>NW_021621003.1:5725740-5794198 GCF_004785775.1 Grammomys surdaster | reverse complement strand
AGAGAGAGAGAGAGAGAGAGAGAGAGAGAGAGAGAGAGAGAGAGGGAAAAGTAAAGATCTATTTGAATCCACAGCTAATGCTAGATTCAGCTGGTTTAAAAATGACCAAAGTCTTGTTTTTATAATTTTCCCAAACTTTAGAGACCTTTAAAAACTTTTTTTCTTAGGCTTAGCATCACACACACACACACACACACACACACACACACACGCACGCACGCGCACGCGCTCCACTGGACCTCAGCGGACCCCTCCTCTGGCACAGCACTTCTATTTGTTGTTACTTCAGAAGGGGCTCCTCAGCTTTAGTTCGAACAAACAAACAAACAAACAAACAAAAGAACGAACAACAAACAAAACAACTTTCTTTTACAATTTTCAGATGTTAGCAGGGTTCAGGTTAGCATCAGGGTCCCTTACAATAAAAAGATTTCTGAGAAATTTCATGGAACTTGAAATCAAAACAAAAGGGATCTTGGGATTGTCTGAGAACATTTCACCGAGACTGAGATTGAATTCTGTGCCTGCCAGGATGACACGCTACGGTAGTCCCCAGGGTGTGTGAGGAAGGTGCAGCTGATGAGCCTGCATCAATTCTAGATTTTCCTGTCAGATTCCCTCCCGGTGAATGAAGATAGGACAAGACCTTAAAAATACAGTTGCAGATTACTTCTGGTGATTGAGAAGGGTAGCTTTCCAGGCCTGGCTTCTGAGAGAGGATGGATTTATTATTTACATTTGAGACAGGGTCTCACCATGTAACCCAGGGGAACCTTGAACTCAAAGTGATTCTGCTGTCTCAGGCTACAGTACTGAAACTGCAGATGTGAGCTGCCACTCATCACCTCTCTTTAGGAACAAGAACTCCCGTCTCACCTCCCTGCTGGGGTTTAAACTGTAGCTTCCCCCAAAGTGCTTCCTTAATCCAGAGAAAGAACAACTCAAGCCTGGGGTAAATTGTTACCACAAGAGTCAGGGCTCAGCTGTGAACATAGCTGTGGGGGAAGCCAGGAGGAGCAAACACTGCTCTCCCACCAGCTATTTCCTGTCCAGGCCACTTGTCACCTGAGTTTCAATCTCTTGTAAATAATATCTGCTAGTAGGTAACTAAGTATTTTCTCTGTTCCCGGAACTATTTGAAGCACCATGTGTCTGTCTGGTCTTTCTTAGTTCTCAGATTTTTCACTGTGAAATATGGTATGATTTTTGCAAGTGGGGAAACTGAGGCGCATAGAAATTAAGTCATTTGTCTAAGTTCACTGGCAGGAATGACAGCTCAGATTCTAACTCTGGTGGACAGCCAGCCAGTGGGTTCTCTTTATCCACAACACCATCCTATCTTCTGAAACAAAGGGCAAAGGAGGCTCCTCAGTCCTACCAATATTACCTGGGTGGTTGAGGAGGGGGTCTATGTCTGGGCTGGGAATCCGGGCCATTCAGACACACACACCCTTGCCCCCACTCCCTTCATTCACACTCTTCTCAGACCGTTCCCACTGCTAGGACTATCTTGGCATTGCAGGACATGGCTTAGCTCCCACATCCCAGAAGTCCTGTGGGACCATTATTTTCTAAGCGTATGGGTTAAATAAAATCTCAGTGGTAGGGAGACCGTGGGGAAATGAAGCTCCGGGAAGGTTGGTCACAAAGGAAAAACTCGGCAGCAAGAAGCTGCAAACTGCCTGGGAATGCAGATAGGCCATAAATCAGAAGGAGCTGCTGGCTGGCCTGGAATCTCAGGACCAGAGCCTACCGCCGGCCCAATAAAAACCAGTAGCTTCAGTTCAGAATGAGAAAGCAGTTTAGGTGTGAGGAGACCCACTGAGGCATTGTGTGGACACTGTTGGGAGATGAGATAGGGACGGAGAAGACAGTGCAGTAGGGAGGTGGGGATGGAGAGGCGCTGGAACAAAGGGGTCCAGGGGATTAGAGCCAAATTACCATCAGCAGCAGACAAAGCCACGTAAGAGGAAGCCTGAAGTTGAGGGAGAAGCAAACAAGAAAGCTGGCTTGCTACCCGATACTTAAGAGAGGAGGAAGTGGGAGATGCGCTGCTTCCTGTAGAAATGATGATTGAAGACAAAGCTGGGTGGGGACTCAGGCTTGGGCTTCAGCGGCTGCTGTACAGACAGACACTCGACGCCTCTCGGTGGGCAACTCCTACAGGGCTGAGCTGAGCTGGGCTGGGCAGGGCTGGGCTGGGCTGGGCTGGGCTGGGCAGGGCTGGGCTGGGCTGGGCTGGGCTGGGCTGGGCTGGGCTGGGTTGGGCTGGGCTAAGCTGGGCGGGCCGAGCTCACCACCCATCTGCTCCGCCAGGGGAAGCTGCTCTCTAACCAAGCCTCCGGAGCCAAGCAAGGTAAAGGACACGTTTTCCGTGTAGCTCCTTTTGAATTGAGACGAGAAAACCGTGCCTGTGGGTTTTAGGGTGGATTTCTTAGGGAAGCGAGGGACATTGTTTCGGACTTGGGGGAAAATGATTAAGATGAGATTTTAGTTTTTTTTTTCGAGAATGATGGTCAGATTTGTGACACATTTTGTTCGGGGTGTGGGGAGCCACCCTCAGTGTTTAGGAAAACAAGCGGAATGTAAGAAGTGGTTTGCTTAGCTGGCTCTGCAGTCCGGCAGCGCTGAGTTGCAGTCAGCTGGGCTGCGAAGCTGCAGTCTGGGCACCAGAGCGTGGCAGACCCTTGTTTTGGGGTGTAAGTCCTGAAAGATGTTAAGCACATTCATCTACGTATATATTTTCGTGGGCCGACTCTTTGCAACATTATGTCTGTGGTTTGGCTGTGAGGATGTTGGTTTCTTTTGTACATAGATTTTTACCAACAAAGGCTCGCATTTCGCGAGCGAGGGGCTAGTATTTACCTCTAAGGAACTAGTGTCTTCCTCTCTTTGCTGCTACCATTTGTTAGTAGGTCTTACCCTAAAGTTTCATCCTTATTTAAAGGACCATGGCTCGCCTGTAACTTGCTGAAAATCGGATACCGGTGTGTAAATGGATTTTATGCCTGTATGGATTTTATCCATCTCTAGAGCAAAGCGATTGTTAATTCCAGACAGAGATAATATCAAAGTGAGCTAGTTTGTTTCCTTGTCTGTGTATGCTGTACACTGAAGTAATGCAATCAGAACACAGTTTTTATTCTGTACATTTTCTTAAGCTTTGGATACTGATAATGAATCTGAAACTCGTTCGCGTTTATGAATGCTATATGTAAAAGTGCAATAAAGAGGTCTAATGGGCTTGAACTGAGATTATGGGCTTTCTTTGGCAGAACATGTAGGATAAACAGTTTAATAAACGGTGGCATAATTTTTAAAAAAATCTTCAACAGAAGTGTGGTTAAGCATAAGAAAGCATTGATTAAATGATTTTTACTGTTTATATATAATAAAAGGAGATAATTTTTCAAAGCAAAGAAAGAGCCTCGTGTGGCAGAATGAAAACAATAAAATGACATGTTAGAATACTCATGAATTATTAAAATACAAGTTTTTTTTTAACAACCCAATATACCAATTGAGAAAGCATGTACTTTTGTGATAAAAATCATTGTCAGTTGAAGAAGCCACACAATTGAGATTCTGTTTTGTTTTGTCACCTTTATAAAATTAATTTAGCTTCTCAGAATTTGTGGAGTAGAATTGCATTTTCTGAGACAGGAAGCATTCACAGACACTGAAGAAATAAATTTCTATTTTCCTGAGTGCATGTAGGAGTTGCTGTAACCATGGGGCTCTTGGGAAGGATTTCTTGAATTTAATCAAAGCAAGTCGTTTCAGGATTCCAAAGTCCCATTGCATCCTAAAGTGAAATATGTAGCACCATTCTTCTGGATGGAGACCTAGGCTTGATCTAGACTCTGGTGATCGAGCTGTGTGTCCCTAAATAAAATAGGAAGCTGGGCCTCTGGGCTGTATGGATGGCAGGACTTTCTTTTCTGTGTTCTGCAGATGATACTGACACCCTGCTTTGTTTGGGGATGTCTAGAAAATGTGCGTTACCCCTCCCATGTGTCTCACGGGAGAGTGAGGTGATGAAACCTTGGCCAGTAGGCATAGTAAAGTCAAGGGGGCCCCTGCTATCAGTCTGAAAACAATGAAGAGGTGCCTGTTTTGAGCACAGCAGAAAACACCTCCTTAATTGTTGAATTTCAGCTCAAGGCGGAATGTGAGTGAGCAACCGCAGATCTGTGAGGATGAGGGCAGGATTCTTTCTTAAGCAAGAAACAGAGGGGTGGGTGTGCTTCTACAACGGAGAAGGAGACTATTCCCACTGCTCTGGCCACACAGAGCACTAACAGGCATTCTTTTGCTCAGGGTATTTGGTGGCTGGAGAGGACATCAACAAATACTGAAATTTTAATGGTGTGTGTGTGTTTTCCTGACATATGGTCAATGACTGAATGGAAACATGACTCTTATTATTTTATGCCCAGCCCTGGGCCTCATGTGATGGGTATGTAGTAATGCCTTTAGCTGAATAACTTTTTGAGTCTGATTCTACAACTTTTAAGTCCAAAAGTAGAAAAACTATTCACAAAAGATCAGTGTGAGGAAAAGAAAGGAACGCAGAAGAGTGCCGAGAGCACACTCTGGAAACCAAATGCTGTCCCTTTGAATCCTTCCGCTGCTTCTTACTCTGTGACTCAGTACATGAATTTGTGAACCTTAGTTTCTTCCTTGTGAAGGAAGCACAACAGCACATAGTCAGGGTTTTATGTGACGTGGCCTTTGCTTATGTGTGTGGATAAGCAAGTGCTGGGTACAGAAAGATGCTGAAGCATCACTTTGTCCCTCTGTAGTGGCATCTGGAGAAGTTAGCTTAATCTTAGTCTCTGCCACTGCCTCTGAGCATGGAGATTTCTTTATTGTAAAAGAATATTCATATCACAAGATGTCCTACTTGAGTAACTGTTAAGCATGCAGTTTCATAGGATAAGTATAGTCACATTAACATGCTGTGTTGCCACTGTTCACCCCCTGAATTCTTTTTAATCTTATAAAACAGAAAGTTGGCAAATATTAAACAATAACTCTCCTTTTCTCTGTAGCTCAGGCCCTATTAAGAACCGTCGTGATGGAGATGGAATCACACAATGTTTCACGATGAACTTAATTCATCTTCTATGTTGTCTCCATGTTGTAGCACACGTGAGAATCTCCACCTTTTTAAGTTGAGAAACATATATCCATCCCCATGTTGTTTGTCCATTCATCCTTTGATGAATACTTGGACCAGTTTTTGGCTATTACAAACAATGCTGCTATGAATATAGCTGTGTAGAGTCCCTGGATTCTGTGTTCAGTTTTTGAGGAGCCACCATATTGTTTCCTCTAGCAGCTACATAACTTGGCACTCCGCCAGTAGGGCGCAGAGGTTCTAGTTCACCTTCATCTTCCTCAGGGCCTGTGGTTGATTCTTTTTGTTTATTTGTTTTGGTAATTGCCACCCTAAGGTGAGGTGGAATTGCTTTGTGATTAGATTTGCATTTTCCTGGCTATGGTCACAGAGTCTGGAATACTCCCTAGCCCATCTTGCGAGAGCAGATCTCATGTGATTCACATTTCCCCAGTGATTTTCATTTTTCATTTGCTTTTGACCACTAGTGTATCTTCTTTGAAGAAGTGCCCATTCAAATACTTTCCAATTTTGAATTTGATTCTTCTTCTTAAAAAAAAAATTTGTTTTTTTTTTCCAAAATTTGTGTGTGTGTGTGTGTGTGTGTGTGTGTGTGTGTGTGTGAATGTGAGTACAGGTGAACCCAGAGGCCACAAGGTATCAGATCTTCTGGAACTGGAGTTACTGGAAATTGTGAGATGCCTGTCATGGGTGTGAAAGACTATCTCGAAAGCCAAGGTGATAGTTTCTGAGGAACAAACCTGGGGCTGCCTTTTGGCAAACACATACACACACACTCACACACACACACCTCTTCCTATATGAACATGGACACACTTGTGCACAAACAACACAATCAACAGCAGAGGATGCTCAGTTATCTTTGAGTGATTGCCTGTTTCTATAAAGTAGCTTTACTGCAGAGGCTTGAATAAGGGAGATGGAGCCTTTTAGCTCTAGGCAAGGCAAGTATGTGCAATAGGACTTCTGCTTAGTGGGAAGACAGAAGGACCAGTCAGTGTCTTAACTGCATCATTGGCCTAGTTCAAATCATGCGTGCGTTCTCCTAATCATCTCTCCTGTGCCAAGTCTCTGAGACAGGCAGAGAACCTGGAAACTAGGTTGCTGGCTTCTCCTTGAAATTTACCACCCTGTCAGCAGGTGGTTGTTTCTTGAAAGCTTCCTCCACTCATTCCCTTCTCTCTTTTCTTCTTTTCCTCCTCCCCTTCCTCCTCTTCCTCCCCCTCTTCTTCCTCATTCACTTTCACTCTCTCATGCATTCACAGGGAAGTCTGCACAGCCCCAACCCCTACTCAGTTCGTTCCTTCTAGTTGGGCCAACCCTCTCTTTTTCTAACATGCGTTATAGGACTCCTCAATTCTTACCACTTCAAATTTTCTGTTCGTCTTCATTTGTCTTAGGTCATTCAGACCACAATAACAAATGGCCATAGATGAGGCCATTTATAAACAACAGCAATTAATTTCTCCCAGTTTCTGAGCCTGGAGATGGGAGATCATGGTGCCAGCAGATTATAGGTGTTTGGTGCTGACCTCTTGTGGCCTTACATTCCTGAAGGCCCTCTTCTATAAGGGTATCAGTCCTATGCAGGACCTGAGGACAGGCTGCAAAGACCCCTCCTCCTCTAACCCACTGCAATTATTCGAAGGGTTAGGCTCCAACATACGAGTGAGGGTAAGGGCACAAGCACTCCGCCAGAGCTACATTCATTCTGAGTCCTTTCTTTGCCTTTCCTTCAAAGCGAGGGTATATCCTCTACCTCAACTCTATTCTGTCTCCTCTTATTTAAGCGATGACAATAATTTTCCTTCCTACATAATGGGTTTCTTCACTTTTAATGATTGTTTTTTACTATATTTACTTATGTGTGTGCACAAATGCCACCGTGTACACGCGGAGGACTGAGGGCAATTTCCAGGGGTCAGTTCTCTTCCTGTCTTCTGTATTCTAAGGACCGAATTCAAGTTGCCAGGTTTGGTGGCAAACACTTCTACCTGCTGAGTCACCTCATCAGCCCAGCATTTCATTCCTTAATTACTGTATTTTACCTTACCTATTACCTTATTTTAGTTTTTCTTTATACGATTCACTTAATAAACAAAATCTACTCCCAACAAAGCCCGACCTTGACTTTGTTTCTTTCTTTGTTTGAAATAGGTTCTCACAGTATAGCCCAGGCTAGCCTTGAGCTCAGGCTTCTTCTCCCTCAGTGTTCTGAGTACTGGGAAGAGAGGTGCGTGCCATCATGCTTGCCTCTGCTTGACTTCTGTAAACTCTGCTGGCTCCCGTGCTTCCCCTACCTGTTGAAGGTTCCCAGCTCCACTAACTCGGACAAAGAATGTCAGGCTCTTCCTGTCCCTCTTCCCAACTCGCACTCTTCCCTTCGGTTCTAGTCACTGTTGTGTGTGGTTCACTTCTCTTACCTGATCTCTCCCTGCTTTCTAAGCATAACACACTCACTAGAGTATCTAACCTAGCTCAGGTTCTAAACTGTGCTCACAACTGCCTTTTTCACACCTCGAATCCACTTTCCCCATGCTAGATGCCATGACTAGTGATTACCGCTCTCCTCTTTCAACTTTGACTTATAAAAACTCCGCCTCAGTCTCACCATTTTCCATATTCCTCACCAAGCTACCTGAGTGGCAGTAAGCTGAATACCTCTTGCATTTGGAAATGGAAGTAACCAACTCCCCCCAAATACTGTCTACTCGTTTCTATGGTGATAACAGTCTCTTGGTCAGGGCCTCTTGGTCTCTAGCAGGACTGGTTTGTCCTTCCCCTAGATTGGCTCTCTTACTTCCCCTTTCTGCATTTCACCTCACAGCCCAGCATTTGCAAAGAGCTGGATCCTACTTGTTCTGTAAGGCTCAGTTCAGGGGTAAGCATCTTCCATGAAGCCTTCTCTGGTTGCTTCTGCTGGCTTCTTCTGCTATTTCTCAAATAACAGTATTTTTACTGTTTATCTGTTAATCAGTATTTTTCCCTGATTATCTGTTCTTACATCATAGCATTTAGCTTATTCTGGCGTGTATATTAATTTTGTACATGCATTCTCCTTTTAACAACACAGCAAGCACTTTGAGGATAACAACTACATTTGTTTCTGTCTCCATCTTAGCACACAATGCAATTTGTTTACCATCCAGTTATCTAATGAGCTTTGCTTGATGACTCATATTTTTGATGCAGAGTGAGCTAGACATAAAACTTGTTCTCTGGGCAATCACAGACCACTGTGAAAAATAGATACAGAAAAGAATTACAATTCAGTTAGTCAGTCTGGCCACAAGTCTGAAATGAGTGTCTCCCCATGCCACCTACCCTTTGAGATGCCAGGGAACAAAACAAGTCAGTTCTTTCTTTTCTTGGAACTTAAATTCTAGTTTTACGAGAGACTCAATAAACATGTAAACCCAAGGCTTGTAGATCTGGCTGCACATTAGAAATCACAAGGGGATTTGAAGGAAAAAAAAAAAAAAGCTCTATCCCAGTTTTACCCTAGACTATAAAATCAAAGTCACCCAGGATTGGAAACCACAGGCAAAGACAAATCACAATAGAAGAAAATACACAAATATAAGCTGCCACTGTGTGTTGTGTTAGATAAAAGGGATTGTGGTTGTATCATTTGTATATGTGATGGGTAACGATGGGGATTTAGTGTCCCCTCCCCTCCCCTCCCCCCCCCCCCCCCCCCCCCCCCCCCCCCTTTCTCTCCTTTTCTTTCTTTATTTTTTTTTTTTTGTAATCCCAGAAGGCTTCTAAGAGGTCACACTGGGGGTGAGACCTTCAATGCTAAACATTGATGTCAGGTATGTGAAGGCTCTACAGAGTGTTTCCATGAAGAAAGTACCTTCCTGAAGTAAGGCTGAGGTGAAACCCTGGAGGCACTGTGCCCTTCCTCCCACATAGGCAGGATGACTTACAGACTCTCTTCTACTGGAAGCAGCCTTTCAGTCAACCCAGACAGGCTCCAAGGCTTGGCTACTCCACTGAGTATTTGGCCTGGGCTAGATTTTATTTAGATCAAATTGATTTGCACAGTCATGAAGACTTCTCCATTTAATTATAGATTTTTTTTCCTATGCTGCAATCAACTCAACAGGGTTTGTTGTCTGAAGTAAACACTATCCTTATTGTTTAAAATAACCTTAGATACATGATAGTCGTCTCCTAGATGAATAAAGAAGAGAAAGCAATGATTTCTGTTCTTAATTGTGTTTGGGGGAAGAAGCAAAAGCCCTTACAGAGGAGTCTTTCAAGCCACTCCAAGTAAAAGCACTCTCTCCTGTTTGAAGGGATAAACGGCACCACCCTCAACAGCCAGCTGAGAACCAGCGTTTGACAAGCATTTGTTTGTGCCCTTAACTTTCTATGTTACTTTTTTCAACTTATCTTTAAATTAACCATGTGAAATGATTTTTTTTCTGCCAGAATATTTTGAGCTGCTGGTGAGAGGGAAAAAACCGTTGCCTAAATGGAAACAATAGGAACTTGATCCCAAGATCCAGAGTCTGTTATTGAGCAGCTGGGCAGTGTTCTTAAGGAGCTGAACTCTGACACCCTCAGCTGATTTGCTCCCCTCAGTATGTGGAGATGCCTGCTAAAATCCAAAGAAGGGACAGCTCAGTGCAGCTCAGTGTCCACAGGCACAGCCGAGGGCCTACGCTCCTCTCATGAAGCTCGTTTGCTCATTTGTGACAATGTCTGACTCAGCATACTAGAGCTCATCATGTAGTCCAGGCTGGCCACAACCTGACAACCCTCTTGCCCCAGGCTGCTAACTGCTAGGATTATAGGTGTGAGCCACAACACCTGTCACTCATGCATCTAAAGCCTAAAAGCAGCCCGTGTGGTCACCTGTTCACTGAGGAGGACTGGGTAGGAATTTCTCAAGTATGAGGCTAGCCTGGGCTCCATAGGGGAGTCAAGTACATCAGAAGCTACATGGATAGACAGCGCCTGTCTTAAGTAAAGGCTAGAGATGTGTCTCAATCACGGAGCGGTTGCCTGTATGCACAAGACCTCAGATGTGCTCTATAGCACTGTGAAAGAAGAAAGAAAGGAAGAAAGAAAGGAAGGAAGGAAGAAAGGAAGGAAGGAAGGAAGGAAGGAAGGAAGGAAGGAAGGAAGGAAGAAAAAGAAAGAGGCCTCTCTAGCTGACTTCCCCTCCTGGCTCACACATGACCAAGCAGAAGGAACCACTGTGATTGACTGATTTGGTAGTTTCCTTCCAGAGGCCTTGTTGCAGCCCAACCTCTGTGAAAAATATGGTCACTAGAACTCCAGAGAAAAGTCCACTACTATTAACAAAACCAAAGAGCGGCCTCTGGGGCAGCTGTCAATATATTCTGCTATTATTAGTTCCATTTTGCAAGTGAGGGTACCAAGACTTGGGAAGGTTAAATAGCCTCCCCAAATCACACAGCTTGATCTTACTAGTTTCCTTGCATTTCTCTTTGAGAACAACACACACATGCACACATATCTACACACACAGACACACACACACTTATCATTTATGCATATGCACATGCCCAAACTAGTTTTTCGCTGGTGATCTACATAGAATGGAGAAAGAGCCCCAAGTGTAAAGAATGACCTTCTCAAGAGAATATTCCTGAAAGAAATTCAAGTCCTGTAAAGACAATAGGAAAAATACTTAATCAACCCTGCATGTCTGCAATATATATATGTGTGTGTGTGTGTGTGTGTGTGTGTGTGTGTGTGTGTATAAAATGATGGAGATATCATATACATATATATGTATATATACATATATGTACAGCATATATATGTACACACACACACACACACACACAACTTGGTCCTCTGTGACTGGTCATGCAAATTGATTTGATCTAAATAAATCCAGCCTGGCCTGAGTATTGAGCTCAAAGGCCAAGGACTCTGTGACTGGTGTTTGTCTAACTTAAATGAGAAGCCTGTTTTCTTCTGCAGCGTATATTTTGTTGATTACTGTGCCTATAAGTGAGGCTTGTATGGTCTCTGGCATTTCTGATTACAAGTTACTTAGACAACAGGTTTCCACCCTTCACCTCTGGAGGGAAGTGGGTGCATGGTTCCGTAGGGGTCGTGGTTCCGGTAGTGGATAGCATGTTCTCCTCCCTCCTCCCTTCCACTCAGGTGTTGCATTTCCCAGGCGACTCGGGTGCTGCAGCAGTAGGGGAGAGGGGGAGATTTCAGTGTTGTGACAGGTTTCTGTGTGTTCTCATCCTAACAGACAGGTGATGGTGGGGGTGTGCTTTCTCTGCAGTCAGAGATGGAGTGCCTCCTACTCTTACATTTGCATTTTCAAACAAAAAAGTAAAGTTAATTTCTAGGCTTTGCCAACAGAGCCCTGTTTAAGAAGGGTGTTCATCTGATCTGTGTTGAGCCATATTTAAAAAATTACATAGGAGCAAAAACCTCACTGCCATTTTAAGAGCTTCCCTGGAGTGAACTGATCTCTTACCTTTTTTTTTTCTTTTTTAAGACTTTATGAATGTATTTAGGGAACGCTGATACCCACGAGTATTATTTAATCATCTTACTACCTGTCTTTTATAATGTCTTAAAATAATCCAAAATACAGCACTGTAGAAAAATAAAGAACGTGAATAGGAGTTGAGCGGTTACGATTACTGTGAAGTCAGAAATTGCTTGGGGAAGACGCTAAAAAGTTCCTATGCCGGTCTCCTCATATGATGGATATAAAGTGTTTATCTCTCATATGCCTAAACTATAGCAATTATTTTAGAAGCAGAGATATTCCTATACATGTCATATTGCTACCAACATGAAGGGCAGCGTCTTTTAATTTAACCAAGGACTTCTTACCAGCGTCTAGCAGAAGGAGTTGTCTCATCCAGTCAGTGTTCATCACTGGAGTCTAGAGTCAGCTGAGGAAGCCCATTTCTCTGGCAAAGCCAGCGTCAACGGTCTGATTTAGTGAAGTGTTAATCTCAGATTCAAACTGTTTATCTAAGAGTCCACGGGTTTATCCATAATCACCTCCAGTTTTTCTTCCAACTCAAAATAGACTTACACAGCCCAAGCCTGTTTTGTTAGGTGTGGCCAGGTGCCTGGCATCGGCTCGAGATAGGCAAGCAGCCTGGAAAGAAAGCTATAAAAGTAGAAAGAAGCTATAAGAATCATATTTAGACATATCCCCTGGCCATTGAAAGTGGGGGCGGGGGAGGGCAACAATGGCAGCCGCACTCCAAAGCTTGGATTTGAAAGTGAAGACAAGAGAATTCTCTGCACTGACCAGTAATGACTTTGGAGTGTGAATGATAGACAGGTTTTGCTGGGTATAGAAGAGCTGTTATCCTAGTCCAGTTTTGCCCATCCTGACTGATAGTCCTTTGGTTTTTCCTTTAAACCATCGGAGTGGTTATTGGCATTAATGCATAAAACATGTACATAATTCTGAAGATAGTGATTTTAAATGCCTATTTTGTGGAATTTGTGTGTATATAATGTTACTGAGTGGGGAAGATAATTAGGTTTACATAAGTAATTTGTGTTATTTATTTTTTATTTTATTTTTGTAATAAGGCTTAGTTCCATTCCTCACAGAGGAAATTGGTATGCTAAAATGGTTAGCAGATCTTTCTTTGAGGGAGTCAGGAGCAGAACCAAAGTCAGACCTGTGGTGCTCAGCAGGTAAGGAGATCTATCTACAGGAATGTCTTGTTCAAAGTGCAGTGTTCAAAGAGAAGCTAAGAGTCAGACCAGGCCTGGGTCTCTGTCTGGAACAGGTCTCTGTAAGCCCCATGGTCATGTTCCAGCTACAGACCATGATGCATAGTTTGTACAGGCCTTAAATGATGTTTACTAAATAGATAGAAGTCATTTTCATTTCTTTAAATATCTGGATTCTTTCATGTTTGAATTTTAAAAATAAAATATTTAATTTGGACATCCTGTAACAGGTCTTTGCTACTTTGTGGGTTCTTCTTTCTTCCACTCTTTTCCACCTCTTTCCTTCCACCCTTTCAACCCTCTAACACTAGATAGAAGAGAAGAAATGGTAGAGAGGAAGGGAAAGAGATCCCTGAACAAAGTCAGGGGTTGGAAAGGGGTGATGTTATGTTAGACTGCCTGCTGGTTAGGGGTGTTGAGATCCTTTGCCACCAGGATATCTAATTTCTTCCTCTTGTTTTTTCTTCTTTGCACACAACTATTTAACAAACTGTGACCAATAACCAACAACCAGCCAACAGCCCACCACCCCTCTCAGGCCCTAGCATTTACATTCCCTCTGAAAAGTCCCCAGAATTCTAAATGCCACACAATCACAAAAAGTGTCTGTAGCTGGTAAAATCAGACCCCTGCTAGAGCAGGAGGCAAATCACGGTCAGCTGCTGTGGTCACTCTGAGGCAGCCCCATCTCCCACACCTGAGATTAAAATGAAAACATATAATATCTCTGTGTTTATTAAAGAAAACCAAAATTGTCACTACAACATCCATTTTAAAATACCTTGATACTAAGATTTCTAATTATTCTTCTATAACAGTTTGTGCTCCCGGATTTAAGTTATTTTGTTTGGTATTTCTTAATAAATATTTTATTTTGCATACTTATTTCACTTGAGTCCCTAAAACTACTTTATGTAATACTTAATTATTTAGATGAGAAAGAGATTAATTATCTCCCATAGATAAATTCAAATTAATTTCATTGTAAACCTGAGGTATAAATAGATTAATCTTGGAACAGAGGGAACTGGTTCATTTTCTTTCCACTTCTGTTTTCTTCTCTCTGACTCTCTGTCTCTCTGTCTCTCTCTCTCTCTTTCTTTCTCTCTCTCTCTCTCTCTCTCTTTCTCTCTCTCTGTGTGTGTGTGTGTATGTGTGTGTGTTTATTTTTAAGGAGAAAGGCCTGTTGACTTTATTGCCTGTTGTTGCTCCTCATAGCAAAAGATATGCCAATAAAAGCTGAAAAAACAAAAACAAAAACAAAACAATAAAAACTTTAAATGGATTTTATAAACCAGCCAGAAACCTGTGTGTCTGGGGCTTTTGGGGGAACAACCTGTGAGTCATTTTAACAAATACACTCATAATCTCGTAGTGCATGTGGTTTCCATGGTAATTAGGCCTGTTGAGCTGCCTTGCTTATGTTCCTGCAGAGGGAAGAAGGGGAGAAAAACTGTGAGCCTTGACTGTTGGCTTCAGCCTGCCTACTGTAGGAGAGAGTTTAGGGGTTTCCCTTGAAGATACTGGCACAGTCATCCTGGAGGGAAGTGGAGAGACTCTGGGACTAATGCCCTATTAGTGTTGGGGATTGCAGTTCACAGGGGAGAAGAGGACTGATTGGCACTCTCTGGGGGAAGGAAAGGACAAATGGTTTCTTTAGCTAATATATAATTACAGGTAAGTCTCTAAGGTCAACCTGATGAAATGCTTTGAGTGTCTGTGCACAGGGCTCTAATGATCTCCTAAAAGGCACCAAATACCTCTGGCATATCATTATTGCAGATTTAAATCATTCTCCCTGTACTACTCAGTTAGAGGTTGGCTTTATGTCTCTGATCTGATTCATACATGGACCTGCTATCTTTTCATTATTTATGAACTGGATTTGACTCCTTTATATTGGGCAGCCATCTTATAATGCAGGCCCGTGGATTTCCAAGGAGACCAACAAAGTTACAGGAGTTCTGCTAAATTTGCCGTTGCTCCTAAGGAAGCCAATATCAAAACACACACTCGGATGCACATCCAAGATGTCCCCCCTCATCCAGTTAATGGAATTTTATAGAGATCACTTGTTTCAATTCTGTTGAAGGAGAAAGCAGAGCCATGAGCCAAAGGTATGAAGCCACACATAGAACTTTCCAAATCCACCTTCACGAGGCTGGGCATCCGCTCACATGTGTGATTATTATGTATTGGCTCAAACTTTATTCTTTAGACCGTGCCTCTTTAAGGCAGATTTTATTTGGAGTTCTACTAAAATGGAAATAAAGTGAAGTTGCTTGATCTGTGCTCCCTACAACGTTTTTGGTTCTAAACTACTTTTTATCTTATTCTCAAAAGTAGAAATAATTATTACCCAAACATTGTTCTAGATTTGATCGTCTTAGCATTAGTAGTTGAAGCTTGACCTGGGCCAGTAAGATGACTCGAGGGGTAAAAGCATTTGCTGCTAAAAATCACTACCTGAATTGGACCCCTAGTGGGAAAGCGAACCGACTCACAAGATGCCCTCTGACTTCTCCATGTGTGCTGTGGTGTGCGTGTCCATATTCACACATGTACATACACACGCTGGAAAGCCTGCAAAATAAATACAGTTTTGAAACATAATTACAAACCTTGACTTAATATTTTACTGATCATCAAAGTAATTCATGGGGAGCATTAAAAATTTGGAAATAGTAACATAAATTATGAATAACGAAAGTAAGATTAGATTAGTAAGATTAGTAAGATTAAAGCCCTCATTTATTAAGTTTGCTATTGGTTCAAGTAGTTGTTGTAGCAAGGACCTGATTTTTACAGTGACTGAAGGAAATTAGAAAGTATTTATTTCTTTTTAATACAACAGCCCAGAGGAGAATGACCAAGGACTGGGTTGCTATGATCATTCAGGGGACCCAGTTCTTAAGATCCAGCAGGAAGGGAGAGAGGGAGAAAGACGGAGCCACTCTGTTATATGCCTGCACACCTAGCATCAAGGGAGGCTGGGAAAATAAACTTTTCTTAACATGTACGGGCATGCAGTCTTTCTCAAAATACTTAGTCTTGTGTACGCACCCGATGTGCTTGCAGGATGAAATGGAGTACATTAAATAATAAAGATATTTCAACATAGAGCTAGGCTACTCTGTAAAGAATGCTTGTCTGCAATACTTTGTCACAAGATGTGTAATAAATGACTCTAGTAAGTGACTAAGAGGCAGGCAGCATATACAGTGTGGATACTTTGGACAAAGGAATGACTAGTGTCCTGGGCAGGACTGAAGGGATCAGAGTGGCATAATTTAAAACTTATGAATTATTCATCCCTGGAATTTTCCATGTATTAACATTTTCAGACTGCAAAGTAACTAAAGCCTAGAAGAACAAACTTTCAAATGGGACTGCAGGATGTGCCATGTTCTGCGTTAGGAAGCTAGCTGACATTACACAGCGGGTAACATTTTACATTGGTGTCTTTTAACTGTACCAGGTGCATTTTCCTCATTTAAATTTCTTACATCCAGGTTGGGGATGAAGCTCATGGACAGAGGGCTTGCCTTGAATGTGCAATAACCATCTTCCCCAACAACAACCAAAAGGGCTCACACTCGTCGGTTCACCATGCAGGATTTCCTTTGCATAGGAAGTTGTATTGTTGGTAATTGGGCTATTTCTTATGCCTTGGTAATAATTTTTGTCTACAGCTGTTGTTAGAATCAAGAAGTGGAATCACTAAAATGATGACTGAGAACATCTAAGTCCCTTGATAAATAGTACCAAGCTGCTTTCTAGAGGCTTGTGGCAATTTATGCTATCAGCAATAATATATGAGCCCGCATCCCAGAGCACCCTTGCCCGGGCTTATTTTCCGAGTCCCATTTAGTCATTACTATCCCCAGGGCTTGTTCTTGGAAAATAGGTTGTTTGGGGTGGTGGTTTTTTTTTTCCCCTTGGCTTGTTTTCTTTTCCTCTGCTGTCATTAATCACAAGATAATGATTTTCTTTTTTAATAACTTTGGCTCATTTAAAAACACGTGACTCCTTCTAGCACTCTGAGAGTACAGTTGATTGGGCAGAGATTAAAACATGTGTGTCGCTGGGCTGTGGTGGCACACATCTTTAATCCCAGCACTTGGGAGGCAGAGGCAGGCGGATTTCTGAGTTCGAGGCCAGCCTGGTCTACAGAGTGAGTTCCAGGACAGCCAGGGCTACACAGAGAAACCCTGTCTCAGAAAAACAACAACAACAACAAAAACAGATAAAACATGTGTGTCAGTCTCACACCGTGTGAGATCTCTGGAGACACCGATGTTCATTTAGTCCTACCACCCAATGTGAATTTGACTTCCACCCTCTGTCATGGTCCTCTTGGTGTGAGATACCTTTATGTTCTGAGTCTGAAAAGAAGTAGGAATGGGAAGGTGCTCCCCCAAGGCAGTGGGTGCTCTGAAGTCCTCCAAGAAAAGGAAGCTCCTTCTGGTGGGAAGCACAATTAGGCTGACTCAGTTTGAAGCCACAGGAGCATTAGTAGCAAAGAGTGCAGGTACCTGTAGACATCAAAACAATCTGTGAAAGACGACAGGCTGAGGAGACCGTTACAACCACAGCTTACTTCCAGCTGCCCATTTAAAGGACCAGATACCCACAGATTGTACCCCCTAGCTCTTCCTCCAACAACTAGGGCAAGAGGATGTACAGTCTTTGCTTTGGACTTGGTGGGAACCAATTGGCTTGGGCCAGGAGGAGAGTTTAGGTACTTAGCTTCTGCCACCAAGTACAAGGTACTAAGTACTCCCAGGGTACTTAGCTTCTGCCACCAAGAACTCTTGCTTTGCTAGGGATCCTTGGTCCACTGTGCTCTCTTAGTGTTTGGTTGCTGTTGTTTGTATGTGTGTATAGAGAGAGAATTTACAAAGCAGAGGATCCCTATTTCATGTACTATGTACATTTCTTAAAAAGAGAAGGTTCACAAAACGTAGGTTCTGACATGTACTGCCGTTACCCTAGCCCTGGCCACAGACGTGGTCATTGACTCACTTAGCTCTTATTGCTTTTGCTACTTATCAGTTTCTTTCTTTTTAAAAAAGATGTATTTATTTATTTATTTTATTTATATAAGTACATTGTAGCTGTCTTCAGACACACCAGAAGAGGGCATCAGATCCCATTACAGATGGTTGTGAGCCACCATGTGGTTGCTGGGAATTGAACTCAGGTCCTCCAGAAAAGAAGTCAGTGCTCTTAACTGCTGAGCTATCTCTCCAGCCCCCTATTTATCATTTTCTTAAAGTATGTTTTCTTCTTCTTTTCAAACAGTCAGATCTCCAGGGAGCCTCCGGCCTTGAACATTGACCAGGTAAGACTTCTGAAATCTTTCCTTCTGGAATCAGCATGAACCTAAGTAGGACTTCAGAAGGGTCCATGAAAGTACCAGTACTCTTATAGACTAGGACATTTACGTTTGTGATGTTCTTACGGAAAACAACCACCTATAGTCTTTAACAATGTTGGTATGGCTCTGGTATTTGAAGAAAATATGATTCTCTATAGTGATAGTTAAAATCAGATTTTCACCTGCATTTGCCCTTTCTTCTAAAAAAATCTGAGTAGAAAAGAAAAATCTGAGCTGGAGAACATTTGAAGTTGTTACCTTAATAACGGTGTCCCTGTGGTGCCAAAAGTGATTAAGGGATTTCAGACATTATCATAACCTGTGCAAGACAGCCGCAGAGCAATTAGTTTGGAGAAGTAAGCCCTGATCTTAATGGATTGGTTATAGACAGTGCAAGAGCTTTTCCCTTAGCAGTAACCAGAACAAAAGGTCAGCTTAGGACTGGTGGGCTTCTTCTAGAAGACACTATTAACTTTGGAGATGAGTTAAAGCCAGTCAAAACTGGCTGCAGACTTGAAAGGCCCCACTATCCCGAGACAACCAATGTTGTAGTCTGTGTATTCCTACCCAGATGTGGGGTTTCCATTAGACACTGACTCAGGATTTTCACTCCACTTTAAAGTTTAACTTTATTATGAAAAGTTTTAAGCATATGTCAAAGAAATCCCCATGTCCTTATCATCCAGTGTCAGCGACTATCAACTCAGAGCTCAGGTGTTGTGCTTTCCCTGTCAGCTACTTCTCGCCTTTCTCCGTTGGGCTAGACTGCATGGTCACTTGGAGTTGGTGGTTGGACTTTCCATTACTTATTTATTTATGCATCTAATGGCTAGAGCAAAATGCTCATTAAAACAGAAAGCCTCGTAGCCTGGCTTAATCGGTTTCTAGAACTTGTCATCCACTTGTTTCTTAACACCACAAATGTACACTTAGCAGATACCAGGCACTAGACCTTCCTTTGGATAAGAGGCTACATTATTTTTTTCAACTCACAACAGTGAGGCCCTTAAGATCACCAAATGAAGTTATCTATCAGAGACACAGTGACAGAATGAAAAGATGACACTCATCAAACAACCTTAACAGTCAAATGTAGGCATTTGTCATGCATCACAACATTCATCAGACAGCCTTAACAGTCAAATGTAAGCATTTCATATATATCACAATTTTAGAAATGATGGGAGGTTCATTCCTTAACTTATTAATATAGTGGGATTATAAAGACAACACATAAAACAAAACCACCAACTCTCTATCAGTCTGTTTTATTGTGAATGTTCTTCCAGTGGTCTGCCCCCTTTTAAGAAAAACTCAGAGAGAGAGAGAGAGAGAGAGAGAGAGAGAGAGAGAGAGAGAGAGAGAACAGTTGTGGATTCCAACTTAACAATTTTGCTTCCAGCCTGTAGCCCGCATGCCTAGCGTTTGCTATATATTTAATAAAAGTGTTGAATTGAATGAACAAAAGAATGAATGCCAGATGTGTGAGCCTGAGGATGAACACCACATGGGCCACAGTGTTGCCAGTTGCACGGGGGAGTAATAGAGGCCCCATGGGTGAGGTGTGAGCAAAGAGTCACCAGCAGGTGGAGGAGGGTGCTGGCCTGGTGGCCCTGTGGAGAACAGCTTTGAGTAGTGATGAGATGTCTTCTGTCTGAAAGGGAGAGAAAATCTAATTCAGGTATAAAGAATCACATGTTGGAATACACACAGACCCTAAATACATGGTGCAGTCTGAAAACCTTCAGAGACTTAGAGTGGCCAGAGAGCAGCTGACTGAAGAGGTGGGGCTTCAGTAGCAGGCCACCCAAGCATAGAGGGACTCTGTAATCGTCTAGGTGGGAGGGCTGAAGAGAATATGCAATGAGAGCTTTTCCTGGAAAAGATGATTCTACAGGCAGAAGGGAGAATGGAGGCAGGCCAGTGGGAAGACTTGGGTCTAGGAATAGGGGACGGTATTGATGACTAAGTGAGGAGAGAAGAAACATCTAGAATAACTTCAAAACCTCTCTGTGGGCAGAGGAGCTGGAGAGCAATCATCAAACTTCAAATGGAAGAAGAAAAAATAGAATTCAGATCTCAGGATGGGTTCATCCATGTGGATATGCCTATAGCAGGCAGAGTTGGGTTGTCCATTAGAACCTACAGAAAAACATGGAAATACATGGCTACAGGGAAGCCACCCAGATCAGATCAGTTGAATCAAAAGCCTCAGGGGAGAGGCCTGGATATCTGTGGTTTCTCAGAGCTCTACAGATGATTTTTAAAGTGCAGTCAGGGTTAAGGATTTCTAGTTGAGAGCTTATTTGAAGAGGTGTGTGTGTGTGTGTGTGTGTGTGTGTGTGTGTGTGTGTGTAAGACCACATGGAATGTCTGCTGCCCTGTAATCATTAGATTTAAGTACCTCTTATCTTTTGGGGGAGCACCAGACCATCCCAATATTCCTTCACATATTACTAATAGCTAAGAATGTTTTATACATCTTTAGTATTCTTTGTTATGTTGTGTGGGTTTCATGCTAAAACATAAACTGAAAAAATTTCAAATCAATTCAAGCAGAGTTGCCCAGTGGAGGTTGTTCACACGTTCAGTGGGATAGCTCTTCATTGTTCTCTTGGTTCTTGTAGCTCATAAAGGGTAGTGGCGTCCTCTAGTCCTGGTGGCCTCTGACACTTTAGGGACACACTGAGAACTACTGTGCTTTTGCACACAACTGTAAAGGAGTTAGTTGGCATTCTCTTCTCTCCCCCAAAAGTATTTTTCAATAGAACAAAAGTATTGGTTTCAGTGCTACTCAGTGGTCCCTTACCTAAATCATCTCTGGGTAAATAAAACAAAGAAAGAAACTAAACAATGTAGACACATAAAAGGTGATGGTGTTTTGAACTCTCACAGGGACTTCGAGTAGATTTGGTTTAGTACTAAGTCTGTTTTTGTTTTTTAAGTCTAAACAGAGAAGCAAATTAGACACTAGGTATTAAATGGTCAAATATTAGGCTTTGAAACAAAATCTTACTAAGGTACCAGGCAAATGATACAACAGTGCTAAGAGGTTATTAGTTTTCTATTGCTGCTGGAACAAATTATTGTTAAGTTTAATAGCTTAAAAACATACAAATGCATATTCTAGTGTTGTGGGATAGGATCTGTAGGGATCTCACTTGGGCTAAGAGCCACATATTAAGAGGCCCGGGGGTGAGAATCCATCTCCTTATCTTTTTAGTATCTAGCTCAATTTTCAAAGCCTGTGACGCTGTGTATCTGTGTGACTTTGCACTGTGGGCACATCACCTTCTGACTCTCAGCCATAAAAACCGTTCCGTCCAGACACATCTGATGAACGGGGATAATCTCATCAGAAGGTCCTTAATTTAACACATCTTCAGAGTCCCTCTATTCAGGTCAGGTTGCACATTCACAAGCTCCAGGGGATTGAGACTTGGACATATTTGGTGGCTGTTATTCTGCCTACTACCGAGGAAACAGACAATTGTTCAGAACAGTAGAAATGCTTCAGGTAGCAGAGTTGGGGTCATGTCACACTTCATTATACCAGACTGAGAGGTTTTAGTGCTCCCGAGTTAATGAAGCAAGCTCTTGTCTTTGCTGCAGTTTCTATTCTGTGGGCCCAGGCACTGGAGAACTTTGCTTTCCTTAGAGATTGGCAATGAAGCAGACATGTTGAGATCTATTGCCTCCCTGTTCTTGGCTAGACTTTTAGGTCCTGTAGGTACAACCTGGTTACTGCTTTTGGTGTTTCTCCAGCTACTTGTCTACTATTCATAGGTTCCCAGGACTTTGAATAGCATCGAAGCGTGTGAGTTTTGTCGTAGGCAGGTAAGTCTGCCTGCCACACCACACATTATTTATTAGACTCTGAAATGTGGAGACTGGGAAGGGAACGACATGCTATTCAGCATCTCTATGTAGTGTGGCTATTACTGCCAGTTTCGAGGTGTGTTTCAGTTGCCTCCACATGTTAGATACACTATCCCTGCAAGTAAGAAACCATTTCTTGGCCTATGGATAAAATGGAGTATTGAGGTCTTTGGTTGTTTGCTTTTATTTTTAAGTCCACCCCTAAAGAAACATGTGAGCTTGGAAATTTGGGTGGCTATTTTGGGTTTCTCAGCTGCTTTTGTAGCACGTCTCCCCTCTATCAATGTTAGATACTCCAGCCCCACAAGTCTGAAGTGTAGATCTAGGGCTATCGGTAGAGCATCAAAATGTCCTGATTTTCCCAAGAGTAGGGGGATACAGTTTTTCTTTTCCCCCAGGACACAGGACTTTCAGAACTAAAACTTAGAGAATCCCAAGCATATTAGGATAGTGGGTCACCTTCAAAGGTCTAAGAAAATGACTCCAGCGGACATTGCTGTCATACTGATGAATTTTTAGGATGTAAGTTTTAGTTGAACTAAATAATTAAAACAGTCCCCAGGGTTTGGATTCAAAATGATGGAGAATCTATCTTATTTGGAAAATCCTGTATTGATTATTCTCTGTATTCGTGGGTTCAGTATCAGCAGATTCAACCACTCATGGATAGAAAGACTTTTTTTTAAAACCTTACTTGTGGTGATAAGGAACGTCCGTCAGTAGGTAGAGGCTTGCTTGAGATGCATGAAGGCCTGGGTTTGCTCCTCAGCACCATGTAAAGCACATGTAGTAGCACAGCCTACACGGGAAGCACTTGAGAGGTAGAGGCAGGAGGATTAGAAGTTCAAGATCATCCTCAACCTCAACTAAAGAGGGCGTTCAAGGTCAGCCTGAGTTACGTGAGATCCTGTTTCAAAAACAAGCAACAAACAAACAAACAAACAAACACACCCAATTCCGTAGTGTGCATCTACATGCTCCCCCCTCCATTGTTCCCTAGGCAATGCAGCCTAACAGCATTTTCATAGCATTTACAATGTATGAGGCATTACAAGTAACTTAAAGAGATGATGTTTAAGAGGTTATATGTAAATATTATGCCATCTGGCAGAAGGGATTTGAACAGCTACAGATTTTGGTATCCATGGAGGTCTTGGAAACAGCCCTTCATAGATGATGAACAAATCAGGATGGGTCGACACACTAAGACTTGACACAGTAACAACACACTCCCAGGATGCAGAAGAACCAGCAATGTTTGTGAAATCACAAGGTCCATTAAAAGTGGTTGCCGGCCCCCTTAGCTCCCCAGTGGCAGTTGCCGCTTCCTGTGTGCTGGCTCTGATAATGGGAGCTTTAAGAACTGTGTTACTGAGGTAGCCATGGGACTTCCCTGAATCTTCTTCAGTATGTCAGCATGTGTAGAGGTTATAATACCCAAGTCTGTCACAGAGTTCTCCTAGATTTAATCTTGCTTTTTGTATACTAAAATTGAACGTTTCCTCTCTAATAAACAGCATGGAGTGTTTGTGAAGAAATAGGGCTTTGGAAGAGCAGTCAATGACTTGGATGTTGCTGCATCTGCTAATGATACCTGCTCAGCCATCCATAGCAAAAGCCAATAGCGGGAGACACTGAGTGTCCCAGGGCGGTGCCTCTTGCTCTTCTGTGGCTTTTATTTGGAGCTTTGATCTCTCTAAACTATTAGGACTAAACAAAGAGAATTGCAATTGTACTGGAAAGAGCAATATGTTGGCTTCCTCAGGTAGGAATTTGACTTTTAAGTGTTGGCAGGGTTTTGAGTTGTTGTTGTTGAATTTTGATTGATATTTAAAAATGTGTTTCATTTTCTATCTTCCAAATCATGCTGCTTGATAGATCCAAGGAGTTCCCTTCCTTTCATTCTCAAAAATGATTTGACATTATCAGTCATAAAAGCAGCGATATTTTTGAACAGGGATGCTGGTCAGCTTTGTGAATTTATTTGTTTAGTTATTTATTGTGTAGGGGTGGGAGAGTGAGTGTGTGCTACGTTTGTGTGAGTGCACATGGGCCATAGCTTATGCACATGTGTACCACCATGCCTGTGTGTAGGTAAGAGGACAGTTAGCAGGAGTTGGCTCTCTCCTTCTACCATGTATGTTTTAGAGATTGAATGCAGGTCGTCAGGCTTTGCTACAAGCCCCATAACATACATGCTGAGCCATCTGCCTGTTCCCAGACTTGTGAATTACTTTGACTTTCTCATCAACCATATTTTGAATTTCTTCTTTCTAAGGCTTCTGATCCCCACTCAGTCTGATTATCTATCTATCTATCTATCTATCCATCCATCTATCCACTTGTTTATTTATTCATGTTTTGCGGCATGGTTTCATTGTGTAGTCTCCCAAATGCTGGGATTTCAGATGCACACACCACGATTTGCAACTCTGTGGACATTTTACCAAGCCTACTTTAGGGCTAAGAATGTAGCTCAGTGCTAGAGTCCTCCAGTGAGGTATGAATTTGAGTCCTACTCTAGGAACAAATAAAGTGACACAACAAACTGCCAAAACAGCAGCCAAACCCTCAGTTCAACATCTGCTGGTATTTTTGCAAAGAAACAAGTTCTATAAGAAACTGTATAATAAGTTAAGCCAAAATTCTCTTACTCTTTTCAAAAGAAAGATTAAAGAACACTTGTAAATAAGGAATCCAAAAGACTTGTTGCCTGGAAAGACATGAAGCTGACATTTGCATAATTTCTAAATGCTGTCCAATTGTTCACTTTAATGAAAGGTAAAGCATTTTACCTTGATTTTAAAAACTGACTAACGTTCTGGAAGGGAAAAAAGCTGCTTCCTCCTACCTTCAAACTCTGGAAAAGATCTGTACCCATTGTGATACACTCATGGTCAACACCCAGCCTTCAATTATTGTCTGTTCTGTTCATCACTGGGAGAAGGTGTCAGCCTCAGAGCCGTGGTGCCGTGATTGTGGAGCTGATAAAGGGGAAAGTGGAACATCTTGCTATTAGACACTAATTGTTCATTGTTCAAATGTGGCAGTTTTGTCACTAGGGTATTTACTGGTCTATCCTTGGCAAAGCTTATCACGACAGGACATTTTGAAAGTTTAACAATTTAAAGCAACTTGGGTTCCTTCCACTGGTCCTGGGATAGATTGTTCCTTCCAGCAGTGTTGGAAGCTCTCACTCTCCTTCAGTACAGGCTGTGACTGGAAGAATGGAAGAAGTCCAGATGTGACAATGTTAATGAAATGTGAGCAAGATAGCATATTTCATATATAGAAATACCTTTTATTAAACTATCTCCTTAGACACCCCAAGGACCATTAATTGATGGGGACTTCTTTCAAGGGATCACGAGCAAATTGGGCTTAATTATGAAATCTTGGGGCTTGAAATTTCTGCCAGATTTAGAGATAACCATTTTAACCTTTCTACAGAGACGTAACTAGGCAACCAATATAGCATTCGGTCTCTGCACTGCGTTCAAAGTGTAGAGCTATTGCAGCATATTTTTTTTTTTAAAGAAATACTATTTAAATCTCTTCTTTAGCTTTGGCATATGCTGCCATATAACCTTTATTTTATTTGAAAATATCACACACATCCCCAGGCTGGAACGTGGTCTGGTTCCTTGAAGGCCCATATCCCTGCTAATAAGGCAGTGTGTGCACAGAAGAAATGAAGCAGTTGGTAGTGGGCACGTACTCTGTGCTTTATCATGAGGTTAAGATGGTAGGTGTCACTTTAAAAAAGCTGTAAAATATTTTTTTTAAATTGTATTAATCTTGATAATTTCATAAGATAAATCTTGATTCCAGTCACCGCCCCATCCTTCCCCTTAACTTCTTCCTGATCCTCCCTCCCTCCCTATCCCCTTAGCCTTTATCTTTCCTTCCTTTTCTTCTTTTTAAATTAACCCATCAAGTCCAATTAGTGCATTCAAATAGTCTTCAGTGTCAATACATTCACTGGAGTGCGATCAGTGAGCCTACTAGGAGCCGCACCCTAAAGAAAACCGATCCTCTCCCAGAAGCAGTCTGGCTCAGTTAGGGATGGAATCTCAGTCCTTCCCCTTTGCATGGCTGGCTTGATCTGTGCAGGTCAAATGCAGGCAATCATGGCTGCTGGGATTTCACGAGTGCAGTTGTTCCGCCATGCTGAGAAGACAGTTTTGCTTCAGTGCTCTCCTACCTCTGGCTCTTAGAATCTTTCTGCCTCCTCTCCCACTTTGGTCTCTGAGCATTGGGCTGTGATACAGATGTCAGTTGCAGTGGATCACTCCAGTGACACTTGTTCTCTAAGCTTGGTCTGGTGTATGTTAACCGGTGTCTACTACACAAACCTCTGGGATAAGGTGTGAGAGCTGTACCAATCTATAACTAGAGGGATAGAACAGTAGTAGTAGATTCATCCCTGAGGCCTGTGAGTTCCCAACCATAGGCTATTGACTAGGCTTATAGCACCAGGCATGCGTTTCCTCCTGTCCAACAAGACTTACAACCAAACAGAAAGTGGTTGGTTATTCTTGTAAACAACTGTGCCATGATTGCAGCCATGGGCAATTACCACATTGGTTGGTCATTATTGCAGTTCATAAGGTTCACAGTGGGTAAGACTATTGATGAATCTCTCCCCGAAGCAGCCTTCAGAGCACTTTCCAGAACTATGAGAGTTAGTCATTAGGAAGAAGCATCCTGGTCAGTACCAACTTGATTTCTCCATGCCTTGTGACCGATGTGGGTGGCATCTTCAACCATAGGGAGGTGGTATCACTTTTCATGAGGGAATGTGTAAAAGTTTAGACAGCTATCCTAAGTAGGTAGAAATGAACATTTTTCCCCAGCATGATTAATGAAAAGAATATGTTGTAAAGAAGAAAACTGGGTTTTATTCTAATGAACTTGCTTTTCCTGTACTGTATGTGTGGTGACTAGAAATACCAAGTTTGATCCATAAGCAAGACTTTATTGGAAGCCTTTTATATCTCAAACACTCTCTCTGCAGGTGTTGTGTTCCTTTTTGGTTATAATCACGATTTAAAATTTTAATTAGCATTTTATTATTAAAAACTAAAGTATTGGAGATGGATGTCAATGAAAAGTAATGGACTCTTCCTCCACCAGCTTCTAGCTTCACTGCACAGAGGCAACTGAAGTGAACAGTTTCTGGTACGCGTCCGAGACTTTTCCTGTCCTAGTTACTCTGTAGAGAGGAGGTGGGTGTGCTGAGTAGTACACGGCCATCTGTCCCTCAGCAACTCTTCTGAGCTCAGTCTTTAAAATGTGAAATGCTGCTTGATCTCCCTTTTTCAAATGTGCCTTTAAAGTATTGCCAGGGTTGATATCACATGGCTGGAGGAGAGAGGGCTGAGGACATGGAACGCAGCAGAAGTCAGTGTACGTAGCAACCAAGGAACACTCCTTAATGTTTTCCTCTGTAATCTTCGTATCACCTGGAGTACACAATGTCCCTGCATCCCTTGGGTGACCTGTGACAGAGGGAGCGACTGTTTACAGAAGAGGAAGCAATGATTCTCAGAGTTCCAGTTTGCTCGTGATCTTGAGGTCACATAGCTGATCAGGATCAGGACAGAAACTGAGTTTCATCCTGTCTTGGTCAGTGCTCTATTGCTGTGAAGAGATGCCAGAATCAATGTAACTTACAAAGGAAAACGTTGAATTGGGTCTGGTTTACAGTTCAGAGGTTTAGTTCTTTACAGTCATGGGGGGTGTACAGGGAGGAAGCATGGTGGCACGTTGGCACATATGGTGTTTGAGAAAAAGCAGAGAGTCCTACATCTGGACTCATAAGCAGCAGGAACAGAGAGAGCCTCTGGGCCTGGCTCGAGCTTCTGAACTATCAAAGCCCACCCGCAGTGACAGACTCCCTCCGACAGGACCACACCTCTAATGCCACTCCCTAAGCATTCAGACATATGATTCTGTGGGAGCCATTCATAGTCACAGCACCACCAGCCTTAAACCAGAACCCAGTGATGCCTGAGAGGATGAGGCTAGCAACACCGCAGTGGTTCCTGAAGTGACTGGCTGAAAGGGACAATGAGTTCTCAAGGAAGGCCTGGTTACACAGTCATTCTGATTCTGCCACCAACAACTTATGTAAGGCAGTGCAGACTTGGGGAGCCAGCTCTCTTTTTTTCATTTTTTCCAGTTCTGTCCCTATTTTATTTCTTTAGAGAATTCTGAGTGCAAGGTGAAACTTTAAGCCAAATGGATAAAGCCATATTATTCCATCCCTAGACCACAAGGGTTAGCTCAGAGATGTGGCATGTGGATAGCAGGGACCAGAGAGCTCTTCTTTGGGTCATCCAAATGTCAAGAGGGGGTAGGGGGAGGCCTCATCTTTTCAGGTGTCAAGGCAGTTGGAATTGTGCCTGGCTATGTTTCAGTCTATTCAGAAGATGAAGTCTGGTGCACAGAAGGGGGCAGGGAGAGAGTCAGGAAGCAAATGGGGGTGGGGGAGGAGGAGAGAAAATGCAAACAATTGAAGAATGGAGAAACCATGCAGGGAACAGAGTGAGCTCCCGCATGCCTAGTAGCAACCAGGCTCCAAGAATCCAGTCAGTGCGAGCCAACACATTTCCACTTTTTGTCTAATCTAATTTAAGTTTTTACTAGAGGAGTCCTGACCGACACCTCCAGGCTTCAGTTTTCTCAACCGTAAGCTGGGGTTATAATTGCCCTGACTGTATCTGAGCTAGTGTAAGCAACCCTTGCGATAAGGAACAGGAAAGCACTTTGTAAATTGTAAAACGTGACACACATGCAGGATGACACTATTCCTTGATGTTACATTGAACTAGGCAGAGTTGAAAAAAATGAAATCACCGCTCATTTGGAAACTAAACATGAGAGCTGGCGAGCCATCTGGTCTTAAGGAAGCTGCCAGAGGTTCTTAGCTTTTCTTCTCAGATCTGCTTTCAGAGTCCTTCGAGTTCCACTCAGTGCCCACAGTGAATGTCAAGGATAGATCTGAGTTAGTCCAGGACAGGAGTGAATCAGTCCAGTGGGTGTCTCCTCTCTCCCTCCTTCCCTCCTTTATCATCCTCACCATATAAACACATCGTTGTATTAATATGTCAACATTTTAGCTTGTCAACCATAGAGCCTTACCAATTCAAACTAAATAACATTTTGGCGATAGAAAAATCATGGAAGAAAATAAAGCTTAAGGAATCTATTCTTATTATATCTCTTTTAGAATGACATTATGTAGGTAATTCTGGGAGTTGCAAGTTGGTTGTTTTGGGATTTAGATAGGCACAGAATTCACCTTCAAAGAGACTATCTTGCTAGAAGCTCAGTCTTGAAATTACAATTTATTCATGATGTAAAGAATCATATTTCAGTTTTATAGTATTTTTCACTATATATGATAATGCATTCTAATGAGAGAAAACAGATGGAGCCTTCACAAAACCTTAGCTTTGCTGTTTCAGAAGTGTTCATTGTATTGAACATCCATTTCTTTTATGTTTGATAGCTAGAACCTCCCCCAAAGTCATTTAAGGTCTCAGTCTGATATGAGATTGTTTACAAAAAGGTTGAAGTCAGTGTGGAAATATGATTTATAAATGTGAAGACCTCAACCTCAACAGGCTTTGCATTTGTCACATTTGACAATCCAAGAAACATGTCTGTCTCCTTCACTGGAATCCCAAGTCCATGAGGATGTGTCACCTGACAGCCACCAATGTCTGTGGGCATGAGGTTGACTCTGTGCTGCAGGATTCCCCACACACATCCCTGCCTTCACCTATGTGCTTGGAATTGACATGATGATTACCAATACAGTCATGTAAGCTGTGGACTTAGAATAAGTTCATATCATGAATAAGGTTCTGGGACCTCAAGGTGCATAAAAGGCCAGCTGTATTGGAAACAGTTGGCACCTTCAAATTGGTTCATTTTAGCAGAGCTTAATACAGGGAGTGATTTTTAAGGATATGATCTGAGTCTAGGAAAAATGAAAAGTGAAGTGTGGTTGCCATTGTCACCTTTTGGCTGAAACAATGACAGAAATGAGTAAAGGACCTTTGATGTGGAGTTGAAGCCACCAGGAAAGGGTCATACAGCCTGAACTGATACTCCTTTTCCCTCTAACCTGCTCATGCTCCCCACTAGCCAAGCCCAATGGCAGGCATAGGGCCACTCTGCCTGCTCTGGAGTCCATGAAGTGTAGTGTCCTGGGGCATAGAGCCAGGAGAACAGCTAGTGGAAGATATTCAGCCTGGTCTATCTATGAAAGTCTTGCAGGAAACAAATGGCTGCACTTCTCTCTGTTGTAACCCTCCCTCCCAAGAAAATACTGTTCCAGTGAGTTTCAGGTTTGCCTGCATTTTACTTAATCAAGCTGAAGCCTGTGTTCCAATGGCCCCAAATACAGCGGTAGCATTTGAATAGAGCTCAGTTGTTTGGCGTACAGTGGCTTGGAGGTGATTACAGAATCATGAGACCACCCTTCTTTTTGTCTTATTCAGAGCTAGGATGTCAGCTTCAGTAAACAGTTTGAGTTTACTGTGTAAAGTAGCTGGGTACCATTGACAAATTTGCGTAGCTCACAGTCAGGGACTTCCCACAGTTAAAGGAATGGCTGTCATTTTAAAGAATGCCCAGTCCAGCTAGAGGGCTGAGGTGCTAGGCTTTTGTTTGCTCCTTTTTTTTTTAAATATCAGTTCAATTATCTTCTTTCCTTTGTCTAAGAAATTTCCTCATTTCTTACTTTGATCAATCTAGATGAGCTACATTGCACCACTAAGAATGAGTAAATCCACTGAGTTGGGTGCACGTTCATAGTTAGCAAAGGCAGAGGAAAATGGCAGTCAAAAGAAAACAATCATGCATACTGCCCTGCACTCTAAACCTCTTCTGTGGACCAGAAAATTCCTGACCCGGGAAATCTAGATGGGCAGAGTTGAGAATGTAACAGGAATAATGAAAGGCACTGAGTGGGGAAACAGGACTTGGACCTCAGGTATGAAGTAAGAAATCTCAACATGATGATACCGGTTAGCCTTGGTGGTTGCTGTACTCTACCTCACGTCTTCACATGAGCACCATAAGAAGAATCTGACTTGCTTCAAAATTAACTCACATTATGTATGCCAAATTAAGACAGTGTTCTCCATCCAGTAGTGATGGGAGCTGCGTATCCGTATTTAAATACCTTGGTTCAAGAATTACTGGTCACTGAGATGATGCAGTTAACGTTTGTACTGTGATGTGTGGATCAGGGTGCTGCAGCACATCCCGATAACCCGAGCACATGGGAGACTGAAAGCAAAGAACCACAGATTAGAGCAGAGCAGGAGTCTGTCTCAGAAACAAAGCTAAACCGAGAAAATGTACAATTAGATTTGTATCTAGACTCTCTTTATAAAAATCGTCAGTTCTTACTTTTGTTGATATATAGCTGATATACAAAAAATCATACGTTTAAAGAATATGATTCCATGAATCTAAGCAGTATAAAACCAGAGCCGTAATCAAGAAAATGATGGCATCCACTCACAAGTTGCTTTATCACAGTAATAAGCCAGATACCCCTCCCCATTCCAGCATAATCACATTGAGGAGCAGGTGTCCACATTATCTTTATTCCTTTTAAGACTGAACGTTGACGTTGCTTGCCTCTTGGTAATATTATTCATTTTTAAATCTTTTTCTCTTTTTTCTCACCAGTAGTATAACATTTTCTTTCAAAATCCCATGTTATTACAGCTGACAACTCCATTATCATCCTTTTGGAACAACACAATAAACAAAGACTGGGCACAAGGCAGACAGAGCAATAATTGCATTTACTGATCTCTGGTTTTGTTTGAGTTGAAAGCTGAAGCCCACTTCCTTCAGCTTCCTGAGCTTTCTAAAACCAAGCAAGGTGGAGGAAAGAATCTAGTGGTCCCCAGCTGATGAATGGCTGATGAAACTGTGATGTGGATTATCTACCTGCAAGAAGGGATGATGGGATGCATGCTCCAACATGGGTAAACCAGAGAACATTATGCTAAGTGACAGAAACCACAGACTGTGTAGTTTTATTCATTGATATATCCAAAAAAGAGGACAACCATAGAGGCACAGAGTAGACTGGAGGTGTCTGGTGGGAGGCAGGAGAAAATGAATATGATTCTGCTTTTGCCGTGATGGAAATATCCAGGAACGTAACACTGATGATGGATACGTGACTTTGGGTTGTATCCCAATAAAGCTACTTGGGGGTGTGTGGAGGTGTGTTCGTGTGTGTGTGTGTGTGTGTGTGTGTGTGTGTGTGTGTCTGTGTCTGTGTCTCTTGTAGAAGCTAGAGATCAATGTTGGGTGTCTTCTTCTATTGCTATCTGCTTTATTGTCGGGACAGGCTCTCTACCAACCCTGGAGCTTACCGATTAGGCAAGGATATCTTGCCAGTGACCCCTGTCACTGAGTCCTCAGCACTAGGGTTACAGGAAAGAGCCATCACGCCTTGCTTTTTACACAGAGGCTAGGGATCCAAATTCAGGTCCTTTGTTTTTGTGGCAAACACTTTACTGAGTCATTTCCCTAGCCGGAAGCTATTATTTAACAACAATAACAAAAAAAACCCCATATATTATTAAAAAAAACTTTGCTTGGGGGAAAAAGCATTCAGGAACAGCAATTGATTTAATTCTTCCTTCAAATTCCTTGTGCTGCATCTATTTTCAGGTCTGGAGCACAATGCAGATCAGTCCAGCAATAGGTAATAGAAATGTGTACCTGCAGATAAATACTGCTCACTGGTAGAAGTGGGGCTTGGTGTCAGGCTGCGTTGGTTTACTTAGATCATAAAGGACTTGTTACCATTTGACTTTTTTTTTTTTGTCTTTTTCTTTCCTTTTAAAAATAGCACAGATCTGATTATCCAAGCACCCTTTCCACGCGCTTCACCATGTTAACTAGATACAGGATAGCCTGTGTGCAAAGCATCTGAACTCTGCCGCTGCTATATTGAATACCTGACAGTGGCAGAACGGGGTGTGCTAGGTGGAAATCCAGACACCCAGCACAGCCCTCAGAAAGGAAAAAGAGCCAAGGCAGAAAGCAGAATGGTTCCATCAGAGAGCAGCTTGGGTTGCAGCAGCAGGAGAACAGGCTTCCTACCTTTTCTATTGTTGTCCTTCAGCTGGGAAAGCATCACCTCCTTTAAAACCCCTTTAGCTCCCCCTGTGCTGTGCAGCAGGATGACCACTCACCACTGTAGTAACTGCAAGTACAGCCTACCCCGTCTAACTCAGTAAGCTTGTGTTTCTGTGTAAACTGTGCTCACAGTTTACAAGGGAGAAAAATCTCCTCCCCCACCTCCCTTGAGAAAATCTTACTAGCCAAGGTTTGAACTTTGATGCCATTTATTCTAATCCTGAAGGTGAATCCAGGTGCTGCCAACATAAGATGTACGCAAACCCAGCATGCCTCTGCTCAGAAATGTTGCCTTTGCCTTTTGCTGTAATTTGGCAAGTTTTGTTTTTCCAAGGTGACTCGAAAACCTTTATAGTGGTGTGTGCCTTTTGTTATTGTTTTCTGTTTCTTCTCCAACTTCCGACACACTGTGAAACAATATTGCACAACCTTGCATTTTATCTTGGCACTGGAGGGCAAGGGCCACAGTATGTGTCTCTGGGTCTTAGTCTAGTCAACTGTGGAGTAAACGTCACAGGAAGTGTGCCTGAAAGGTGGGAAGGTGGTTTGTGTGGCTCGAGCAGAGACGAGAAGATGGATGTTCTTAGAATTTGTGTCCTTTTGGAATCTGGGGTGACCGGGAATATTTTCATATGTTTTAATCAATCATTTGCATTTCTTCTTTTGTGGGCTGTCATTTCTCATCCTTTGCCTGTGTTTCTACAAGGTTGTTTGACTCCATTTGCATCGTGTTTTAGTTGGGCGATGATCATTCTTTTCCCGTTTTATATGGTTATCTACTTCCCTGACCACCACTGCTATTTAGTTTAGTTATAATGATTTTCTTTTTGTTCAGTCATGTGTCTATTTTGTGTAGCCTCTTCATTTCTTGCCTCACACAGGGATTTTCCCCTTATCCAGAGTAATTAAATATAGATAGATTCCTTACTTTTCTTCTGGTACTTTAAGATAATATTTTCATATCCATATATTCTATATAATATGTTGCTATGGTTTGCTTAAGGTTATGCCCCTATGAACTTGGGCCAGTGTCACAGACCTTGTCAGGGGTGCTTGGAGCTGCCTGTGAGCAGGAGTGGTATTTCTTTCAGTTCTCAAATAGGCACAGTTTTGCTAAAAGCAAAACTGAATAGAGAAGATGAATTATTATACATAAGTGTAAATGCTCCTTGAAGCAGAACCTTATCTTCTGGTTAGAGGCTCATTTTCTGACAAAACCCACAGGATGCTTGCTGCTGTTAGATAAGGACTATTATTTATTAAAGGAATTTTGTTATCTGTGCAAATGGATCTATGGTTGTTTTATATGCCCTCATTTCTAAAGACTAGAATTTGTAAGTAGATCATGGTTACTTCTGAGACACTAATAGCCTAGGGGGTGTAGATGGCCTTCCCCAGGCTATTAGAACCAACAGAAACCAGCAAACACCCTAAAATAACATAAGTTCAGCCTTCAGAGTGTAAGTCCGAGAGGAATTTTCGAAAATATCCACTTCGTTTTTAAAAGTCACGACTCCAGAGAACAGAAGAATAGGGAAAGGAGACCAGTGAGCTTTAGAGCCATCTGATTTGAAACCACCAAAAAGTCTCAATGAGAATTAATAGCTACAAAACCCAGCAACCTGAATAATAGTCTACGTGAGAGGAAGGAGGAGGAGGAAGAGGAGGAGGAAGAGGATAAAGAGAGGAGAGGAGGGGGAGAGGCGGGGGAGGAAGGGGAGGAGAAGGGGGAGGGGAGAGGGAGGAAGGGGAGGAGGAAGGGGAGGAGGAGGAGGAGGAAGAAGAAGATGAGGAGGAAGAGGAGAAGGAAGGTGAGAATGAGGAGGAGGAGGAGGAGGAGGAAGGTGAGGAGGAGGAGGAAGGTGAGGAGGAGGAGGAAGAGAAGAAGAAGAAGAAGAAGAAGAAGAAGAAGAAGAAGAAGAAGAAGAAGAAGAAGAAGGAGAAGAAGAAGGAGAAGAAGGAGAGAACACAAAAAGAAAGACGTGAAGAATCACAATGTAACAATTGAAGGTGTTTTTAGAAATAAATAAGGGAGGAAGACAAAAGGATTGCATGGCTATATGGAGAACTAACTAGACTAGCTAGTTAATTAGGTAAGCATGTTTATTAATTATAGGATCAAATAAGAAGTTAGATGGATTAAATAAACTCTAAAAAAATAATTCCAGATCAAGCTGATCCATTTCTAGAATGAGACATAATTTTTGCTTTTTTTTACTTTTTTTAAAAATATAGATTCTTAACTTTAAAATAAAGGTGGTACATGTTAATACTTGAGCCAATAGAATAGATTTTTTAAAAAAACAATAATTTAATATATAGTCTTCCTATGATTCATTAAAGACATGGCGTATGCATGAAAATTAGCATCCAGGGAAAGATCCAGGGAAAGATGCTGAAGCTGGACCAGTAACATTTCAGACTCAAGTGTGAAAGAAACCCTGAAACTTCTGCAAAGTAAGGCCAGATGACGTCCCAAATACTGCTTTTTCCAGTGTAGCCACTGTTAGGACCACGAACTCCCCAAGGCACTGAAATAACATCTGCAATTGCATTTATAGGAAAAAAAATCCAAGCAAGATGGTTATTCATTTGGAAAAACTCAAGAAATATTTCAACATCTCACCAACCCTAACTAGTCATTGACTTGCACTCAGGTTCCACACAGCTACTGCTGCTCCACACCGGGCTCTGGCCAGGTCCTCCTCTCAGGGACGTTAGCCAGGGTCTGATGGGGTCACTCCAACAGAATAGCCCTGACCTGCCAGAGGGAAAGATGAGCTTCTTCATCCTCATTTAATAAAAGTGAAAGATACAAGTCATGTTAAACAAAGCTAAAAAGATTTCTGAGAGAGAGAGAGAGAGAGAGAGAGAGAGAGAGAGAGAGAGAGAGAGAGAGAGAGAGAGAGAGAGAGAGGGAGAGAGAGGTATTAAAGTAACAGCTCGCTGGAGAAAGAAACAAAACAGCCACAGCCACAAAAGACCAGGCAAAGTTCTTTGTCTGAATTAAAAATAACTAAAAACGGTATGATGTGAGCTGACTGCAAATGCTTCAGTCACTGCAGAGCGCCCCAGCTCTGTAAGTCCACAGCCTTCCTAATGAGGCCTGTCTCTGCTGCCCATAGCTAGGTCCCTGTCACCAGCTCTGCCGTCTCTGCAGTCAGCAACAGCACTTGGTCAAGGTCAACTCTCCCTCTATGTGCTCCTACTGTAAAACCCTAGGAACTGGCAGAGATAAAATAGGTTGAGCGAAGCAACCACTACTTCCTAAGGACACATCCTGAAGGAAATGAGGAGTGATGGGGGCAGAGGAGAGGGAATGTAGCTGTGACCAGATTTTCCTGACTAGAAGATCTTTGTTGAGCTGTCTTTAAACTTACCTCTACTATGGAGGAGACCTTCAAGTATTCTCTGATTGCCAAGGAATGAGACTTTGAAACTCAGCTCTTTTCTGTGCCACACAAGTCTGGTCCAGACCCATCTGGCAAAAGCAAGTTTGCAACAGGGAAGTTTGGAGGAGGTAGCCCATCCAATCCATTCCTGCCCTTCAGCTCCTTACTGGAACATCACAGGCTCTGAACAGCCCCCTCACACTCTTGAGGCTCGGATTAATTATCTTGCTTTAAGATGTTGTTTAGATGTATATTTTATGTGTATGAGTGTTTGGCTTGCATGTATAAATGTGTGCCATGTGCATTTCTGGTGCTCACAGATGTCAGAGTCGTGTGCCAGATCCCCTGGAACTGGAGTTCTGGACAGTGAGCTTCCATGTGCGTGCTGGGAATAGAACTTGGGTCCTTTGCAAGAACAAATGCTCTTAACCGTGAGCCATCCATCTCTCCAGCCACAATTATCTTGATTTTTGTTGACTAGAAGTAAAATGTCCCTTGAAAACATAAAAAAAAAAAACTATAGAAATGAATCTTCTTGAACATATTGAAAATTTTAGTAAGCACTGAGAGATCAGAAACTATATATGCTAAACTATAAAACCCATAGTGCATCTCTCCCCAAAATAATGTTGATTTGAAACAACAACAGCAGCAACATTTATAACCCTTCTGTCATGGTCAAACAACTATAAAGAGAGAAATGTGTGTTTGCAAATGTTTTATTCATCATTCCTGCCTTAATTTGAATAAAGATAACTGATAGTTGGGCAGAGAAGAGAAAGGGTGGACATGTTGGAGAGCTCTTTGGGACAGCTTCAGTCCCTCAGGTGATTTGCATGCTATTTTATTAATTTCTTCAGTGGCCCTGAGGGGAGGACATGGTTGCAGCTGTTTCCCAGGCGCAGGCTCTTTATCTTTCTTCTGAACTTGCAGCCACAGAACCTATTTTTGTCTTCCTATTCCACCATCAAGTTAATTAATATGAACCTATCTAACAATTGCAATTGAAATACTGATAGGAAGGACACTGTCTAAATGATAACAAAGTCACTTTAAAATCGGTCGATAAGAATTAATTTCTGAAACGGCTCATGGACGTCCAGGAAGATTAAACCTACTCATTGTTAAAGTACTTTGTAATTTGTCACAATTCAAAATGGTGTGTGGTAGATAAAAGTTACAGATAGAAACAGATCATCACACATAACAATGGGCTCAAGAACAGACCTTCGGACATGTAGGATTTAATATGCAATGCTACATTTGTACTTGGAAGGGAAAGGAATTCACTGTCTCGCTAAATCGAAAGATTTTGTCTACATCTGAAAAAAGTAGTAAATCCTGCTGCATGCTGACCTGTAGAAGCTGTGTGTAGGATGCATGGGTTTGTGGGGGTATGATGTGTGTGTAAGTGCACACATTTGTGTGTGTGTGTACATTCCTGAGGGGATTGTGTATGTGTGCTTCAGTTAGGATATCTTTGCTGCAGTTTCCCAAGATACCTGCCATTCTTCTCAGATTTGTGTTTCTATACAGACCTGGACCCTTTGACATCTAATATTGTGAGTCCTGCTTTATAGTCCTCCGTCAGTGAATCTCAAAGTTTAGCATGTAGCAAACCACTCAGGTCCTGTTGGCTAGGTAGCACTAGGTCAGAGACTGTGCTTCCGAGGGTCAGGGATGGGGCCAGAAGTTGTGCCTTTCCAGCAAGTACCGGATGCAGTGTCCTTCCTAAGTGAGTACATCAGTGGAGACTGAGCACTTAGAAGCTTTTATATTAGTCAAAAGCTTGTGTTTTATAAAGTAATTTGGACTCTTTAGATCTAATAATTTTTAAAAAGAGTTTGTTTTTGATGAATGTTTTCTTTTTCTAGTTATGTATTGTACTTATTGGATTTTATAATAGCACCAGACTACATAGTGCTGGAAATGAAAAACAGACAAATGGGGGCTGGAGAGAGATGACTCAGCGTTAAGAGTGCTTCCTGTTCTTACAGAAGATCTATATTCAGTTCCCAGCACCTGCAACAGATAGCCCATAGGAGATCTGATGCCCCCTGCTGGTTTTCATTTTACACACACACACACACACACACACACACACACACACACACACATCTTTTTTTAAAATGGACAAATAAATAAAACTATATCTTCTCTGTGGATCATTCTCTGTGGTTTCTCTTGGAAGAGGCATATGGTTTGGGGCAGAGCACAGCATACAAGCTCTAATATATGACCTAATAGAATAAGTAGAGATTTCATTACAACACAGACACATCAGGTCCCACAAAACACAGGAACATAAGACCACATGGCATTGCTAATTTACACGTTTATCATGAAAAACTAAACTCCCATCTGGAAGGGTTACTCATATCAAGTTCCCGATGGCAAAAGTCACTGGTACCAAGATAATATTATGAGATTAGAAATGGAAGGGAAGAAAAGAACTTTATGGCTTATGTGTTTATGACAGCAGGTAGTGGTATATATTACCTGGTATCTACCTGCTACATGGGCCCCACAGCACCCTGGTCAGTGTCTACATAGATGGGCATCTTTTTTTTTTTTTTGAAATTTTGGTGTGTGTGTGTATGTGTATCTGTGTACATACATACCATGAGACACATGTGAGGAATGAGGTCACTTTTGGGGAGTCATTTCTGTCATTCCATGAATCAAAATCAAGTCATCAGTCTTTATGGCAAGTGGTTCTACCCACTAAATGGCATCCAACATTTGACATTGCTCGAAGGTTCCAAATTCCTCTTTCTCATCAACATGTAATGGAATTAATTCAGTCAACTCATTGCTCTGTTTGGTGGCCACTGTCTGCGTTTGACGATAACTTTGTAAACCTCTGTCAGGGCCCATTATGTTATAATGTCCGAGCACAGATGTCACACAAATACATAGTAGGAACAAGGGAAATATTTAGTTAACACATTAGAGGGCAAATCTATACAAAGCCTGGTTTAAAGAAGCCTAAAGCTCAAATGTTCTGAGGAACAAGAAAGAATGCTGAAGTATGGTTGCTTTGTTATATAAAAACCATTTTGTGTCCTACAGAGCAGGATAGCTACGACCTTTCAGAGAATTTCCTCATTCAGATAATTTGCACCTCTATTAGGCCAAACTAACTGACAATTTATCAATCTATATGAAGACTTCTAACTTTCTGGAGGCATGGCTCTAATGATACACATTAAATCAAAAGGTGTTCTCCATAGCAGTGAACAATGTCAGATGAGCTTGGGCCTGATGGTGACATTGGAGAGGCATCCAGCTGTCTTTCCATGTCTGAGCTATTTCACAAACATAAAAGTTTTACTTAGAGACACAAATCCTTTCCTTTGTTTTCTGCAAAAAGCTTGATAAGTCTGGGGGCAGAACAAAGAGAATTTTCATCTTTCTAATGTCCAGGATTTTGAAACGACAGGCGTGGCCTTAAAGCAGTTTTGGAGCCTGCAAATGGCTCAGTGGGTGAAGATACTGGCTTCCAAGCCTGATGGCCTGAGTTCAATCCCCCAGACCCACATGCTGGAAGGAGAGGGCCAACCTTCAATTGTCTGCGGATCTCCGCCTGTGTACTGTGGCTTATGTGCACACACACACACACACACACACACACACACACACAATTAATGTAATATTTTTATAACTGTTTTTAAATGCCTTGGGATCTACTGTCTGTTTTCCAGTAGGAGTCGCACCATTTTCGTGACTGATCAAGAATAGCGGTATAATTGTGCCCACTGGCATTGAAATGCTCTCCTGGCTGACTCTGGCATTTATTTATGTGGGTTAGCTAGTCAGTGCATATAAAGCTCAAATGTAGAACATAATGCCTTCACATTCTCACATCCTGCCATGTTACCCATCTCCAATGTCTGAAAAATACTTAGGACCTGCTGTCTAAGCATGATAAACCTCAGAATGACTTTTCTGAATTATCATTTAATTAAAGTATTTGTTTGGAGGTACCCAGGGGCCATATAAACCAGGGGAGCTCTAGTGGTGATACACTGAAATGAGTTCTTACATTATCTGGCCATTTGTTAAATATCTTTATTTTGGATATGACTGACTATATAAAAATTGAAAATTTTTATATTTTAAATTGGCTAAATTATTTTAGCCAAACCATCAAAACTAAGAAAAAATAATATTGGCAATATAAAAGTTAGTCTTATTGTCTAGGGCTGGCAAGATGGCTCAGTAGGTAAAGCTACTTGTTGCAAAACCCAATTACCTTAGCTCAATCTCAAGAATCCATATGGTAGAAGGAAAAAACCCAGCTGCTACAAGCTGTCCTCAGACCTTCTCATACACACACGTACTAGATAAGCGTATTTGAAAAATACTCATTGTCTAAATTTACAGCAAGTGTCTATTTAAAGCTAAAAAGACGGCAAAAACTTTCAATAAGTAGATAGTTAAAGTTCATAGGCACTTTGTAGAGAAACGATGACAGGTTCCTAAGGGAGGGGACAGTGGATGACCCAGGCCTGGTCTTTCCAAGTAGGCCCTGTCTACCTGGAAGTGACTTGATAAAAATTACTTGATCAAATGAGAAAATGAATCAACACATGAGCAAACTCACTGGCCTGACCAGTGGCTAAACAAATGTAAATTAAAACAATAATGAAATATAATTTCACACCCGTTAATTCAGCAAAATTAAAGAAATAAAATCTGTGCTGAGGGACCTTTGGGAGAACACTACCCTTTCCGACAGGACTTGTTTATTCATGTTGCCTAGGACTCCTCCTTTCTTCAACCCATTTTGGAGAATTATCATCAGGAATCAATGGTAAAATTGTTAATAATAGAACTCTTAACAGTGAAACAAGCTACAAGCTGCATATCCAGCTACATCATGGACTGTTACAGAGCCCTCTGAAATAGCATACTTGAACTTTGAACATGTCCAAACTAGCATGATGTGGGCTGGGGAGGTGGCTCCATGGGTAAAGCACTTGCACATGTCTGAGGACTTAAACCCAGTCTCCCAGCACCCATATAAAAAGCCAGGCCTGATGGCACATACCTGTCATCCCAATACAGGGGAGGCATATATATATATATGTGTATGTGTGTGTGTGTGTGTGTGTGTGTGTGTGTATGTATGTATTTATATATATAATATAATTATATAATATATATATATATTTTTTTAAGATTATAATATAATATTGCCTCTTGCCTTTTCTTCCTTCCAACTCCTCCCATGTGCCCTATATTGCTCTGTTTCAAATTCGTGGCCTTTTAGCTATTTTTTCCACATGCCTATATATTTCTATAAATATAAATTAAACCTGCTCAGTCCGTAGTGTTCCTTGTATGCATCTTAACTCTTACCTTCTTAGGAGTCAGTTAAAAGCAAACATGCACTTGGAGAAGATGGATGCTTTTGCTTCTTTGGTTTGAATATTAGGTATGTTCATGAAGAACAGAATCAAATATGCCATGGGATTAGGTCTGCCATGTGACAGGAAAGGTTTTCCACAGCAGGATACCACCATGAACAGTCATCTGAGACCAATAGCATCTCCCTTCAATAGCTTGAAGCCAGCAAACTCAGAGATGATTATTGCTGTCACTTGTGTCATGGAAATTGCTAGAACTTAGACTTCCCAGATGAGATAAATGTCTCTACTCCTTTTCTACTGCCTGACTTTCAGGACTGTAGTAATTTGAATAAGTTTAGCCCCTATAGACTCATGTGTTTGAATGCTTGGCCCATGGGGAGTGTGCACTATTAGGAGGTGTGGCCTTGTCAGAATAGGTGTGTCCTTGTTGAAGGAAGTGTGTCACTGTGGGGGTGGGCTTTGAGGTCTTATACTTCAACTCCATCCAGTGGAAGAACCAGTCTTCTCCTGTCTACCTTTGGATCAGGATGTAGAACTATATTGGGTCCTTCTCCAGTACCATGTCTGCCTGGATGCTGCCATGCTTGCTGCCATGCTTGCTGCCATGATGACGATGGACTGTACTTCTGAAACTGTAAACGATTCCCAGTTAAATGTTTTCCCTTGCAAGAGTAGCCTTGGTCATGGTGTTTCTTCTCAGCAATGGAAACCCTAACTAAAACAAGGACCCTTCTCCCTTGGCCTCCCTGTTTTGATTTTACTCTTTCATGTGATTATTTGACCTACTAGGAGGTAGGACATCACAGACTATTTTCTGCATCATGCTCAATCATGTGTGTGTTTACTTGTCAACTGAAATGTGTTCTCTAAATATAAATTCATGGTTAAGTCATTACTTGGTTTAACCAATGCCCTGGATTTTCCTGTTGGAGGGTGGATGCATGGGATAGGACCAGCTTTCAATCTCACTGGAGAAGGAGAAGGCTTCATTTCCCCGTACCATCACTAGGACATCACTAGCTCCCCAAGTTTCAAATTTCAAGTATTCCTTCTCCACACATCTTCTCAAATCTCAGTGTATTAATTGGTGGGAGATGAGCTTGTGTGTGCTCATGTGCAGAGGCCAGAAGTAGATAGCTGGTATCTCTCTTATCACTGTCAATATTACGAGGTAGCATTTCTGTCACTGAGCCTGCAGCTGGCCAATTCAGCTAGACTGACTGGTCAGCAAGCCCCAGGGATCCTCCTTGTCTCCCATTCCCCAGCAACAGGAGTATAGGTTCATATGGTCCCTCCTAGCTCTTTTTTTTTAATATGAATACTAGGAATAGAACTAAATCCTCATACCTGGGTGACACGCACTTGCGTGTATGAACATCCCTAACCCCAGGAGATGAACTTTTAATATCTGTTATTTGGAAAACTATTTACTGAAAAGTGTTTCAAGTGAATTCACAATCCACCTATTACTGCCATCTTCCCACATCCATGAAAACAGAACTTGTATGTGTAGAATGTATCTTGCAAACAGCCTGCTGGGGAATCCTTTACAGAGACTCTAAACCTTCATTCTTAGCCAAGCTGGGAGCACAGGTATAGCAGCTCCTAGATTGGATTCAGGCTGGCAACTGGACCCATGGAAGAGACTGGCTCTCTGCTTATACTGCAATGTTTCTCTGACCTCTCATTGATTTTAGAGGTGCCGATTTGTACTCACATTTTTCTCGAATATACAAAAACAATGAATGATACATATACAAACTATTTTAAACAGAAAGGAAGATGAATCCTAGCCATATTTGGACAGATACTCTTGGCTGGGATGAAACCACTGCAAATAGAGACTGTGAATGGGAACACACTAGCAAGAATGCCAACAGGGGATTCTGTGATGTGCAGCCTCATTTCCCTCTGTGCTCTCAGCATTAGGGGAAATTAAGCCTCCATACAAAAGGAATCCATTTCTTCCCTCATAAGAGATCCACTTAGCAGAATAATGGGCAGCTTTCCTGCATGCTGGCCTCTTCTCCTTGTTAGGGTGTGCCCCTGTGACATTTAATTTGAGCCACTGTCTGGCTCAATAATGTAACAGCTAGTTGGGTCAAATAGAAAAAGCAGAAGTCTTTTTTTTTTTAAGTGCAGGATTTGAATCAGAAGGCTCAGTAACACATCAGTCCCTCACTCCTGTGATACCTGTGACCTTCACTGGACTCACCTCCCTCCTCTCATCCTGAGGAGGCAGAACACCCTGAGGACAGAACAAAATGTCTTCCACTAACTCGAGTGCATGGTCTTTACCAAAGTGGAGTTGGCACACAGAGTGGTGTGAGATTAGTTTAGAATGTGGAGACAGGATCCTCAACTTGGGGACAGGCTTGAAAACTGAGTTGGCTAGATCCAAGTGTCCTGCTGAAAACCATCGATCACTCGCCGTCTAGAATTTCTCCATGTCAGTGCATGTGAAGGGCTGCAGTAAAGAAATGGCCAATATGACCACTCCATGATATATATGGTTAAGATATTTATTGTAGATGTGAGGAGAGAGAGAGAGAGAGAGAGAGAGAGAGAGAGAGAGAGAGAGAGAGAACAGAGCAACAGAGCATCTGGAAGAGTTTAGATCAGAGAGAGAAAGAAGTAGACTGAATATGGCCAACAGACTGGCCATGGCCAGGGGTAGAGAGGCAGGAGAGGGAGAGAATGGTGGAGACAGGAAGAGATGGGGAGGGAGAATATGGAATAACAGAGTAAGTGCTGGAATAGTAGAGAATAGCAGGGTTATAAGGAGGGTGTAGTGGTTAGAATGGGTATAGCACCCAGAGATTCATGTGTTTGAATGCTTGGCCATAGGGAGTGGCACCATTAGGAGGCGTGGCCTTGCTGAAATAGATGTGGCCTTGTTGGAGGAAGTGTGTCACTGAGGGGATGGATCTCATACACATGCTCAAGCTATGCCCAGCGAAACAGTCCCCCTCTGCTGCTTGCCAATTAAGATGTAGCACTCTTGGCTCCTTCCTTCTCTAGCACCATGTCTGCCTGCACACCACCGTGCTTCTCTCTGTGATGATAATGGACTAAACCACGGAAAGTGTAAGCCGGCCCCAATTAAATGTTTGATTTTTTTTTTAATATGAGTTGCCATGGCCCGTATCTCTTCACAGCAATGAAACCCAAGGACAGAGGGTAAGTAGCTGGAATACATGATATGATGACAAAAGCTTCCATTCATCCACTCATTCACAGATTCATCTACTAGTAACAATGAGTGCCACTGTGTGCTAGAAGCTAGAAGAGGCCCTAGGTATGAGTAACAAGAGTCATGGACATGCAGCTTCTGTCCACCATGGGAAATAGACAACGATCAAATAGTCATAAATAGGTATTTACACACTATATCAAGGAATCCCAGGAGGTTGAGTCTACAGGGTGAGTTTGAGATCAGAAAGAAAGCTGGGAGGTTTATGCAAGGCAGGAAGCCAAGTCACAAAGAACATTCATGCAAAGGTCCTAAGGTAGGTAGCAAGTGGACTGTGAGAGAAGCCAGTGTGACCAGAGGGCTAGAGATGAGGTAGTAAAGGAGGTAGGAGGAACCATACTATATAGGGCCCATTCAGGCTGCTGGAAGCAGTGTTTTCAGAAATATAGACCCAAGAGATGTGCATGTTAAAGGGGGACTCAGGAAGGTATGGAAGTGGCATTTGCCATTGGACTGGTAGAAGATACCTCAACTAGGAAAAGACACAGCCAGAGTCTCTACTAGTCTCATCCTGCTGGTCTTTCTCATCTACCTGGGCTTTGTGAGCAAAGTTCCACTCATCTGACCCTTACTGCATGTGGCCTTTCCAGGAGTTTTCTTTTGTATCCACTTTGCTTTTCTGCCAGCCAGAAGCATTGCACCAAAGTCCACACTATGAATTGAATTACACAAGGCCCTGGAATATTCATGAAGATTAACTCCATCTCCGTGTGGACCTCAAGTGTTTACAGCTATAATAAGTCCATAGTGATGCCTCAGCAGCATCACTTAACAGTAGTGTAGACAATGTGGGTCACATGTCTACATGGAGTTCACTTCAATAGCTTTCAGAACAAGCTAGACATTCTCTCTCTCTCTCTCTCTCTCTCTCTCTCTCTCTCTCTCTCTCTCTTTTTGTTTTTTCGAGACAGGGCTTCTCTATGTAGTCCTGGCTGTCCTGGAGCTCACTCTGTAGACCAGGCTGGCCCCGAACTCAGAAATCCACCTGCCTCTGCCTCCCAAGTGCTGGGATTAAAGGCATGCGCCACCACTGCCCAGCTAGTTTCTATCTCTTTGCCTTTAGCTGTTGAACTCTTGAGATGTATTGCTGTGACTCCAGTCAGTTCTGAATCATGATTTAACAAAGAACTGATTATCTAACAGGCCTATGCTTCTAGCTTCTGAATTTGCCTCATGGTATTATTGTGGGGTAGAAAGCAATGTGGATGGGGCCTTGGGAACCGGGTCAAGGTTTGTTGGTGATGCTCAACCATCTGGTAGCTCAGCGTTAGGAATCAAAGAGGGCAGCATGAGCAGTGGGCATCCAGCTGAATTGGTAGAGTGCTCATGGAGCACCCATGAGACCCTAGGCTTGATCCCCAGGACCACATAGACTAGGCAATGGTGGTGTATGCCTCTAATCCCAGCATTTGGAAAGTGGAAGCAGGAGCCTGGAAGTTAAGGCATCCTCTACTACATAGCAAATTTGATGCCAGCCTGTCTCAAAATAAAAGTGTCACATGACACGACATCCTAGAAGGGCTTGCTTTATAAAAACTTTGTCTGAGTGTATTTGTGTATGCAATGGGCAAGGGGTGAAGAAGGAACTTCTCATGTGGCACAGCAGGGTGTGCTTACCCCTGCCAGTGCGATAGGAATAGTTCCTAAAATGAGCAGAGTGTTCTCATGTAGATCTTTGGATGCCACAGAAATAATTGGTCAAGACTGTAGTCTTGGAGACCTATTGCCAGAGTTCAAATGCTGACACTACCATTACTAACTGGGAAGTCTCAAGTATTTAATAAATTTACCTGAGCTTCATTCTCCAACTCTGAATAATGGTCATATCAGCGTGGTTTCTTCATAGGATTCGGGTTGGGATTAAAGTAGTGGAGGCGTAAAACAGTCCATTATATTTAGTGGGTGTTTTTAGGAAATGGAAAAGAAAGCTAACAGCATCAGAGTTTATCTCACCTGCACAAGATCCTAGGAGGTATGTGTTCTTCTCACCCCCACACCCCTACTTCCCAGATAAGGATAAGCAGGCACAGAGGCAATGCCATTCCCATAAGTCACATCTCCTGTATGTGGAGGCTTAAGTTCTGGGCGGGAGTAGTTGGAGTCCCAGCTCTTAGCTGCCTTGCCTCCCGCCTCTCCCAGCTGTGAAGAAGGTTTAGTTTTTTGTCACCAAGGACAAGGAAGAAATACTGGTGAAATGAAAGGGGTGAACATGCAGAGTTAGAATAATCCATCCGGAGCCATCAACCAGCTACCTCAAGTGTCAACAGTGGAGTCTACTCTCTGTCCTTCCAGCTCTCCACATCCTTGGATGCCCAGAGGCCCCATCCATGAAAGCCCCAGCACTCATCTTGTTGAACTAAGCATTAGCAGCCGCAGGCAGAAGTGACTCCGAGCCTCTGCATCAGTGTTTACTTTAGCTGTTCTCCAGCCTTCTCTCACCCCAAGGAGCAACATAAAGAACTAAAGCAAGCTGGGTGGCTAAGTTAGGAGGTGTCCAGTGAAGCAGAGAAGAAAACAGTGCCGTGCCTTCATTCTGCAGGCAGGACCTAAGGCCCTCGACACCCTCTCTCCGCCCTACCCTACAATCCTTCATTCCAATGAGCCAGGCAGACACTCTGTCCTGATAATGCTTGGACATTCCACTCATTGTTCACACTTGAGTGGGAGAGACCGGCACGTCCTTCTCTCACTGCGCCTTCCCGGGGCTGTGGGAGGATGCATGGGTCTCTTCTCCAGTGCCCAGTGCAGAAGCCCTCCTCCTTTTGAGTCTTGTTGGTTTTCATTACTGTTGGGCTTCTCCAGAAACACCATAAGTTCCCCAGAGGAGAAATTCCTCAAACAGAACTGCATGATTGACCCAACCTGACATTCTAGAGCCAGTCCAACCCTTAGGACTTGCCAGCCTAGATTCTTTCTCCTGAGATTGCAGTGAGTCTCATAAGAGGCCAGAGGTGCTACCCAAGGGGGCAGAATCCATGAACAGTGGTTCTCAGCAGTGTGTGGTGACCTAGGGCTTCCCTGTGGCCCTAGTAAAGTTGAATGGGTTTTGTTTGCTTGTTTGCTTCCCTGACACTCTTCAGTTCTTTAACACAGGATCCAAAATAACCTGAGAGAACCTCAAACTTGCTATGTGGCCGAGGCTGACTTTACACTTCCTCATTCTCCTGCCTCCACCTCCTGAACGGTGGGATTACAGGTGTGCACCACCTACAAGGATTTGTTTGTTTGTTTCAAATATACTTTTACAAATAGTTGTAGCTGGTCTTGACTACCTTGTGGGTTCTTTCTTCCATCTTTTCCCACCCCTTTGCTTCCACCCTTTCAACTCCCTAACACTAGATAGGAGAAGAAAAACAAAAAAGGATAGAGTGTAGAGGAGAAAGATCCTTGAATAAAGTCAGGCATCAGAAAGAGAGCAATGTTATTGTCAGATTACCTCCTGCTGATTAGAGGCATTGAGTTCCTTGGGGCAAGTTTGATTGTCACTGTCAGGATATCTAGTATCTTCTTTCTTATGACTACTTAATGAACCATGACCAATAACAATCCACCACACCTCTCAGGGCCCTAGAATTTATATACCCTCTGAAAAGCCCCCAGATTCCAAATGTCACACAATCACTGAAACTATCTGCAGCTGGCAAAATCACGCCTCTGCTAGAGCATGAGGCAAATCATAGTCAGCTGCTGTGGACAGTCCGAAGCATCCCCATATCCCACAACTGAGATTAAAACAAAAACATACTCATATAATATTTTTGTGTTTTTAAAAGAAACCAAAATTCCAAAATTGTCACTATAGATGGTGCTTAGGTTACAGTCAACCTCTGTGTTTGGAGAATGCAGTAGTCCAGTTTGTGCTCAGGGGTATGTCTGTCTCCATTTTTGTTTTCTTTTGGTGTTGGGAGTGGGACCCGGGGCCTGACACATACTAGGCTACAGTTCTGCCCACTGACTTACATTTCCATCCCCTGTCACCAATTTAATACAGCTGGAGGTGACTGGATGAGGGTCATTTCGGAACATAAGCTAGACAAGTCAGACCAAAGCTGGGTGAAGAGGACGGCCATCTTTGGCCACCTCCGTAGTCTAATGCAGAGGAAGAAGCCCTACCCACAGGCCCCCGTTCTTGCATTCACTGGTCTCCTCTGAGTCTTCCTGAGGGACTCTCTGTTTTGAGTGTGCCCAGGGCATATGAAAGATCTGTCATTTCCATGTTTGCTGTTATGTTCCAAATAACAACATCTGATTAGAGAATGATGTCTGTGGTTTTTGTTGTAGTTGTTTAAAATCTACCTAAAACTTCAAAGAGACCACAGAAGTAAGATACTTCAGGTGAGACTCTCTAATTAATTCATTCATTTGTAAGTGAAATGCTTAATTAAAGCAGGCTGGGGATCGCCTCAGCAACCATGCTCTGGTGGATCTGGTCACAGATTATGCCTCATGACACGTGTGAGACTGGCTCTGGTGCTTTCTCAGATGTTGGCAGGAGAGTGTGTTAAGTGTCATGTGAGATGAACTGGCCCTGCTGTCTACCAGCCTCCTATTGGTAGCTCTGAGAGAAACCAGGTAACAGAATATGAAGAATCTCTCTCAGTTAACATGGAGGAGAGGGGAAGGAGCAAGACACTTCCTGTCCTTGCCCTGTGGCCAACAGTCACCCACAGCGACATCAGGAAGAACCAAGAGCTTGTAGCTTCATGCTGACTCTCTGGTTTACCTTCGAGACTTTTCTTTCTACTTAGGAGTCTGCTTTAACTTCAGCCATTTGTTAGATAACTAGGGCACCCAAGGTGCTCATCACTGTGATTTGGCTATTGTCTTATTCAGTGCTGTGATGAGACACCATGGTAACTCTTATAAAGGAAAGCATTTAATTGGGGCTTTAGTTCAGAGGTTTAGTCTATTATCAGCATTAGCATGGAACATGGAGACACACAGGCAGACAGGGTACTGGAGAAGGACCTGAGAGTCGTACATCCAGATCCAAAGGCAGGAGAGGGAGAAAAAAGAAGAGGGAGAGGGAGAGGGAGAGGGAGAGGGAGAGGGAGAGGGAGAGTCAGATTAGTCCTGGCTTGGGGTTCTAAAACCCCAAAGTCCCCACCCCAGTGGCACACTTCCTACAACAAGATCACACCTGTTCCACCAAGGACACAATTCCTAATCCTTTCAAGTAGTACTACTCCCTCTGAGATCATTTTTGTTCAAACCACCACAGCTATTAAGAAACACTGGCCACTTGCTAATCAGTTTAAGTATCTGTTTTCTATACTTCTTTTTCCCCTATTTCCTTGTTATTATCTTACAATAAGGGCATCACCCAGGTGCAGAGACAGCTCAATTGATAAAATGCCCTGCCAGTACAAGGACCTGAGATTGATCCCCAGAGCCCACGTAAATAAGCCAGGTGGGTCATGTGTACTTATATTCCTAGTGCTGGTGAGCTGGAGAAATGCCGACCACTGTGGCCTGATTTGGAGAATTCCAGGCCAATGAGAGACTCTGTCTCAAATAGCAAGGTGCCTGAGGAACTATCACTGTCTTCCACATATACATAGGTGTGGTGTATATGTGTGTGTATACCTGCATATACATGTATACCTCTACAAAAGACACACACACACACACAGAGAGAGAGAGAGAGAGAATGAGACAGAGAGAGAGAATGAGACAGAAACAGACAGACAGACACACACACACTCGCACACACACACACAGAGAGAGAAAGAGAGAGAGAGAGAGAGAGAGAGAGAGAGAGACTGCGACAGACAGACAGACACACATACAGAGCTAGAAAGGAGGGGCAATGCGTGTAAGGACACTATTTTCAAGGACGAGCCAACACTTGATACAGTGGATTAAGATCCTTCTGAATAAGAACATCAGTGTTTGGACATGAAATTCCACTCAACATTTTGCACCATTATTCAGGAGAGGATGTGTCTGAGTGTGGTGACCAGGGCAGACCTTAACAGTGTGTTTTATCCTTTGTACACTGTTCTGCCCTGAGTTAAAGAACAGAAGCATAAGTGAGTTCACAAGCTTGGCTGCCTCAGGGTACGGGGGGACTTAGAGGCAGAAAGATAGCCAGAGACAAATGGAAAATTGGAGGTGTTGGACAAACTACATGGTTACTGTGACTATATGTAGGTTCAACCCTTTGGGCCCATTACCCTTTTCTCCTTAATAGAAAATTGGTGTGTCTCTCAAATGCTTTTTTATTTATTTAATTAATTAAATGTATTCTTTGGCAAACTCCTATGTGGTATATAATGAATTCTGAATATGTGCACTCCCTAGTGCCCTCTCACCACCCTCCCTAAAGTATTTCATGAAAAAAATGTCACTCTAAACAAATGCTGTCAAAGAGCATGTCCTTAGCCTGGGAGGAACACTTTCACCTTCAAGGGGAGTTAGGGGTGTGGGAATCATGCTGGGGGGGGCAGAAGGACACCACAGGTGCCTCAGCCATCAGCAGTTCTCGGGACTGTGACGGTATTGGGACTGGGGCAGTATAGACAGCTCAGGAGACTTCTTGAAAGATAAACCTATGGCAGGTCATTTTTAGAGGGGGGTGCGATTGAAGGACAAAGACACCATAGGACTACAATAATTACTCTCAGAGCTCAGCCCTTGAGAGTAAGAGCCTCTTGTGTGTCTTCATCACTCCTGTACAGTGTACAGCAAACAATCTGCACTGAGTGAATGAATGAAACCCAACCTCTTGTCTCTCCACCTCATTTTCTTGTGCGTAAGGTGTCTTGGTGTCAGTGACAGCAGATAGTCTCTAACTAAACAAGGCTAAATTTTAGGGAGAAAGCCATACTTTAGAACTCTTATTATTTTAGCCAGAAGAAAAACATCGAAACTGAGTGGGTGCTAGAACCCACATCCTGTGCCCTCCAAAGAGAGATGGAAGAGTTGCCAGAGTAACACTCTCCAAAAACACGCTGGGAAAAGCTGCACTGCACGCTGGCCTCCCAGGAGAACCTGTTTGATGCCGAATTAGTTCATATTTCACTCTCTACCAGTGTGAGAATATCCTCAAGTGGGAAACTTTCTCCTCAGAAATAATTCTAGGGGAAGGAGAAGCAAATCCAACTGAACTTATTCTCCTGGGAGAACAGGCTTTGAGTTGGTTGAAGGTCTAATGGAGAGAGAGCTGCCCCAGGGAGAGCCAGCTGCAGGATGGTGGGGGAGGGGCAACAGGGGGTCTTCGTTCCAGGAAGCAGTATGACTAACAGGGTTGTGTCAGGCAGTAAGTAGATAGTGTGCCCCACTTCTCTGAAATCCCAGATAATTCCAGAAGAAGAGTGAGGAAGAAACTTTTTTTTTTTCCACGTTGAGCCGGCTGAACTCCGGGAGGAAAGAAACTACTGAAAAATGTCATTCCATTTTTTCAGAAGGGCAGTGTCGGAATGGGTTGAGTTCATATTGCAGGAGCCTCTGTAATCTTCCTGAGTGATCACCACCCTCTGGAGGATTAGTGTCAGAACCTCAGCCGAGTTGATTAGAATTCTCTTTTTTATCGCTTAACATCCAGCATGCAGAACTAAACCCTCAGACACCAAACTTCCTCAAATTAAAAGTATATAGAATGAATCAAAGGAGATTTGTTGTTTCCTGAAAATGAAAAATCAGATCTTTTTAAAAATTTATACCATGAAGCTTGTTAATTATCATTCTGATTACAAAAGAAAATGTGAACTTTTGATCATCTCCTTATTAATTATCAGAAACATTTTATTAGAAATGAACAGACAGGACTGGGGAGATGAGATGGCTCAGTGGGTAACATAGCTCCACACCCATGGGGACATGAGTTTGAGCCCCAGGACCCATGTGAGAAACCACAGCACAGGAGAAGCTGGCACAGGTGGATCCCTAGGGTTCACTGGCCAACCAGCCCTGCTTACTTAGTAAGGTCCAGGCCAGTGAGAGGCCTTGTCTCCAAAGACAGGCAAAAGGCTCCTGAGGAATGCCTGAGATTGTTCTGTGGCCTCCATATGCACATGCATCCACTGACACACAAATACCCATGCACCCCTAATATATTCTCTCTCTCTCTCTCTCTCTCTCTCTCTCTCTCTGGGTAGTAGAGTGAGATTTAACAAGCTCACTTCCACCACCACCACCCCCAAAAGGAAGAAGACAAAAGCTGCAGGAGAATGTGCTAGAAGTGGCATCAAAATGGGTAGAAACAAGCCTGGATGTATCTTTATTCAACAGAGCTATTCAACAGAGCTCTAGGTACTTACAAGGCCAGATGTCACCATGACACTCAGTCTGGTAGTTTGAACAAGAATGGCCTCCATATGCTCATATATTTGAATGCTTAGTCACTAGAGGAGTGGCACCATTTGAAAGGATTAGAAGGATTAGGAAGTGGCCTTGTTGGAAGAAGTATGTCACTGGATGGATGTGAGCTTTGAGGTTTCAAAAGCCCATGCTAGGCCTAGACTCTCTCTTTCTACCTACAGATCAGAATGTAAAGTTCTCAGCCACTGCTCCTGTGCCTACATGCATGTCACCATGCTTCCTACCATGATGATAATGGACTAAACCTCTGAGATTTTAAGCAAGTTCCCAATTCAATGCTTAGAGTTGCCTTGGCCATCTTGTCTCTTCACATCAATAAAACAGTGACTAAGATACAGACACCCTGTGTAAGATCTCACCCCTTCTGCACCTCACCCTTTGTTTTCATATCTCACTGCTTCAGTACTCAGAGTTATGCAGCTCATTGGCTTTAGTTGTCTTTATGTAGACAAAGTCTACATTGAGAACAGGTCACAAAAATATGTTGTTTTACCAATGTTTTCCAGTTTCTTCTTGGTAAAATGAGACAGAGGGTTAAGCTCAAATTTAAAATTGTCTCTCCATTCCAACTTTCACAAAGGTGTTTTCTAAAAGCAATGAGTTCATCTCTGGCCTGTACCCAGTAGGGTGCTTACTTGTGTTTGCAGTCTGTCCAATGACTTGTGCTTCTTGACATAAGCAATAAATAAAATTCCTCACACAGAAAAGACAAATATAAAAGGATTTTGCTTGGAAAACAGCTTTGGAATAAAACCCCAGCAGATTGTCACATACCCACAGAAATTACTGACTGTGTACCTTCATCATGAGGGGCCAGAAAACCAAAGGGCACATAAAAAGTGTTTTTAACATCCTCTTCTTCCATCACCAAAGACATAGAATTTAGGAAACATTTTTGTAGTCAGCTGCAGTAAACATCATGTTCATTTCAGTTCTGTGATGAGCACTTTATTTCAGATGACGACTGGCAGTTAATTTCACTCAACAAACCCACCATTTGTAGAGGTGCAGGCACCATCAATGTACCAACACTAAAACTCTAAGGTGATTAATACATAAGAGAATAGCTTTTGTTTGCTTCGTTTTAAGCATCTGTGGGAATGGCTCTAGAGCCAGATAGGCTGGTGCATTCCTGGAATTCTGGAACTTAGGAACTGTAGGCAGGGAGATAGAGAGCTCACGAATAGCCTGAGAAATATAGAGAGGGTGTGGCTTTAAAAGAAAGGAATGAGGGAAGAAAGGAAGGAAGGATGATAAGAAGAAATAGCTTCTTATACATAATTCCTGAACATCCCCCAAAACAAAACAAAACAAAACAAAAAAACAAAAAACAAAAACAATCATTTTATTTAGCCTTTCAGTTAGGATCTCACAGAACGGTCTCCTTGATGGAGAATATAATTTAGACATTTCAGTCTGGCCATTTGGTCTCTGCTACCTGTTGTGTTGAAACCTTGCAGTGTTATCTGTCCCACCCCTGGGCACCTAGAGGACTTCTGGACACTCTCTAGGTGATGGAAGATTTGGAAGTCAAGTGAGCTTCTGCTGTTGATTTGAATATGTTCTGCCCTGAGGACAGACGTGGTCCCATGACAGGGTGACACAGCAGACTTCATGGGCTCAGAACTCTAGGCACTTCTTCAGCAACCTACAGGTGTCTAAGACCATCTTTCTAACAGTGCTGTTGAGAGTGAGGCATAAGTGTGTTTAAAATGTAGTAGCTGAGGACCTACCATGTATGAGGTTCTAGGTATTCCTGGGTAACTCCATACGGCCGCTGTCCTCAGGGAACATTCAGAACAGCTGGTGAAATGGGAAGTAAGTGCATATACAATTAGACGTAGCTACTGATCATGTGGTCTAAAGAGCAGATACAGGAGGCACAAGGTCTTGAAGGATTGCTGGAAGAGTTTGCTGTGGATAGAATTTATAATGGGAAGTCAAAGTGAGCACTGGAGGCCTTGGGCTTGTAGCATGCCATGAGGCAACACAGCCCTCTGGTTTGGGCATTGAAGGCACTGGACAGCACTCACTCCAGTGATGCCTGTCTCCCATGGAGATTGTTTCAGTGAACAAATTCAGCTTCAAGCTGGCCCACATTGAGTTCTCATGGTTTCATGATGTGCCTACCACTAAGACCCTGTCATGTTTTCCGTGTTATTTTCTTTAGCATTTTCAGGATAAACCTCATAATTTCACCTTTTATATAACACTTGGATATAATGATAAATTATTTTTAAATGCTAAGTTGATAAAGAATAAACTAACTCCGAGGGTATATAGTTCAGCTAGTGGAGTGCTTGCTTAGCATCCGTGAAGGCCTGGGTTCTGTCCCCGGCATCACATCAATTGGGTGTGATGGTGCATATCTGTAATCCCCAGCCCTGAGAGGTACATGCAGGAGGACCAGGAGTTCAAAGCCAGCTTCATCTACATACAGAGTCAAGGCCAGCCTGGATGACAGAAGATCCTGTTTCAAAATAAAAAATAACTTTCTGTGTTCAATGTTTGCCTTTTCTGCCTTCTGCAGAGATGGTTTTGGAATGTCTAATATAGTTTTGGGAGGTTCTACCTCTGTGTTAATTTCTGCCCTCCACACTCATGTGCACACACATAAAAACTGGCATGTATGTACCCAACCACACATACAGGTGGAAACAAACAACCCAAGAACTCTTTTTGTGGTACCAAGCTAAAATAATTTTTTTTTTGTAAATCTTTGGTTGGTTGAGACAGTCTTACTATGTAGCCCAGGTTTGTTTTCAGGTCTTTATCCTCCTGCCTCGGCCTCCCATGTGCTGGGATCATAGTTGTGAGTCACCATTCCTATTCCGAATCCAGTTTCTGAGCCCTGTCCCCTCTTCTAGCAGTGACTGGATGCCATCACCCTCACTTTGGAAACGTGGGGCTCAACTCCCAGACCAGGGCCACGAACCATCCTGTGAGGACCACTAGCCCTCCTGAGAGGGCTACTAGATCTTCACATCCCCGGCTTTGCACTGTTCTCCTGAGCATCCTTCCTGCATTTGGCATCTTCTCCCTCTCCAAAGACTTGGGAAAGAGCTCAGCTTTTCTAAAGAGTGAAAAACAAAAAGGCCTTTATGTGGGAGTCTGCTGAAGAAATAACGGCCTCCTCTGCACAAAGACCCCTTTCACTCCACCCAAGCCGACAATTCCTGAGCAGTGGGGAGGGTGGGTTAGTGGTCCAGAGAGGGAGATGGCAGCTGCCTTGCCAGGCTGCAGTGCAGAGCGAATGCCGGGCTGTCCTGCAGACACTTGGCACAGGATTTACCCAGAGCAGCTGCTAGAGCTCCTGGTTAAACAGGAAGATATGCTTCTGTGAGCTGGGCAGTCTGGCAAACACCTTTCTTTACGGGTTGCCCACATGTGGAGGAGGAATGCGTATTGGGGTGGATTGGTTGGGGGGGGTCAGTCAGTGGGTGGGTCAGTGGGGGCATCAGTCTATTTTCCGTAACTCTTATTTTAAAATACCACCCTGAGCAGAGGAAATAAGTCAGCGGGTAGGAAATGCGGTCCTCTGTGTGAGGCTTCCTCCTACCGTTAGTTAGCAGAACACCAGCCATCTGGGAAGACCTATAGGGACTGCGGTGAAGGACTGTCACCAGCATCTGTCACTAGCATCGCTGCAAATCTCAGAATGACAATGGACAACCAAGCTTCCAGGAAACAGGAGGATCTGCACTGTGGCGAGACCCTGGTAGAAAGACATGCAGCGCTGTTGGAAGCTGAGTGGCAGATTTGTTTATTTGACTATGGCACACATAAGCAAATCTATATGTGCACACATTTGTATTTTCCTTGTCTCTCTGAGTATTTGATTTCGATTTCAATGGAAAGATATTTGCTTGGCAAACTTTAAATGGATTCTATTCCATATCACCATCCCCTTTAGATGGGGAGAATGGTACAAGTTTCATTTCACTGTACCTGACTTTCTTATTCATAAAGCATGAGCTGTAAGCAAGATGCCCTTGAATTGAGGGGGCAACAGAGCAGTTGCCTAAGACAGGACAGGCTCACAGACCCACGGTGTGGGTCACCTAAGTTCAGGACAGTTAGTAAGAAAAAAAATCAGAAAGATTCTCTAAAAATCAGAAAGACCTACATCTAGTGCCTACCCCCATTCTACCTTCATCATGTAATTATAAATCCATTAACCTTTTTAAATGCAAGTGTCTCTCTGGCTTTTCACATTTTAGTGTGAATTACTTTAAGCAAGCATTATTCTTTTTTGATTGGCTTTAAGGACCACATCAGAAACCTTTATTTCCTAACCAAGGGGCTACTTGACAGATTTGTCTACTGTTAAAATGAATTAGTGAACTTATTTGAACTCCAGTTTCTAATAAGAAAATAAGAGTGATTGTGCCTGTCTACATATGCTAGCATTGCTCAGATGTCAAAGTGTGTACCACAGATGGAAGGCCTTTATGAAATTATGATGTGCCCCGGTTAGGTGTAATGGTGCACATACACACTCCCAGCTTTGAGGAGCGTGAGGCAGGAAGTGATGCAGAGGCTGTTAGGGGTGCTGCTTACTGGTGTGCCCTTCCTGGCTTGCTCTGTCTGCTTTCTTATAGAACCCAGGACCACCAACCCAGGAGTTGGCACCACCTAAGGTGAAATGGGCCTTCTCTATCAATTACCAAACAAGACAGTAGCACAGGCTTGCCCATAGGTGGAGCTCATTATAGAACTGCCTTCGGTTTTAACAAACCATATCTTCAGGAATTTTCAAAGAATCACTATATATTTTGTGCTGAATTGTGTGTGTGTGTCTATCTCAGGGATGAGGAAGCATCTACAATAGTATTACTGACTTCAGAGTTTTAGGACCATTCTCCAGGTCTTGAAGTTCAAAACTGACTCCATAGTGTTACAGTGTTCCTTGGGCTGATTTGTTTAATCACAGAGTCGCCTGGATAAAAAGCCCTGCAAGTAACTGGCTTCAGGCTATCACTACTTCTCCAGCTATCTTAAAGAGCTACTGTAATGGGGCCTCTGCCCACTCCAGGTTTTGATTTTGTACTCCTGTGGTGGATGACTGGGGTAAGTCATCCTAACATGATTCCTCTGGTGTTCTGTTCACTGCATATGTAAAAAGAAAGGTGGTTGCTCAGGGCCTGCTTCACTTACTAAGCAGCCTTCTAGGGCCTCAGAAAACTAGTCTCCATAAATCACATCATCCCCTAGTAGCTCCAGCAGAGTTTGCTCCTTCAAACAAGGCTCAGGATGAGGAATACCAGACTCTAGTTATAAATACAAGGCTGTGAACCTGCAGTCAAAAGTGAGTGTAGGTGGATGGGGTCGATGTTCCAGCTAGGAGCGTTGTTTACTTACTACTCAGCTTTGCTTGGATTCTCATAGAAATATTCACTGGGATAAGACTGGTTTCTCTTGCCACAGGAACATAGGGGACTTTGGTGTGAGACTGAGGGTCGTTTGTGCAGAAAGCCCTCATCCCAGTATGACAGACAGACAGCAGTTTTGATGGATAGTGCTTTAGAAAGCTTTGCTATGATGATTTTATCAAAACATGTTTCTGCCCTCATTTTAGTTTCCCCATTAATGAAGTACTTGTTTCTAGAAATTTGGTAAACTTCCTTTCTATGCAGTGAGCTGAAGGGGACCCTGCAAGTGGTCAGGGCTGGCAGCGAACCATGGAGAGGTGAGAGAATGAGAACTCAGTTCAGATTGACTTTGTCAGCCTGGATCAAAGTTCAGGGAGTCTGATGCCAGGATGCTTATTCCCAACAAATAGAAACACTTGATAATTTGGAAAAATTGTTTCCTAGTGTAACACAATCCCAATGTATTACATTAAGAAAGCTTAATTACATCAAAACTCCTCTCAGGGTACATGTCATTTCTTCCAAGATGGGTTCTAGAGATATGCTACTTGTACTAGTTTAAGGGCCTTAGAAAAGGTCTGCCCCAGCCGGGCGGTGGTGGTGCATGCCTTTAATCTCAGCACTTGGGAGGCAGAGGCAGGCGGATTTCTGAGTTCGAGAGTTCGAGGCTAGCCTGGTCTACAGAGTGAGTTCCAGGACAGCCAGGGCTACACAGAGAAACCTTCTGTCTCGAAAAACAAAACAAAAAAGAAAGAAAGGAAGGAAGGAAGGAAGAAAGAAAGAAAGAAAGAAAGAAAGAAAGAAAGAAAGAAAGAAAAGGTCACCTCTGGTTATTAGACACCTCTGCTCCTGGTTGTAGGAGCTTGAAGAGCCTCTGGTTATACAGATAATGTAAAGATCTCAGTCTTCGTTGTGAGAGCTTGGGGAGCCACTGGCTTTAAGAGTCATTTAGATTACTAGCAGCCTCTAGTATCGGTTGTAGGAGCTTGATATGGCTTGGCTCAAAAGATAACACAGATAAACAGGCAATTAGTCACTTCCAATTCCCAGCTTTCTGGATGGGAGAATAGGTTTTACATCTTTCCCATTGGAAAGACAAGTCTACATGCTTAGCATTCCTGGTTCCTCTGGAGATCTGAGTGTGCAAGGACCACTGTGCTGTGCTCCCAAGAGTGAGCATTTGCCTCAGTCAGTATACAACCTGGTGCTCTACTTTCAGTCAAGTGAATGGCAGTGTAGTCAGGCAGGAATTGGTTTCCGTTCTTTTGTATGAGCTTCCTGTGGTATACTTGGTGAATGTGCTGTACAAATATGGTCACAGTACTCTCCTTCCTCCTGGCAAAGTCAACTCTGCTTACCCAGCCCCATCCTGTCTTGATGATAAAGGGACACCATAACCATGAGGTTCACTAATCCCTAGCCACAGGAAGCTAAGTGGCTCAGGATGTGAGCTCTGTCCTTGGCTTTAATTTGTGGAAGAAACAAGTCATGTTTGCAGGCAGGGCCTTGCCTGGGAAAGGAGTCTGGCTTTCTGGAGGCTTCTAGTGTCAGTACCAGTGCTCAGGGTGTGAGGGTCACTTCCAGTCAGTCTGTGATCTTAGTCACATGACCTCCCTATTGTTTCCTCAGCCACAAAGTCTGTTTCTGTTTTATTTTAGAGGTGTTTCCCCTAAATAGAAAAATACAATATGAGTCCTTGGACATGACCTTTCTTTCTGCTGCTTGCCTTTCTAAAGATTAAATGAAGTCAACAAGTATCAGAAGTGCCACGTAAAGCAGACTTCAGATCACCTTCTCTATATAGGTAAGCTTAGAGGCCAACAGGATGTCTTTTGTTTTCTTTAGAATTTTATACATAATTTCTGTATTCATATCATTTCCTCTCTCTTTTCCCTCCAACTGCTCCTGTGTACCTCCAGCTGACCCCTGCACTCCTTAAATGCATAGCCTCTTTCTTATTTTTAATGATTATTGTTTTACACACACACACACACACACACACACACACACACACACACAGGAGTTTATAAATACAACCTGCTGAGTCTGTTCAGTTTTGCTTGGATGTATCTGTATTTAGAGCTGACTTCTTGAGATTGGATAATCTATCATGGGGCTTGTCCCTGGAGAGGATGGGTACCTCTTGCTTAGCAGTCATTGCCCATAGTTCTTTATCTATGGATGGGGTTTGTCCTAGTTTACTTTCTGTTGATGTGATAAAGACTGTGACCAAAAGCAACTTGGGGAGGGAAGATTTTCTTTGGCTTGCATGCTGTAATCACAGTCCATCCTTGAGGGAAGTCATGGCAGGAAAAAACTGATGCAGAGGCCACCAGAGGATGCTGCTTGCTCAGCTTGCTGTTATGAAACCCAGGAACCTGCTCAGGAGTGGAACTACCTACAATGAACTGGGACCTTTCAGAGCAATTATTAATAAGAATATGCCACCACAGACTACAGAAAGTCTGATGGAGGCATTCTCTCAATTGAGGATCCTTCTTCCCGTATGACTGAGCTTGTGTCAACAAAAACTAACCAGCACAAGGTCTTGTGAGATTCCCCGCTGTCCGTGTTGGTTCATCAGTTGGTACTGTCGTTGTTTGGGTCTTGTTCAGGGAACCATACTGTTGAGTTTTCATGGTTGCAGCTTCCCTCTTATGTACAGAGGGCACTATTTCTCAGCAGACACCCTAGTTTTCTGGCTCTTCCAGTCTTTGCACTCCACCTTCCAGGATACTTCTTAAGTCTTAGGTGTAGGAATTGTGCTGTAGATGTATCCTTTGGGAGTGAGCACCCCACACTCAGTTCTTATCTTCATTTTTGACTAGTTGTGACTGGCTGTAATGGTCTCTGTGTGCTGCAGAGAAGCTTCTTTGATGAGAAATGAGGAGACACTTACCTGTTGGTTAGAGGGTAGTGTTTAGAATGTAGTTAGACAATGTACCGGTTTAAGAAAGTAGCAATAGAAGATTCTCCTCTGGGACCCATGTCCTCACCAGGCACTGGTAGAGGGCTAAGATGGTGAGGACAGCCATAATTTCCCTTCTATTGAACATGCCTCACTTCCAGTTAGGTGGCTGTTGACTAACTCCTGGATCTAAGTGCTGTTACTGCACCTTCAGGATAGCTTGCTGTTCTTCTCGTCAACAAGAAGTCTTGGAAGCTAGCTTCCATTGAGCTTCCCTTGTGGTTAGTAAAGTCCCAAAGCAGTAGACTTTCAAGGCTCACTATCGAGTTACTCGTGGACAAAACCAATATGTGCACATCATTCATTCATTCATTAGCTCATACTGTGACTAGTTACTAAAAAATGAACCAGTAATTTATTCACTCATTCTACAGGAGTCAGGCTCCGTTCTAGACTTAGTGATACAGCAGCTTGTAAAAGATACTGTTGAAGGAGGCATGACTAAAGTGAATAGAAAAAATATGCCCAGCGGAGACATGGGGAAGTGCAAAGGTCCCCAGACTGTTCCAGAAACAGCAAATTGATGTTGCCGTCATATTGGAAGAAAAAGTTGGATCAAGTAGAAAGTCAATAAGCGGGATTCCAGATCCCTAGTCATTCAGAGCCTAGAATCCATTGGAAGGACTTATAGACTTGTGGCTGTAAGTGTGACTTGTGAGCAGACTGACATCCTGTTGGTGAGTGTGTGTCTGTGTGTGTGATGGAGTGGTGAGTGTTAAATTGAACTTGGAACCTCACATGTGGTAGATCAGTGGTCTACCATTGAGCTATATCTTTATCCATAGCTCTAAATATTTTTTTTATATAATTTTGAGACAAAGTTTCATTAAGTTGCCTAAGTTGGTCTTGAACTTAAGCCCAAGGAGGCCTTGAACTGAAGATAGCCTAGCCTTGACCTCTCAAGTAGCTGGGTTACAGGCCTCACCACCTGATGTAGCTTTTAGAAAAGAACCCTGTAGATAGTGTACAAGAAGTGGACTGAAGGAGGCAGGGGCAAAGTTTAGGACTATAGGCTGCTATTTATATGTTCAAGGAGGAACGGACTGTGGCTAGACCTGTGAGGTGGTGGTGGCAGTGAGAAGAGGGGCTGGGTTCTGAGTGCACTCTGGAGGAAGAGTCTTAGAGTCTGCAGTCCAGCAGAGACGAGACGTGAGAAGAGATACTTGTGGCAGGGAGGTTCCCTGAGAGTTGTCAGTTGAGCCTTTAGACTGCACAGAGCTGTAGGACTGTGATGGCAAAGGCCACAAGAGCCAGTTAGCTGGAGGAAATCAACAGTTCAGTTTGAGTGACAGCAAGTGGGGGCTGCCCATTCATGCAGCAAGGGCAGGCTTGTGGTTGGATATGTGGCTCCAGAAGTCACAGGCAAGACTGGTACTGGAAACATAAGCCAGGGAGATCTAAGTTGGGGTTTATAACCATGGCAATGAGCGGGATCATATATGGTGTTGAATGTGAACATAGAAAAAAGCAAACAGACTAAGATGTGGTGATCCAGAAGACGGTGGAGACCAAGGAGGTAAGACCAAGCACAACTAAGGAGGTAATAGGACAGTAAGACAGGAATCCAAAAACACCAGCACTAACAAACATTGATGAGAATGTGGTCAGAAGTGCCAAGCAAGCAGAGTAGGGCAATGGGCTAAGAACTGAAGAATCAGGACATCTCTTCCAGAAGTGAAGACCACAGAGGACTGGGTCAGCTTTGAGCAATGTTGCTAGTAATGCAACACAATGCCAATGTTATGGAAGGCAGTATGTGGGTTGCTCAAAAAAAAAAATAACTAAACAGGATTCCATAACACAAGCTTAGAGTCTCAGCAGCTCAGGAAGCTGAGGTAGAAAGCTTGCTGTGAAGCCCCTAGTGAGGTCTAGTAGTCCAGCAATCCCACTTCTGGATGGACATCTGAAGAGCTGCAAAGTCAACCTTATAGACTTATGTTCCCTGCAGTAGCATCTGGAATAGAGGTGGTGACAGGGACTCATTGGTTAGCTGGATAGCCTGTGGTATATACATAAGAAGTCACTGGGTGTCCTGTCCCTCACTCCCTATCTTTTTCTTTGAGACAGGGTTTCTCATTGAACCCAGAGCATGAGCAATCCTCTTGTCTTCACTGCACAGCACTGGAGTTACAGGTCCAGCCCCTCTCCCTTTTTTTAAGGAACATGGGTACCTGAGATCTAAACTGAGGCTCATGCCTAGTCACCAAGCACTCCTGCCTACTGCATCATCTCCTCAGCCCTCTTGTTTAGTTCTAAGATGAGAGGTGGTTTGGTATGTGTATGTGTTGATGAGAGTGCTCCTATCGGTGTGCTCTTTAAGAGACGAGAGCAGCTATTGATGTCAGAGAAAACCAGGAGCACAAGGGGCAGGACCTGCAGATAGCGGGAGAAGATGGCATCCAGTGATCCTCTGAGAAGGAGCCCCCTTAACACAGGACAGGAGGTACTCACCCTAGAACCCAAGCTTAGAAAGGATGCTCAGGTGGGATGTGGTGGCAGGGGAGGGAGAGAAGGTGCTTGGGAGAAATATCCCTGGGAGATACGCACATTTTCACTGAGACAAGAAGTGACTGGCTGAGAATGAGCACAGGAAGCAAGGAAGTAAAGAGCTTTGAGGAAAGAAGAAAAGGGTGGAAAAATCATTCGAAGGGAACGAGAGACGCGTGGGTGGAAAGCATGATCCACTGTAGTGAACTCTGGGTTCTCATGGAGGGGGGCCCTGTGGTCTGTGCTCACTTAACACTCTAACTGCTCCAAACTTTCCTAAGCATCCTGTCCAGCTGGCACTGGGGGTGGGGTGGTAGAAAAAGAACCAGGCAAGACTGCTGGGAGAAGGGGAGGTGCTCCGGCCCGCGGGGATTCGACGAGAACTTAGGGAAGGATGCGAAAGAATGAAGGGACAAGAGACACAAGGAATGAGAGCAAGTCTGGGGTTCTGATCAAGCTCTGAAAATTTAATTTCGGGTACAGGTTATAAAGACACAGCAAACCAGGAAATTTGGGTGAGGGTCATTGCTTAGGGCTATCCCACTATTGAATGCTTATTGCCCTAGACCATCCCATTGTCATAACCGGCTCCCAGGAAATACCAGACGTTCTTTAAGTTCCTGGGACCTGAGACCTGTGAACGTCCTTTCTTAACCTTGCACTGACTAGGCTTTCTAGAACAGCAGGTAACTTCCTGGGTTCTCTTAGGACAGCAGGTAGTTTCCTGGGTTTGGCTCCCGACAGGGAGGCACCATGACAGATGATGGGATGTGAGCCTGGTTAGATCTGTCTCCAGCAGCTTTGAAGGGACAGTTAAAAGGCAGTGAATTCAGTAGATTGCTGTACAGGGTAGGGAGTGGTAGTTGGTGAAGGGTAAGGGATTGGGGGTGGTGGATCAAAGAGAAGAGAGTCTGGGAATGATCACCAAGAGCAGCCTGGAGACCCAGGAGTTGATGCCTCGGGTGGGAATGTCTGAAACTCCCTTTTCACCTGGGGTTGCTGTTGGCCTCAGAGATTTTCTGTACATTTCTCTGTGTTTCTAAGGGATTTGCTTTTGGCCTGACAGAGTCCAAATATGTGGGATTCACTGATACAGGAAGAGGAGCAATAAATACCACACCAGGTCTCTTGAAGAACTAACAGAAAGAATAAGAAAGGAAGTAGCAATCATGAAGGATAGTACTGGATAGTATCCCCTACAGGAGATAGCTCACGCAAAGTCACTCAATAAAGCTGGAATTCAGATTCAGGGTTCTAGCCTCCTCTTGCAGCACCATGTCCCTCTCCACAGGGTCCCTCTCCGCACCAATGCTGTCTGTGCCCTGAGTGCTGGAGCTGTCTGCTGAGGATCTATCTCAGTTCGAAGCCTCCTGGCATTGCTACTTTCCCGGCTTCTCAGTCTTTCCTTTCCAGTTTCCATCACAAGATATCACACTTAACAAAAGAAAAATGTCCTCTGAAAATTCCCTGGAGAGCCACACAATTCCCCCCTCCCACCCCCGCACAACGTTACACCTATCCAACTGAAGTGCAGAACCACTCGACAAACACTCTTCACTCTCTAATCAGGAAGCCTTTGTAGTTTACTTTTCTTTTCCTTTCATTCTAAGTCCTTGTAAAGCAGCACAAAAATAACAATGAGGTGAGCGAATCAAGGCGGTGCCTTTGATCTCATCATATCAGAATAGACCGATCACCACCAGGGAGCACAGGGTCCAGAGCTGGAGGGTTACTTATGGACCTCGCCTTCTTGTTCTCCTCTCAAGGCTGCTCTAGTTGTGGCTGTTGATTTGAAGGGAGGGAAAGACAAGCCTGGACCTCAATAATGCTTCCAGTGTTAGGGAAAAGGGTTGTCAGATGCTTTTCTAAAAATTCAAGAAACAATTAAAAAAAAAAGTACACCTAAGTAGGTCAAAGATGCTCTTAAGTACTGGGTTCTGGTGGTTTTTTTTATAGTAATATTTTCTAAGGCAATTCAGATAAGCTTCCTGTCTCTTGTATTTAATTTATCCAGAACATAAGGGTCATGGTTCTACAGGCTTCAAACACCTCATAGTTCATACCTGTTCAAAGTGAATGAAAGAAATGGATAGTAGAGCCTTTTTAAAATTTTCTTATTCCTAGAAAAATCCTCAGCCAGTTCCTGGAGAAGGCTTTCTTTCATTACCTATCCCCCAACCCCCTGAAAAAAAAAACCAAAAAACTGAAAAACAAAAAGAATAAAGAAAAACAGAAAAGAAACCACATGTATTAAATAAAACAGTGTCACACTGAGTACCACAAACCTGTATGATATTCGCTTAAAGTATTTAATTGGTAGTTATAACAAAATTCCTGCTTTGGATAGATGGTTCTGTCTACAAGACAATGTTTAGGTTCTGTTTAACTTTGGGACTTAAGGATTTTTAGTGTGTTACCTAAGGACAGTTAAGATTACAACCTTGGCCTTTTCAGAACTGCTCTTGAGGCCTGGGGACCTCATTCCTATCAGGATAGGATGGAATGGAAGAAGATGAGCATCAAACATGGCCTAGCAGCTCCCTAAGATGGAACATGCAGTGATGGTGGTTTGTGAATCTACACAAGTATTGGCTACTCCAAAGAGATAAGGGGCATGTATATCATGTCTGTATTAGTATTATCTATAAAACTTGGGACCCAGAAGTATTTTGTTGTTGTTGTTCTGAACTTTCCAATACTCTCATATATAGTGAGATATCCCAGAGAACCTCAAGGTAATTCTATATAGTGGTTTTAGTATTCCTTTGTTTTGTTCACAACCCGACACAAAGGTCAGTTCTTGTGCTATCTTAGCATTTTGCAGCATTTCAGAGTTCAGATTTTGGGATGAACAATGTTCAGCCTCTTTGTGAAAGATGGACTCTCAGCCCCCAAGTCAACCTTCAAGTAAATTTTTCCATCTTTTGGAGAAGATGAACTGCTCTCTTGAGAAGGAGTCTTTGCTTGGCTCACCACCAACCTGGGCCTTTATGAATCAGCAAAGGCAGTAACTGTCTACTTTCTAGCTTAGTGACATTGTGGGTGGAAAGGTTACATGCCCTACTCACTTTTGCCTCTTACATTTTGCCTCTAATCACTCCTTATACATCAAAGGATTTTGGCATGGTCATTTATTTTATGTACATAGAGAGGGAATTTAAAACAGTATCGATTGCAGAAATAAAAAGAGGCTCTGTGCTGTGCAGCGTTGCTGATGGAATGAATGGCTTGTTAGGAGATATGATATAAATGTTGATACATGAGTGACAGGGAAAGTTAAAATCACTTCATTTTCTAGAGGAGGTGTGTGTACAGTGGTAACTCTTGCAGTGTAAACAATAACTCACCTCAGAGAGTCATCCATTGCACGGGGACCAGCCAATGAGCACTTACTAGTTAACATTGTCTTCTCAGCAGGTACAGAGAGAGGGGGGGAGGGAGGGAGGGAGGAAAGAGGAGAAGAGAGAGAGAAAGAGGGAGGGAGAGAAAGAGGGAGGGAGGGAGGGAGGGAGGGAGGGAGGGAGGGAGAGAGAGAGAGAGAGAGAGAGAGAGAGAGAGAGAGAGAGAGAAACTAAGTTGGGGAAAAACATTGAGAAATTACTACAAAAGTTAACTTAATTGTCTATAGTTGAAGGGATTATGAAAAGAAAGGGGAGCAGTTTGACTAGGTAGCTCAGCAGGTCAAGGCACTTGCCACCAAGCTTGACAACCTGAGTTCAGTTCCCTGGTGGAAAATGAGACCCAACTCCTGAAAGTTAACCTATGACCCCACATATAAGCACTGTGACATGTGTGTATGCACACACACATATACACACACACAAATATTTATTTAAAAAAAAAGCAGGGAGGTGGTGGGATTGGAGGGACATCTTAGTGGTGGAGTACATGCTTAGTAAGCATGAAGGCTGGGGTCCTGAGTTCAATCTCTAACACCACAAATGAGAGAGAGAGAGAGAGAGAGAGAGAGAGAGAGAGAGAGAGAGAGAG
>NW_021621003.1:5720219-5725730 GCF_004785775.1 Grammomys surdaster | reverse complement strand
GAGAGAGAGAGAGAGAGAGAGAGAGAGAGAGAGAGAGAGAGAGAGAGGAGAAAGGAAGAAGGAAAGAGGGAGAGGGAGGGAGGAAGGAAGGAAAGAAGAAAGAAAGAAAGATAGAAAGAAAGAAAGAAAGAAAGAAAGAAAGAAAGAAAGAAAGAAAGAAAGAAAGAAGGGAGGGAAGGAGGGAGGAAGGAAGGAAGGAAGGAAGGAAGGAAGGAAGGAAGGAAGGAAGGAAGGAAGGGAGGGGAGAGAATGTGAGAGAGAGAGAGAGAGACGAGGAGAACTGAGTGACAATGCACTCTGTATTCTTCCTAACCCTGAACTTAAAAAAGGAAGCTGAACCATGTATATTGCATCATCAGTGGCGTGGGCCTTTTGACTCCATGATTCTCTCGGAGACCAGTGATCATAGGCTGACAAAGGAGCTCCTAGTTGGGGCTAAATCTGCACTTTCTAACGGAGTATGTGTGTCACTGGCTACTGGAAAAGGCAAAACCCAACCTACATTGCATCTGGTCACCTGCAAATTAGTCCCTTTTTTGAGTGGTTTCCAGAAAATGGGAAGAGAGAAGCTGGCACACTAGTGTCAGGCTTATTGTTTGACTCAAGAATGTGTGCCTGCTCCAAGGTAAGAAGGGCCAGACCTGGGTGGCTCCCTCTTGGGATGTTGTCATGTGGCCCTCCTACCAAAGAGCTACTGAGTCAGATGTATCAGGAGCATGTGTGGTAGGATAGAGCAAGAGTCTACGCTGATGCTCTGCTCATCCTCAAGGCTGGGCACTTAGTGTACAGAGGAAGGCCGAGTGCACAGTGCCGCGGAGGACTTTCATTCATTAAACAGTAGTTAGCAGGCACGTACTAGGGAGCATTTTCAAGTCGCTGCTCTTAGTTTGCATTAACGAAGGCAAGACATTGCTGATAACAAAATTAATTCAGTACTGTACTACATTAAGGGATTATAGTACGCTGAAAGAAAGAACTAGAGTGGAATGCCAGGGAGTGACAGGAGCTGGGTGGAAGCCTTCCGGAGGCACGTTCAGGGAACTTGATATTTGAACCTGGGCCTGCGTAAGTAAAGTTCATGGGTAGTACCACCTGACGGCATTGCAGATAGGGGGTGGGGGGACCTTAAGCAATAAGCGCTCATTTGCTGGTTCCCATGGAATGGATGACTCTCTGGGGTGAGTTGTTGTTCATACTGCAAGTTACCACTACACACACGCGTGCGCACACGCGCACACACACACGCACACGCACACACACCTCCTCTAGAAAGTGAAGTGATTTTAATTTTTTCTGTCACTCATGTGTCAATATTTACATTATACATCCTAACGAGCGGTTCCATCAGCACAGAACCTCTTTTTATTCCTGCAATCAATAAATACTATTTTAAATTCCCTCTCTATATACATAAAATAAACAGCCATGCCAAAATCCTTTGATTTATAAGGAATGATTAGAGGCAAAATGTTAAGAGGCAAAAGTGGGCGGGACACGGAACCTTTCCACCCATAATGCCATTGCGCATGTGCTAAGACCCTTGGGGAAACCTAGAGCAGACTGTTTAGTGAAGATAGATACACAGCTATTTTAGTGGTTCAGTAGCAGGTCTAACGAATATTGTATAAATGTCTGAGCAAAATAAATGATCTTTAATAATACCAGTCAGCAAGGAAGAACAACAGCAACAAAAAAGTCAGAGAAAAGATTTGGATTATCCTGGTACAGGATTCTAGACTGTTGTGGATGCAAATCACCACAACTGCTATAGGCACGAGCATCTGTGTTGGGAGAACAGAGAACTTAGCTGGAGACCAGAGCTGGTGATGTGGGCCTGGGGCAGGCAGCATTTCTCTTGCCAGAAACACTGGCTGCGGGCTCTGCTGGCCCTTTGTATACAGGAAACAGGCCCGAGGAAAGACGCAGCCGCCAATTCCGCAAGCCTGCCTGTTACGCCTGCCAGTTTATTCTGTGGTACAAAGAAACCTTTACACATGCCATTTGTGGACATGGGTCTGCCCTGCAGAAGGGAACAGTGAGAGGAGCTGTTTTTCTAGCATCATTGAGAAAGCTCACAGCATGTTCCAGAATCTGCCCAGCAGCTGGTTCCCATAGAAACGTAATAGACTGCGCGGTTGTTGCTTCTGGATGCCACCCGTTAAACACTCAATACATCCTTGATAATTTAAAATCATGATTGACTTTGAAATTACTATCATCTCTTTGACAGATTGCTCATGAAAATTAGAAATTTCAAAGGCAGACGTGAGGATTTCTTTACTCCCTCCTCCAAAGCAGATCCCCCCCCGAACTATTTAAATTCTCATTTATTATTTAACTTCTTTATTACTAGCATTCATAGATTTTTCTCCTTTGCCTTTCCTATTCCATGATTTCTTCTCCATGCTCTTTGCTGTACGAAATGTAGATGTTTATATAGTATTTTTAGTCATCATGCTCAGGGGTGGTTCTGTAAACAGTAGCGGTCACTGTTTTCTGTCCATAATTTACAATGGACTGCAGCAAGGTTAGGCACACCTGTGAAATGCTCACTTTAAGGCTAAGCAAGAGAGGGCCTAGGAAGACTGGCATTTATACCGTGTCATAGCTGGAAGCTCCTGTGCCAACTAGAATCCAGCATTCCTGTTTCCTGATGGATGGTTTTTCAGTCTTGTGTCGTTTTTCATCACTTTCATCAAGGGAACTCCCAGACAATACAGAGATGAAAGCAAACCTGAGTGGGAGGCCCAGGTCACATTTGGAGATCTCAGCATCTCTGTTGACCAGCTGACTTGTCTCATTTAGTAAGCCAGCGGGAACATTGGAGCCTTCACAAGAAAGCTCAGCCAGGGAAGTCTACCAAACCCCAGGAAGCGTTTTTTTTTAGGTTTGGGATCCACTAAGGATTTAAGAATGAAGCACTGGTTTCTTATAAAGAAATTAATTAGATAATCTCTTCAAGGAACCACCCATTGCCTGCTGCTACAGAGGATTAGACATCAGTAGGTTAACATCCATTGCCATAGAAACTAGCTTGTATTTCTCTGTCCTCAGAATCCTGTGGTTTGTGATCAAGGCTTCCTTCCATACATATAATAATTTTAAAAAAAGCCAGCATATATAATACCAAATACTCTCTTGGTGGGAACAAAGCTCACCTAGTATCCAGAATACCAGCTTCCATTTACTGAGACAACCCGGGGCTTTATCCAAAGCTCAGATGAAAGCTGAAAGCTGACATGCCATCTTAGCATGGCAATACAACCTCTTCCGTTTCATTTTACAAAATTGGTGATTTTGAAAGTAACACTTCTATCGAGTTCCGTATTTTTCATGAAGGCCATGAAAATCAGCTAGCCTGTGTCCACAAGAAAGGCTCCATCCTGTACAAGACAGTGCTTTCAAAAGCAGCAGCTTGCTGGGAATCTCGGAGAGCTGTCAGTCCTGGCTCAGGCCACCTGTAAGGAAGCTGTGCAGAGTCTTCCTCACTACCCACGCCAGGGAGTCAGCCCCCTTGCAGAGTGGAAGGAAGCACTGGAGTATTGCTTTCTCTCCCTCCCTAAGTGGCACTTGCTTCCAGGGAAATACAAGTGTGAGTCTGCAGTCATTCCCTGGGCCTCTTTTCTTCCCAGCTAGCCCAATAGCAGGTCTGGTTGTTAGTTTCATTCACATTAGCTCCCCAGGAAGCTACAGAGACCTACAGAATGTAAGAAATGGCTTTTATGTGTGTGCAGGCGACTAAACATGTGCCACAAACCCCAGACTGATGCTTTGAAGATGTGAATTGAGAAGCATCTAAAGAAAGTCTTTCCCAGGAAGGCAGGGCATTTTTTCTCACTAGTGTGCCCTTTTAAGCTAAGCCTCCATTTCCTCTGAGGAGGGAGCTAGTGCTTGCATTTCCCCTGTGTCACACTGAGGATTAAGTAGGGTGATGCTTGAATGAACCTGGCCCAACTGTGTCACATGCCAAACTTTTGGTGTAGAGGTGAAATTTATTAACATGGACTCCTTGTCCCTTAGTGAAAGAATAGAACCAGGAGACAGAATGGGACTGGGGACTACTCTTGGGAAATTTCTGTTTTCCTTACAATCTAGTCTACTCTTTAGCCAGTCCCATGGTTCCATCCCATGGCATGAAGGCAGACCTGTGAACTCCCTGAACTCCCTGAGGCTACCTAGGATGGTACCTTGTCTTGCTGTGTCTCTCCACCATTCCTCTTGTCCCCCTCCCTCTGTTCTGCTTCCCATCTCTTGTCTTCCCTGTCTTCTACACACAAGTTAGTGACTCGTGGAACCCATGATTGTTCAGCACCTTCTGTGTCCAAGCTCCTGCATGCTGTTGGTGTGGACACATATACACTGCATGTACACACACCGTGTATGTGCCCTGCCCCATCTATTTTCTTCTATGTTTTCATTCTGTGCCTCAAACCTTCTCAGTGTAGCTCAAAAGTGAGGAAAGGCAAGGAAACCAAGACACCGTGACTTCAAAAAGATCTTTATGACTACCCAGTTGTTGAAGTGTTTGGCTGGGGCTGAATGAGTGAAGATGCATGGTGGATTCTATTTCAGATGTCCTGGGACTTGACAGTGTTAAGGGAGAAGGAGTAACTCCTGATATATCAACACACGGTATGGTGTATGTGCTGATTGGCAGAGATCCATTCACTACTTTGCTATTTCCAAAGTTCAAGTGGCCAGCTGATAGCAGAAAGAGATGCAAGACTAAAAGCTACCAAGAGACTGGGCAGATTCATATGTTATCATTATTGGATTTAGAGTACAGCCATCATTTGTCCAGATGTTCACTAAATTGTAAGTGTATATAATCTGATATTAGTACATATGCTAATATCATCAGTGTATATAATACTACCAATATATGTGATATATAATGGATAATGTCACTTATGATATATGTTATATATACAACATATAATGTTAGTGTATTTGCAGTAAATTTGAGTAAGGATCAAAATGTGCATGGCGAAGTGCCCAAGCTCAACTTGCATGATTATAGTGTGACCATTTAGCACAGATATATGCAGAAAAATCATTGTAAAATCTCTGAAAATTTTTAATTGGGACATTTTAAAATTGGTCTTCCAATTTAAAATGGACTAACCACCATGTACTAGTGATATGGCTAGCTGGCCAATGAAAATAACAAAGACTGGCTGGGAGACTATAACCTCTAATTTGTCTTCCAGATCTATAAATTGTTCATTATCAGTTTAATATAAAACAAGCTAATCAAACCCTGCTCTGACACATGCACACACATACACACACACACACACACACACACACACACACACACACCTATGAAGACTATCAAAACATGGTGCAGAGAAAAGCACAATTGTAATTAAAAGTTTCCAGTGAAATTTGTCAGAATGCTTAAAAAAAAAAACCAACCAACCAAAACCCTCCACAATTAACCTAAAAATATATATAATAAAATATACAATATATATATATGTATATATATATACATGTACATACACACAC
>NW_021621003.1:5649339-5720119 GCF_004785775.1 Grammomys surdaster | reverse complement strand
ATATATATATATATTACGAAGCCCGAGTGACAAGAAAGTGTATGGTTCTTTAACCAAAAAGTTCCTCCCAAAGAAAATGAAAGAGCTGAATGTGTTTTGAAGGAAAGGAAATTGTTATCACCCCCGTAGAATTCTGTAGGAGGAGCTAAGGTGGGAGGAGTAAGGAATGGAAGAGGAGGAGGAGTAGGAAGAGGAAGAGGAGAAGGAAGAGAAGGAGCTAGGAGACAGGAGAGGAGAACGAGAGATGTAGGAGAGATGGAGGCAGATGTTCACATGTCTATAGCAGTCAAAGGTGGTTGGTATATCTAGGTTGGGTATTGGGTTACACTTCTGATTGTATGGGCATCTTGTTACTGATCATTACCAAATATATAAGCTTTTGGATAATTTAAGCATTAGAGTCTCATTTTCCTACTGGGCCCACATGAATGGCGGGATGGTCTGGGCAATGCCCAGCCTTGCAGAGATAGAATGGAAGATTGGCAGAGCCATCTCCCACGCTGGTGTCTTGTGGGTGGCAGGGCTGGTGTTTCTGGCTGGTCGGTTCTAGCTGCTGCACGCACGTGGCCTCCAGCTGAGAAACATGGCGGGTGAGCTAGGCAGAGCCATTGCAGTTTAGACAGTCGGCTTGACCTGAGGCCATTTTAAAATAATTACTATAACAGAATTCTTCTAGTCCTTGGATTGGGTGGGGACTTGTAAATTGAATAGAATAATGTCTTATGTGTTCTTCTTGGGTTTGGAATTCAGGTGGGATGTGACATTACTACAAAGTTCTACAGTCCTTCACATATAATCTCTGTGACTGTTCTAGAGATAGTTGTTATTTGTGGGGGTATTTAGGTTTTGTTGTTGTTTTGTTTTGCCTATGGGCAAATCCAACTCAACATAATCTCAGTCTACCAGGACAAGGCACAAAGAGACTATGTTCTACTTTAAATGCTCAGGAATCACAGATCCCTTAAACACCAAGATGCTAATGAGAATCATGAGCTCTCAGCCTTCATTCGTCACTGGGAGGGTCGTGGGAATCATAAAATATCAGGCTCTAAAAAGTAGGTGGTGGATGCTTTCTGCATGGTGTGTGTTCTGTGAGCAGCTTTGTTGTACATGGCTTGATGGCTGTATTTGAGTGTTTTTCCACTGAGGGCACGGGGGCATTTAGAATAGCACACTTCACTGTTAAGTGGAATGCTGCAGAGCACTGGGTGTCTGCCTCAGCACATTACATACCACTTATGTCTCCATTTATTGTCACAACCGGAAGTCCACACACTTCCAAACGCCTCCTGGTATCACTGCCAGTGGGTCAAGTGGAGGATGCGGGACAAAGATTAGATCCACTTGAAATTGCCATAAGGTAGATTATGCAAATAAGAAGGAAAAGAGAGAGAGAGAGAGAGAGAGAGAGAGAGAGAGAGAGAGAGAGAGAGAGAGAGAGAGAGTTAAAAAATGTAACCACACACATCCCATGCTACATGATGGCTGGTAAATGATACAGGCTTGGTGACTATCACAATTGCTAGGCGAGGGACAGCCTGCTAGTCCAAAAAAAGTCATGTTAGCATTTGTCTGACTTTTAACCATCTCCACATCTGACTCCCAGAAATGTTCTGAGGTCTTCTAGACTTTCCCCCAAACAACTAAAACCAGACTCAGTTTTCTTTGCCCCATAGACTACTGGAAGAGGTGACTACCGCTGCCCAGCACATCTCTGTTGGAGTGTTGAGGGCTCAGGGATGGACTCTGCAGAACTCAAATACATCACCAAGGACTAGGCTGGTGAGAGAGCAGAGAGGCAGTGTGTAGAAATTATCACTTTAAGTTTGGGTTTGGCTTTGGTTGGGTTGGAGTAGGGCTTTGTTTGGTTTGGTTTGTTATACCGGGGATTGAATTGAATTGAGTTGAGTTGAGTTGAATGGAATTCAGGACCTTGGCATGCTAGGAAAATGCTGTACCACTGAACACATCCCAACCTGTATTTTAACACAAAGACATTTTTTTTTTGGCCACTGGTCCTTAATAGGTATGTAAGATTAGAAGCTTTGTGTGATCCCAGAATTTTCCTTACTTTTTACAGCCATTTCAGCGATTAGCTAGCTTGAATTTGTTTCTTCTCTCTTAGAATAAATGCTGTCCAATTAGAATTACCTATAAGATGAAAGAGAACATTAGTAGTGTTGACTATGTGTTGGCGATTCGCTGTTGATGTGCCTAAGCATCCGATGGAATGTACTGCTCTCTTAAATCCCTTGTATTCACAAAGTGCAGTACACGCCTCAACCACGCTTCACCGTGTATGTATGCACCTGCTTCCAACTCAGGGCTGGGAATTAGTGAAGCGACATCTCTATACACGAACAAGAAATGATCCGAAGGGAAAGTTTAAGAAAATGGTTGCTCTTATAATTACATTAAAAAGAGAATATTTGGTAATTATCCAGAGATAAAACTACAGTGAAAACTGACAAACATTGCTGAAAAAAATTAAAGAATGTATACATAGATGAAAGGATATTCCAGAGCCATGGATTGAAGAATGACCACCGACATGTCAATACTACTCCCAAGAATTTTATGTTAATAACACTGATCGAAATTCCAACCGTGGTTTTAGCTAAAATAGAAAAATCTCTTAGCATTTATATAAAGTCCCAAATATCTGAAACAATCATTGAAAAGGACAAATTAAAGTAGTCCTCACACTTGGTGTTTTCAAAATCTACTACGGCTGTGTGGTCAAAACAGTTTGGCAGAGAGGCCAGTTATCTATAGACCAGTGGGACAAAAGCGAGAACACAGAATAATGTCTCACATATTCAGACAATTTGTGACAAGGGTACCAAGACCATGTGTCTTAATCAGTTTGGTCTGCAACAACAAAAGCACAGGCCAGGAGTCCTCTTCCTACTATGCTGGTGTCAACCTTCTCCTCACTTTTCTTGGGGATTAATGGGCAAGATCCTCTCTTCTGTCCTCCTAATCACATTTACAGGACCTCTCCCTGAATGATGTAACTCCTCCCAAAGGCCCCAGTTTTAAATTAGGGGAAGCCAGTAAGCTTTAACAAACAAACTTCTAGTTTATAATTAGTGAGGAAAAAGATATTTTCAACAAATGAGGTTGGAAAAATCAGATAGCCATAGGCAAAAGAGTGATATACACCTGACATGTCAAAGAAAAATGAACTCAGAATGGATCAAAGAAGGCTTGTCCATAGCCCAGAGTTGGGTTGACTGATTGCAGTGAACGTTTGCAAGTAAAGATGTGTGGACAGAAGGGGTATACTGTGGGGCACACTACAGCTTCCACAATGAGATGGTTTTGTTTTGTTATAATGTATTTTTTATTTCCTTTTGGGAGGAAGAGTGGAGGGTGGAAAGGCAGGGACATGGAGATGAGTGGGATTGGGTTGCATCCTGTGAAATTCACAAAAAATCAAAAATAAGATTTTTAAAATGAGCAATAAAGTTGATATGCCATATTTGGTTGATATTTATGGGAGGCTTCCCCTTTTCTGAAGAAAAATGGAGGAGGGGCAGTGGGGGAGGGGTAGAGGTGGGAAGGAGGGATAGGGAAGAAAGGAAAGAGGGCAAACTGTGGACAGGATATACCATATGAAAGAAGAATACATTTTAATTTTGTTAAAAAAAATATGGGGAATAGATTCCAAAAGAAGGCAAGAGAACCACCATTTCCCAAGTGAAAAGATGTCCAGCCACACTTATAACAGAAATGCAAATCCAAGAAAACAACAAAATAATACTAATATAACTAATTACTATTAAAAAAGCAATATCAGAAAATAACATTTGGCTAGCATGTACAGACACACTTATGCACTTTGGTGAAATATAAAATGGCATAGTCATGCTGGAAATCAGTATGATAGTTACAAACACAGACTATATACTGTATGTTACATATATTTATATGTTATATATCTTTGTATATTTATGCATTCTTGTTGTTATATATTTGTATATCCTTTATTCTGTTTTTATATATTTTATAATTTTACTTCTATTTATATATTTATATCTTTACATATATACATAATCTTAAATTCCCCTTTGAATTCTACCATAAGGAGTTGAAAGCATAGTATGGAAGAGGTATCTAAATGCCTGTCTTCATAGCAGTGTTCAAAATAGCTAAAATATGGAAGTAACCAAAATGTCCCTCAAGAAATGAATGGATTTTTAAGCTGTGATATTACACACACACACACACACACACTAAATTGTAAGAAAAAGAATATTTGATGTACATTGCATCCTTCATGAATCTTTAAGCCATCATGCTATGTTATTTATACCTTCTTTCCTTCCTTCCTTCCTTCCTTCCTTCCTTCCTTCCTTCCTTCTTCCTTCCTTCCTTCTTAATTTAAATAAATTTCATGCAATATTCTCCCCAGTACCTCCCGGATCCTTCCCACCTACCTACCCAACTTTATGTTCTTTTCCTCTTCCTTAAACAAAACAAAACAAAACAAAATAAGAAATATAACACATAAACACACAAAAGACCACAGGACAAAAAAATGCCCAAATAAAGTAAGATGAGACAAAAAAATTACAATAGTACTATATAGTTTGTTTTGTGTTAGCCAACTACTACTGTGTGTGGGGAAGGGGCCTGCCATGAAGTGTGGTTAATAATCTCAGTCACACTCCACTGGAGAAAGCTGATTTTTCCTTTGCCAGTGCATATCTACTGGAGATAGCTTCTTGGATAGGGTTTGCAGCCTGTATCTTACCTCTCCATCTACAGTGCTCAGACCCCTTCTCAACTGAACCTGTGCAGGCCTTGTGCGAGCTGCCACAGTCTCTGATAGTTCATGTGTCCATCAGTCCTGTTGTGTCTGGAAGACACTGTTTCCTTGGGGTCAACCATCGCCTATGGCTCTAACAACCTTCACATCTCCTCTTCCACACAGATCCTTGGAGGGAGGACTTTGATGAAAACACCTCATTTAGGACTAAGTGTCCATAAGTCTCTTACTCTCTGCACTGTGCCCATTTGTGAGTGAGACACTGATCTATGGTTATAGCAGAATGACATTAGGAGCCACTTTATTGTTATGTTCCTTTAGAGGAATAGTAGTAGTAAGTTATCCCCTAGGCTCATGGTCTATCTATTCTCAAGTTCTGGGCCACTTTAACAGTGTTAGCTATGGGTTTTATCTCATGGAGTCAGCCTTAAATCCAATTAGAAAGTAGTTGGTTCTTCTCAACTTCCTTGAAGTTGGTCAGATCCCAATTCCTATAACCTGTGAGTACACAGCAAAGATGACTTCGGGTCACAGATGAAATTAAGGCTCTTGATCATCTGACCTAACAAGAAGAAGAGTATCTGGGGTGAGCTGGGAAGTCACACTGGAATTTGAGGATCTTTGCAGAAGTAGACAGAATAGGAATTAGAGTCAAGGGAAGATATGACTTCTCCGAAAGTCAAGGCAGTGGTCTGAGAAGGATTCAGCTCACCTTCTCCAGCCATGAAGAATTCTCTGTAAGACATTAAAAATTAGAAATGAGTTCTTCCTTAGACCACCACCATCCAGAAGGAGCCATGTCTCCTTTCTTTATACCTAGACTTTAGCCTAATGAGACCCATTTCATACTTCTAATGTCCATAAGTACAAGATAATTTCCTGATGTTTTGGTAACTGAATGAATGTGCATGGTATATTACTGCAGCAAAACTGCACAGTCTAAATCTGTCCCCTCTGCAGCAAGAAAAACCACCAGGATACAGACTTCCACAGAATACAAAAAAACAAGACTGGAGCATTTAATCAGTTGCTAGTTTGGTGGCCAGCAACAGGGAAACTCTTAATAGCAGTGTTGTAATCAAGACACCCCTAGCATCTCTATCACATAAAAGGTGCCCAGTCCACAGCTAGCATGGTATCCTTACACTGGCCCAGAGAGATGGCTCAGAAGTTAAGAGCACTTGCTGCTCTTTCAGGGGACTTGAGTTCAGTTCCCAGACCCAACTCAGGTGATGCCTGTAACTTCAGTTCTAGGGTGTCTATCATTCGCTTTCAGTCTTCACACGTACATAGATACATGTGAAAATACACATATAGACATATGAATTTTTAAATTGATCTATTTTTTTTAAAGAAAGGGTACAGCCCTAAAACTTTTTAAAAAAAAAAAAGAGAGAAAAAAAATGCAAATTTCTCCTGCTCATCCTGGAATATTCAAGATGGCCAGCAACAGAAGAGAAATGACAGTGAGGGATAACTCCTTCTTAAGGGCATCATTGCTGTGTCTTATTAACCAAAGCTTGGATAATCATATCAAGTTGCAAAGGAGGCTAGAAAATGGATCATTCAGCAGACAATACCCAGCTAAGGTCCAGGGCTCCTGTGATTTCTGAATCAGAAGGAAGGTGGGCCTGGGAAATGGCTATGTTGCTAAAGTGTTTGCCATGCAAACAGGAAGTCCTGAGTTTGACCTCCCAGAACCTACATACAAACTTTGGGTACAGGGGCATGCACCTGTAATCCCATGACTGGGAAGGCAGAAACAGGAGGATCCCCAGGGCTCAGTGGGCAGCCAGCCTGTAAGAATCAGTGAGTTCTGTTTTCAGTAAAAGACTCTGTCTCAAAAAAATTAGGTAAAGAGCAGTTGACATTGACCTCTGGCCTACACCACATACACACACACACATACACACACACACACACACACCCCACATGAGCATACACAAACGTGTAAAACACACATATCATAAGAAAAGAAATGAAAAGAAAAGGTATTCTTACTAGGGAAGGGTACTGGGAGGCAAATTATGGTCTGTGGGTCAGGTTACTGAATGATTTAGTTTCAATTCAATGCAAAAGGTTAGCTGGCCAGACTTCCAAATCTCTTTCAGGCCCAGTGAAGGTTCAGTAATCCTATGATTATCTCGCTCTAATGTAATGAATGAATTCTAGTTCAGCAAAAATGTTAGCTTCACAAAAGATTGTCCAGGGACTTGGAGATCATGGCTGTTTTTATCTCAGGCTGGCTGGAAGTCAATACTCTGTCTTGGCTTTATAAAGTTTTGCTAGGCTGTCAAAAGTTTATTGGGTTTTGGACTTATAATATCCCTACACAATGACTAGGTTCTTAACCATGCTGATGAATTCATAGTCTTTTATTTTTATTTTGTGTGTGTGTGTGTGTGTGTGTGTTTCTGTGCTGGACACACATGTGGAGGTCTGAGGACAACTGGCAGGGATCATTTCTCTTCTACCATGTGGGCCTTCAGGGGATTGAACCTAGGTTGTCAGGCTTGGCAGCAAGTTCATTCACCTATCAAATCATCCCTCCAGCTCCATCGTTTTGTTTTGTTTTGTTTGACATGAATTTCTCCCTCTCAGTATAGAAGGGCTGTGGTGATTCTAATCTTGCGAAGGCGGGGATAGAGGCCTGACCTCCAGTAATTGAAGGGGACCTTGTAATGGCTCTGATCCCCCTGTCGTTGTCCAGTGAGGCATGAGGGCCATCCCATCCCGATATCTTTTTCTTAACCCTTCTATACTTAGAGAAGAGAGGAGATATCAGGGGCAGCCCTGATTACACACTGAAGGCCTAAAACCAGCCATAGGCCTAAACAGCAATAGGCCTGTCATATATGTATACTAACACCAAGTCTTGGGTCTCTGTGAAAAAACATTGAAACAGATAGCTATAAGCTATTGTAAACAGGCAGCTTTTGTGGAAATTTACCAGCCCGAGTAGTCATAGACCTTGTAAATAGGTAGCCTTGGCAGACAATACCAACTTAGGTAAGGACAAGGGAGTCATAGGCAGAGTCATAGCAACCTGTCCCCTGAACAGGGGACAGCTGATACCCGGTTCTGAAAGATATCTGTATTCCCCCTGAACACCCACACTCCAGTGTCATCCCCTTCCCCACATCCTGCCTTTCTGTGTTTATAACCCCTGTGTGAATGAATTACGATTTGAGAAAAAATAAATAAATAATTTTAAAAAAGAAAAAAAACCAGAACAAAACATAATTTTACTATTAAGTTCTTTCATTTTTTTTTTCCAATTAAGGACATGGTCGGCATGTGGTAGTGCAAACCACAGACCCTAGTTCTCTAGAGGCAGATGGTAGAGGACGGTGAGTTCGATGTGGCCCGGGGTTATGTCCTTGTCTCAAACAAACTCATTAAACATAGAAAAGTAGATAAAATTAAGGAGGTTATCAAATGAGAAGATTAACAAAAAGAAAATTATGACACAAGCTAGGAGATTTTTTTTGTTTCCCTAATTTTTTTCTCAGCCTGTTTATCCTTTGAGTAGAGGGAGGCTACTGATTTGTTTGAGTTGATTTTATATCCAGCCACTTTGCTGAAGTTGTTTATCAGGTTTAGGAGTTCTCTGGTGGAATTTTTGGCGCCACATTAGTATACTAACATATCATCTGCAAATAGTGATATTTTGACTTCTTCCTTTCCAAATTGTATCCCTTTTGTTGTCTAATTGCTCTGTCTAGGACTTCGAGTACTATATTGAGTAAGTAGGGAAAAGACATAACATTTGAAATGTAAATAAATAAAATATCCAATAAAAATCATAAAAAAAAGAATTTCTCCCTCTCTTTATCTTCAAGTGTCTGACGGTAGTTTGGAGCTCCTTGTTGCTTCAGATATAGCTTCAATTTCTCCCTCACTGTGTTGTCTCCAAACCCTTTGAAACAAAGTTGAGGGAACAGTTAATTGCCTTCCTGTTTGCACTGCAAATGTTGGGCAGCCTGTTTTCAGCATTCATTATAAACTAACTGTCTCCGAAGGAACTCGACAGAGAATTTTATAAAATATCCTCTTTTATCTTGAAGAATTATGCATGGAAAAATACCAAAGAGATAATTCATAGACTTTTGTTCTTAATACTAAAGAGATCACTTACAGTCTTTTTTTTTTTTAGTGTTGGATAAAATTATCTATGACTTATTATGTGTTATTCTTCATCCCTTGGGCTTTCTATGTGCCCTTGTTCATTTTTTAGAAGGAGATCCTGGTCCTGTTCCATTCCTGCATAAATACATTTCCCAAAGTGAGCCAGCAGTTCAGCTTTTAATATAATGGATCCAGAACAAGAATGGATCAGTGTTGACCTATGCCATGTGGCGTGTTTCATTTCCTGGGTCTGGTACTCTAGTTAAATTAAAGCTCTTGGATATTGCTACCCTATCAAATGTCAGTAACCTCCAGGGGCAGCTTTAACTGATAGCATGGAGCCTTGGTGAGAAAGCAAGACCCAGTCAAGATTTGAGGGAGGACACCACCAAACATGAAATGATGATTTTTAAAAAGAGCAGAAAGAATACAGTAAGATAATCTGATAGCCCAAGAAAGAATTAGAAGAGAAATAAAACTTAGGATAGGTTTGGAAGGGTGTGGAAGGCATGCCACAGGAGGGGGCTTGGGAGCTCCGGCAGAGACACTGTCTCTTGATCCGACACTGGCAGAGAACTTTGAAAAGCACAAGGGCACACTTTTAGCATTTGAGACATGGTTCTCCCCTGGATACTGTGGGTGTCCCTGAAGGACTAAGAAAAATAGCTGTGAGCAAAAAGCTGCAAACTCAGACACAGGTCAGAGTATTTAGGGACAGCTCTTCACAATGTGCGATTAAGTGGCACTGGAAAGCCGACCCCCACATCCACTACTACCCCTGTTGTCCCAGTTTAGTGTCCCTGTGGTAAGCAGTTTGAGGTGGTCACCTCTAAACAGTAAAGTGGAGCTTGATTCTGTGAGAATATTGGAGATAGTGTTGAGACCTGAAGGAAAATCAAATTTGCCCTGATCGCTCTGCTCAGCTTTCCCTCTCATCCTCTAAGGACTCTTCCTCCAGCCCTGGACGATAGAGAACCCATAACCCACAGCAGCCATACGGTGATGGTGTGCACCAGAACCCTACCACTTCCAGGGCATTTTATAAATTAAATTAAGGTGATTTGATATTATATATATGTTCTGTGTAGTTTTAAAATGCTGCTGCCTTTGACCGGGATTGGCCAAGCTACTAGCCCCTCCTGGCTTCCCTTTTGTTCTACCCAGTTTAGCTCCAGGATCCACCACCACCAGCCCTAGCGCGGCTTCCCTTTCTACCTTCTTTGCTCCGTGGGTAGGGGTGGGAGTCTACCCGCCTTTGTTCCGGGAGGTGACCGCACTACCAGCTCCTTCCTGAGACCCTTGAATCCGTGGATAAAAGACACTCTCACACAGCTCGTTACTCCATAACATGCCTTCTTGGCACAATTGCTGGGCGCAGATATCTCCCACCTGGAAAAGCATGCCCTTCGTATTTATTATCTCCGTCTCTCCACCTGCCCTAAACTTAGCGTCTAGTCCCACCTCGCCCCTGCCAAACATCCTTGGCCATCTGCCTGTGGTGGAGGCCACAGCCCCAGCTCTCCCGGAGACCTCACGTGGTTGCTGCGTTCTACTTGTTCCGAAGCATGGCAGAAAAACAAAACACTCTCCTTCCTTGTGCCTGCCTTTTCCTCCTGTGCCCTGAAGTCCCACCTGTACCCTCTGCCCAGCAGTTGTCCCCTGGCCATCTTTATTGACCAATTGGGGAACAGGATTTTAACATCAGGATCTCCCTCTACGTATATACATATGTGTGTACATGTATATACAATATGTATATATCAGTGCATTTTACTGCGCCTGACTAGGTGAACTCTTTGGGGCAGGGCAGAAATGGGAAATCAAAACCTGCTAGTTATAGATAATCCTGACTGGAATACAGGTGGCTGGAGAATTGGGCCTGGTTACCAGCAATTTTTTGAGGTCCACCAGTTGTGAAGAACTGCACGTCTGACAGCTTGTGAGTTCTCTAATGCAGTCTTCCTCCGTGTTTTTTAGAGTGTCTGAAGACCTCATCCAGCTCTCCAATGGCCAGCAACAACACCGCCAGCATAGCACAAGCCAGGAAGCTGGTAGAGCAGCTGAAGATGGAAGCCAACATCGACAGGATAAAGGTGAGGATGATGTCATCTGTAGCTCATCTAACTTGACTAACGAGCAAATGTCTTGCAGCCAACTGCCACGTGACTGGTTTTCAATAGAGATGTGCAATATCAGAAAGTGTAGGAGCGTGATCTAACAGTTCCACTGATACTAATTTCTCTAAGGTATCTTTGCTCTCTTGAGGATTCTCCAACATCAAATGATGACATTCATTGAAGTAGGCTCCCTATGTGAATCAGAAACAAGCCAGGCAGTGGTGGCACATCACTTTAATCTCCGTGCTTGGGAGGCAGAGGCAGGTGGATCTTTGAATTTGAGACAAGCCTGATCTACAGAAGGAGTTCCAGGATAGCCAGGGCTACACAAAGAAACCCTGTCTTTAAAAAGTAAACAAACAAACAAACAAACAAATGAATACCACACCAAAAAGAAAAATGGGCTTGGGCTGAGATTCAGCCAAGGAAAAGGGTGGGCACTTGAGACTTCGAACCACCAGCCACCTCCAGACCCAATAAAAATCGTCTCATTTTGGGACCTAACTTTTTCTGTCCCGTTCAGTATCTAAGACTTAGTGCTGATTTTTATGAGTCTAATCTGTTTTATTCATTCATCACTGACAATTTTTTCATCTTTATATCTTACTGATTGTTTTTCACACTTGAGGACTTAGGTAGATGTCTTAGTGAGTGAGTGCCTTCCTTCATGCTATGGGGGCTTGAGTTTGGGTCTGTAGCATCCACACAGAAAATCAAATTTGGGTGCCTGCAAGATGACTCAATGGTAAAGTTACTCGATACCAAGCCCGATAGGCTGAGTTCAAGCTCCAGAAGAACCCAAAGAGTAAAAGGAGAGAACTGACCCCTCTGAGCTCTACCATATGTACACTCTGTTGTGTACGCACGTGCGCGCGCGCGCACACACACACACACCACATAAACATCACATACACATATGCATACCTCACCATACACACACACACATACATATACACATACTACACATACCATATACATACACACACATTTACCACATATACACACATACACACATACCACACACACTCATACACACACTTACCATATGCATACACTCACATACACACATATCACACACACACACTCATACGTACACATACACACACCACACACATTATGTGCACATCACACATACACATACCCACCACACATACCACACACACCACATACACACACATCACACATATACACACACATGTACACATGCATACACATACACACACACTATGTGCACATCACACACACACCACGTATACACACATCCTACATACATCACACACACACATATACACACATACTATATGCACATCACACACATCACATATACACACATCACACACACCACATACATGTACACACCACATACACACACACTACATGCACATCACACCACACACACACACCGTAAGCATCGTAAGCGGGTACCTTAAGTAAGTGATGCATGAAGAAAACATCCAAGTGTGGTGGTGCTCAGAAACAGGCAGGTCTCGGACTTGCCAGCCTGCCAGTTAACAGAAACAGCAAACTAGGTTCAGTGAGAGACCCTGTTTCAAAAACTGAGGTTGGGAGAGATGGAGGACAGTGTCCAGCATTCACCTCCTGCCTCCACAAGCACATACAATGTCATTCTTGTTCTCCCCTAAAAAGTCAAGCGGCATGGAAGTTTAAGGAAGGTTAGTAATCTACTTTTCCGTTTATGCCCCAGACTCTACCTGCCAGCTTTACTGGGGCTAATTTAGATAAAGCAAGGTTTCTGTTCAGACCCTTTGGCATATTTTGAATGTGAAACTAGCCCCACTGTCACTGTGAGTAGACAGCTATTATAAGTTGGATTGCAAGAGAGGTGAATTTCTGTCAGTCACCACAATTTTACTTCCTTAGAAACACTTCAGGAAACGGAACTCGGAAACATATCTCATTGTACTAAAGTAAAAATAGAACGTTATCCCAAGTGCCTTTTTTAAAGATGGCAGTATTTTTCTACTTTTTCTTCCTCTACACCTTAAAAAGTCCGGATCAGTCAGTGGATGCACTGAACTGTGCAGTAGGCAAGAAAACGTGGCTCAGGACCCAAATCCAGCCCACACTGTTTTTATAAATAAAGTATTATTGGAACACGTGTATACTCATTCACTTACATTTTGTGGGTGGTTCCAGTCACACTCCAGCCATAGAACAGAGGTGTTAACAGAGATCACACAGCCCACAAAACTTCAAATAATGACCCTCCGTCCCTTTACAAAACAAGTCTGGTGGTTCCTGGTTTAGAGCAGTTGTTCTCAGCCCACTCTGTGTTCACATCACCCAAAGGACTCTATAAACAGACCAATTCCCAAAACATGCCAAAAGGAAAGCCAATTAAATTAGGGTCTCTTGGGTTTAAGGTTTAGGGATCAGTGTTTTTTTTTTAAATCTTCAGTTAATTCCAATATATAGCCACAGTTAAGACCTGCTATCTGAGAGCAAGGGGTTTGAACCTCCGCGCTGCTGTCTGCCCAGTCCTGGATAGTGAAGGGAGGGCTCATCTACCTTCATAAAGAAGCTGGGCAAATACCCAGGACATTTTTCTTTGTAAACTCGGGCTCCTGATGGTGGGCCACACCATCGTCAGATTTCTCTCTGTTTTCCGTGGCATTCATGTTTCCTTGATTGTGAATGAGACAAGGGCTCTTCCCCATGTGCTTTCTCTTCGGTCACACTGTGGCTCCTCCTCCTTCATTGCTTTGTTTTAATTCCCTTACTGAAAAAAACTGCAGAGACTGGTGGGTATCTTAACCCCTAGGAGAAGGGAGGTGGCCCAGGAACTGCTGCTTCAGAGAGAGACACTCATTTCCTTTATGAGGGACTGAGGCTCCACAACCGTCATCCTGAGTGACAGTGGTTATGTCCTATGAAGCTCTGCTGTATTTGGCACGTCCACCACTCTTCACAACCTCTAGACACTGGTCCTGAAGGAGAGTGTGCTGAGGTGCCCTCGTCCATCAGGCCATCCTTTCTGCGTATGCATCCTTGACTGCAATGGTTCCTGCCTGGTCCCTGCAGTCCACTTCAATCCACTTCCATCAGCTGTCTGTCACCTGTCACACTGCTGCCAAGAAAAGTTTCCAGGAGAAGATTCCATCATGTTCCTCTCCCACAGAGGCCTTTGTTATTCCATAGCTCCTCATCCGTTAAACAGTGAGTCTCAGACTTTGATGGAACCCCCGGAGTTCCCTCGGACATCTCTTCAGCTTTATCCCCTTCCTCTTGCCCACGCTGGTCATATCAACCACCTTTGATTCTCTCGAAAGGAACCTCAAGTACCTTGAACATCCTCCATCTTTCCCTTTCCCCTCTCACTTTACTAAGGAGAATGTCATGGACTCCCTGAGGATTCAGACCAGTCAATAGGTTCTCAAAGAAGCTTTCCAGGACCTTCCCTGTGGGGTTTAGATTTTTTTCATCTGTCCATTTGTTCATCTATTTGTCTAATAAGTATTTTACTGAGATTTTCCATGTTGCTGGCACTCAGTTAGGTCTGGGAGATAGAAATGAACAGATAGGATTCACACCCTCAGTTATATGTAGTATAGTGAGGGATAGGTACAGAAGATACAAACATGACCTGTTATCAGAATAAGCAGAAATATCCAGGAAGGATGGTTAGCAAAGATGTCAAAGCTAACTCCTGATTGCCCTTTGAAGAGACATAAGTAAATAGCTTCTGAGAAATGTGATGCGGAGGGGAGGGGTGTGCGGGGACAGCACATGCAAGGATTAGCCCAATGAACCACACACTCAGTGGCCACTACCCAGGTCATCTTCACAGTCGCATCTCTGAGTCCTTCTTGATGTCATCAGACCTTCTGTTGATGGAAATACAGCAGCAGCCTGTACTCTGACATTTGTTCTGTACCACACAGCCAGGCAGGCACGCTGTGGTGAAATGACAGATTATTTTTAGTTTCGCTGTTGGGTAACACTGTGACTATATTGACACCATTCTCAGCTCGATGGTTACCTACGTTCAGGGATCCTTCAAGGGCTCTGAGATTTCTAGCTACTTCACTTACTTTCTAGGCCCGAGCCTTTCAGCAGCACAAGGGGACTTAAATGTTTGTTTTTGGTCTTGATTTTATAGACAGGGGTTCTCAGTGTAGCACAGATTGTTCTAGAACTTGCTCTGTAGACCCCGCTGACCTTAAACTCACAGAGATCCACCTGCCTCTGTCTCCCGAGTGCTGGGATTAAAGGTGTGTGCCACCACTAAGATGGGGCTTTTTGGACAATGCTAGGCTTGTGATTTTCCAGGTACAGCAGTAACCTCATCAAACAATAGCTTTATGTGCATCTGGAAGAACCAGCTGTAGCTAAGGTGACCTGAGGAGGACCCTTAGTAAGAGGAGCTAGGGTACAGCTGCCACTGGAGCTCCTCCAAAGGTCCTATAAGCAAGGGGTGCCTTATCCCTCAGGTGGCCCCCAGAGTAACCCAGCCTGCTCTGTTGGACCTGGATAACACTTTTTGTTTTGAAACTTTTTGTGGTTTTTAGCCTTTGTATCACATGTCCTGGGAGATTCAGACTAATGAAAATCCTATCTGTTCATAAGCCCAGGCCTAGATAAATGACCTTCCCCCAAGCTGTTCTCTGTCTCTTTGTTAGCATTTCCTTCAAGGATTGGGAGTAAAAGTAAGGGAGTAGAGAGGGATTGTGAATGGTAAGGACTTCTAAGGCAGAGAATACACCAAGGATAATAGTGAAGTCAGGGAAAGGTTGTCCTTAGAGCACAGGTGGGAGACACAGAAGTAGAGGGCAGCAGGGTTTCAGGAAGTGTCTTATTACCATGGTAGGACATTTTGGGCATCAAACAGAAACCCAAAGCAAACTAACTTAAGCAGAAAGAGGGGATTAATTGTAGAAGACACAAGATATCTTAAAATACAGGGGCAGGAATGCCGTTGAAGGGTCAGCAGTTGAAGGGACAACTGGGAGCCATTGGGAACCGTGGGTCCTCCATGATGAGCCATTGCGTCTCCTACCATTTGTGTTTCCTGGGAAGAGTGGATTTCTCAGCTGATTGGTGCATATGACAGACACAAGATGGCTGCCCTCAGGTAGCAGAAAGACTTGACCACTTTTTTCAGTTTCACTGCGACAGTCTGGCATCTCTGTTTAGCAAGAATAAGACATCTTTAGCTTCAGTCACCTGCCATCAAAATCAAGCTGTAGGATAAAATCCTGATTTTTAGAAATTAAGAATGAAAAAGGAGCCAGGAACTGTTATAAGCTAGTGTGATCTTTGATAGATGCTACTCCTAATGTTACGAAAGGGAGTCTAGAGGTAAGAGGGGGAGAAATCCAAGGCCAGAAGCATGAAGGAACTGATTGGTTCTTAACTGGCTAGACTCATAAATTGACCTCATATAAAAATTTCAAGCTTGCTCATTTCTCCCAAATATTTCTCATATACCTTTTCAGTGGCTTCTCCTTCTTGCTCTAGCAATGTGTTATATAAATTCCCACTTACCAGGCTATTCCGAGTTCCTCACTGGAAATAACCCACCCCATCCCACGTCACTCTTTGCCTGTGTAAATAATATTCCTTCGTTAAGTGTTAGCTTAATCCTTCATCTGTTCATTAATCTTTTTCTATTCTTACCAAATTTGCTAATTTAACTTTTATTAAATAAACTTTTCCAGACAGACTACATGGTCCTTAAAAGCCAAAGATGATATTTGTGTCCTTTGTGATTCTTTGAGGATTCTAAGTATGAATGTAATTAGCTAAATAAAACTGCAATAATCAGAGAGAATTCAGATGCCATATGAAAAGGGTTAGGAGAGGTGTTTTTAAAGTCAAATTGCTGTGTATTATAGTGCGACTATAGGTAAACGCCATTTGTAGTGCACCTCTTAAAACAATTCAAAAATAAAAAACATGCTGATTTTAGTAATTGAAAAATACATAAATTAGGGAGTCAAGCCTGAACATTTCTATCATCTTTCTGATGATAGACCCATACCACATATGAAATGAACCTTAGACAGCCTGAGCTGCATAGCAAGATGGGGGCAGACAGAGACAGAGAGAAAGAAAGAAAGAAAGAAAGAAAGAAAGAAAGAAAGAAAGAAAGAGGAAGGAAGAAAGATACAGAGAGAGACAGAGACAGAGAGACAGAGAGACAGAGATAGAGAGGCATCCAGGAAGTAAGCTGGTTAGATAGGCAGGGTGCTGGAGAATGAACTCATAGCCTCTGTTTGGGGCTTTGTAGATAGTTTTTCATAATTTGAATTAAAAGCTTTAATATCCTTTTCTCAAAGTGATATGTTCAATTTTATTAGGAAGAATAAGGTATAGTCCTCTTTATGGGTCAATTGAGAACATTTCCATAGATGATAAAAATCAGTAGAACACACAATAGCCTTATAGACATTCAAGCATGGCCAGCCTTAGTTTATTGTAGTTTCTGGAAATGAAGCAAAAGCTTTCCAATTAAATTCTGGTCTGCATTGATATGAGTTAGAAACTTGTGTTTCATAAAGGCTGATAAAATATTTAAGAACTCAGTAGCTATTGGTCCAGCACCAAGTATATAGTTATCCCTATGCAGTTTATATAGCCACTGGGGAAGCATTATAGACAAAGCATCTAAATTTGAAAACCTAAAACATTCCCAAATCCAAAACTTCCTAAGCACCAAAACAGTGCCTTCAGGGGAAACCTTAATTAAAGGGTCATAGTAAAAACATAAGCTCACTAAAAATACTAATATACTTCAGGCTATATGCATGAGGTATATGAAATATAAATGAATTTTGTGTTGACTTGTGTCTTAGCCACAAGGAATGTGTGTATATGCGTGTTATATTCTATTTTTTTATTAAAATATTTTAAGACACAGTAGTTCAAGAATTTGAGATCTTCAATTTATACCACAAAAATTTAGAAGTTTCAAATCCCTGAGAAATTAAGTGAAAGTGGAGTCTCCTTACAAAAAAAAAAATACTGTTCAGCTAAACCTGATGGTATAAGCTTGTAATATCAACTACACATAAGACTGAGGCAGCCCTGGGTAACTGCATTAGTGCAGACAAACCAGCTGAGGAAGTGACATCATGACTAATAACCTTCAGTGCACAGGCAACTTCCTATGGGCAGAAGCAATGACAGCCTGTCAGGATGTATTTCTTTGCCTGCTGGCTTGTATGCATTCTGAGGCATCAATTTGAAGATGGGGCTCAATTTCAGGATGTAATAAAGATGGAACTGTAGCTTTTTATTCCATTTCAGTTTGACAGGAGATCTGACTTCTATCTTCATAGATAGCTGCCTCTTCTGCAACTTCTCAGAAACATCAAGGCAGCTTCTTTTTATTTCAGAGCTGATAGTTGTAGTCCCGTGGCCGTTATTGGAGCTGTCTAGAGTGTCCTCTCTGCACTCCTTGGTTTGAATTTAATGAGGTTACCTGTAACCTGGACTTCAGCAATTGTCAGCCTGGGAAGATCAACGCTACTCTGTGAAGTAAACTCCTGGGCTAGAAAGAGGGAGCTCAGTTACTAAAGTTCTTAACACATAAGCATGAGGACCTGAGTTTGAACCTCAACCCAGGTGTGACAGTGTGCACTTGTAATTCTAGCACGGAGGAGACAGGCAGATCCCTGGAACTTACGGGTCAGCCACCCTAGTTAATCGGAGAGCTTTAGACCAATAAGAAACCCATTTAAAAAAAAACAAAAACAAACAGGGGCTGAAGAGATGCCTTAGCACTTGCTGCTCTTACAGAGGATCAGAGTTCAGTTCCCAGCACCCATGTCAGGCAACCCACAAACAACTACCTGTGACTCCAGCTCTGGGGATTTTGGTACCTTCTTTTGGCCCCTTTGAGTATCCACACTCATGTGGCATATACACACTTAACCATAAATAAAAAGTAAATGTGTTGTTTAAGTGATGACATTCTTTCTTCCTGTAAAGTTATTTTTGTCCTAGAAACATCTCAGTTGACAAGTACGGTGCCAAGGGCTTTTATTTTCCTACCATTTGGAATAAGTTAAGAAAAGGGCCTACCACCTTCAAATGCTTTAATGTCCATTTGCTGCTACTAAGGACATTCTTCTCCATGATCATAATGTAATGATCAGAGTCAACAGTGATACACATTTCCATTCTAATTCTGAGACCCCATTTAAATACTGATAATTATCCCCAATAATAATTTCTTCAGCAAAAGGACCTGATTGAAAATCCTGTCTTGCACTTAGCTGTCCTGTGTGACACAGCTCCTCTCACGACCTTGACACATTTTTTTAAGATTGTGGTCCATTTATTTTATGCAAGGTCACTCAGTTTGGGCTTGTCTGACATTTCTTTTCTTTCACTTTGTGGGCCCTGGGGATCAAACTCAGGTCCTGAGGCTTGGCGACAAGGACATTTACCCACTGAACTATTTTGCTGTTCCTCATATCTCATATTTTGGTCTGATAAAATTCTAGTTAGAAAATCTTGACCATATTGAGTGTTTGTTGCCTGCCCCCAGTGGGACTTGATTTTGAGTTGTCACTTACTAGTGATGCTAACTTTAACTATTGGCTAAGGTGGCATCCTCACGGTTTCTCCATGAGAAGTAATTCATTTTCCTTTTGCAGTTCTTTATCTTGGAACTTGAGAGAGGTAGCTCAAGATTTTGTAGCTCTTTTCTTCCTCATAAAACATCCTGTTTTTTTAAAATATACTTAATTATATTGCTATGGGCTCAGGGTGTCCCCATTAGTCAATGGTTTATAATCTTTGTTAATTCTTCATTACTTTATTTTACCTGTTCTGGTATTTTGCCTACATGTATTTTTGTATGCCATGTGTGTGTCTGGCACTCAAGGAGGGCAGAGAGGGCCCCAGATCCCCTATAAGCAGCATTGTGGGTTCTGGGAATTGAACCCAGGTCTGCAGGAAGAACAGCCATGCTTTCAACCACTCAACCATTTCTCTCTCCAGGTCCTGTAATCTATTATTTTGATCTTAAATTAGCATAAGCTAAAAGTTAGCTACTATGTCCTTTGGGTGTGAATCCCTCATTCCTTTGAGCATTTGCCTAGTTTGGAGCAAAAGCAGGCTCTCCTCTTATTTCTTTCTCAGCCCTGGAGTCATCCTTTCCTCCAGTGAGCCCTGATTCCTTAGAGAATGGTATTTAAGAACCAAGATCTGGATGTGCAGTGTGCTCATTGCGCCCAGGTCCTCTCCCTGGGCAAAGCTAGAAAACGCACATATGTGTACACACACACACACACACACACAGACACACACACACACACATTTCACATCTGTTTTTTACTATGTCTGTGAATTTCTAACCATGCATTTATATCCAAACTAAGTCCTATTCTATACCATTGGGTTCAGTATCATTTTTTTAATTTCCACAATTATAACTCTCTTTAGTGGCAAATGAGACATCATCTCCCCTCATCCCTTTCCCCTGTAGGGAACTGAGTTTCACTTCACACCTCTCCTTCTCCACAGAAGATGTCTTAAATATCCTTCATGTCTTTCTTGATCATATTTTCTTTTCCTCTGTTTTTTGTCATATAGAGAATTTTTTTTTGGCAATATCCCTATCCACTAACTCTATGGACCACACCAGTCATAAGTCTTTTTGTTCCAATTAGTTTATCTCTTCCCTATAGTAAAACCCTCTTCTTGCTTATTTGCTATTGGCAATATTTTATGACCACTAGACACTGTGAAGTTGCCTGTAACTCTAGTTTCAAGGAAGGCAATGCCCTCTTCTTGCCCCACGGGAATTCGCAAGAACACACCACTATTAGTTGAATGAAATATCTGTTCACTGAGGTTGCATTTGAGAACTCCTTTAGCATCGACCTGAACCTCTTCCATGTGTCAGCACTGATACTCCAATGATGAGTAAGACAGATAAGGTTCCTGTCCTCACACACATAGTGCTTGAAGGGCTAGAAAATATTAAACAACCAATAAACAGACCCAGAAGGATAATCACGCTGGGAAGGGGTGTGGCTTCTGTGTGTGAGAAGAGTGTCCCACTTAGACAGAAAAGGGTAAAGAAAGCCAGTTTGAAGAAAGACATCAGTGAGTGCCCTATCAGGAGTCAGATTTCTGGAAGGAAAACAGGGGCTGGGCTGCAGAGGATGTGTGGAAGGATGTTCATCAGAATCATATATACAGAATTGTAAGGCAGAGAGGACTCTGGGGCTCTCAAAAATTAAAGGAGAAAAGTGTCAGGACAGGAAATTGGAGAGGAGTGGACTCTAAACATTCAGGACCCACAGATTAGTATATTATGTTTTTGTTTCTACAAGGTATAGTGGGCAAGAACTGATGGTTTCAAATGGGGAATTACATAAGCCAATGTGAAGTTTTAAACTACTGTTATAGTCACAGTATGGTGACAGAACTCATGGCAGTTTCAAAAGCAAAGGAGTCATCCAGCTTCCTTTCACATTTTGGTGTCCTTGACCCAACTGGCTGTCTGATGAAGTTTTTGGTCCCTTTCTCAGAATGATGAGAAATTACAGAGGAAACTACTTATGTTGAAATGTAGTGTATCAGAATATTTTTATAAGATTTTTTAGATAATAACATGTCTCTAAAAATATTTTCAAAACCTATATAGCATATACTATGGTTATGGATATGTTCCTTTATTTACAGTATCTAATACCATGCTTATAGCCATAAAGTGGGTAAATATTAGTACAATGTTGAGATAGGAAGATGAGTGTAACATGATTGAAACGGAGATGATAAATTTCCATTTGAGGTCAGTGAAAATAAAGGAATGATTATTATCATCAAACTTCATAGATAACTCTCTTTTGTTTGTTTGGTTGGTTTTATTTTTCAAGACAGTGTTTGTCTGTGTCGCCCTGGCTGTCCTGTAACTCTCTCTGTAGACCAGGCTGGCCTTAAACTCAGAAATCTGCCTGTCTCTGCCTCCCAAGTGCTGGGATTAAAGGCGTACGCCACCACAGCCCAGCTAGGCCACTCTTTAAATTCTATCCTAAGGCCCACTGGTGAACCCACTTGATCACTTTTTATTTAAGCATCTACTTCAGTTGTCCTGGAAAGGATGGAGCTTCAGACTATGGAGCTGGATGGAGATGACAGCAAGGGATCTAAGTGGAAGCTATTTCTGGACTGTTCTAGGGTTCAGAGAGAGTCTTCATGAAACAACTAGGCCTATGAATATAAAAGAAATTGTGTTCATTATGTTAGAAAGTATAACCCCGAAGCATGAGATCCAGGCAGAACATCACATAAATTACTGCAAGGTAAGGGACACATGTGACAGTCTATGTAGAGAATAAATCAGGAACATGGACATTCACATTTGGCTGCTTCTGAGCTGACACCTAAGCCAAGCACTTACTCAGTGAAACACAGAATCCACACAACCCCACCCCATGTTGAGGACATGATGGCACACATCTAGAATCCCAGTGTCCAAGAGACAGAGCTTCACACTAGTCTGAGCTAAATAGCAAGGGCCAGGGCAGCATAGGAAGATCCTGTCTCAAAAAGCAGCCGAACAAAGCATAGGGTTTTAATAACTTACAGACTCATACGACTAATCTACAGATTAACTATGATACTTGGTATAAAGTAGTTTACACAGTTTGGACACATAGCAAAGGCCAGAAATATCAGCAACTATTCCAGCTGTTAGCAAGATTCTGATGTTGTGTTGGGTCATCATTCACAAGATACTGCAGTCTCGTGAGGAAACAAAATGTATTTTGAAAAAGAAATCACTCAGAATCATTTGTTCAAATATAAACTAGGATCAGTTCCATGTTATTAATTTTTCCTGCTCTAGTATCTTCTGTGTCATAAAAAGCAATCTGAGGATTGCAGAGATGACTTGGTTAAGAGCACTGACTGCTCTTCCAGAAGACCGGGGTTTGGTTCCCAGCACCCATGTGGCAGCTCCCAACAGTCTGTAACTCCAGTTCCAGAGGATCCAGTGCTCTATTCTCACCTCCTGGAGCACTGCACACACGTGGTGCACAGACATGCACACAGTCAGACACACACACATAAAGGAAAATAAAATCTCAAGTAAAAAGTGCTTCAGGAATTTCATGCCATGTGTTTGTGTGAGAGCATCAGGGATGAATAGGTGTGGATGGTACCAGATCTCTTCCTAAAAAATGTGAATTCAGTATTGCTGTTTAAAGTCTCTGCTGCTAAGCAGTTACACTCCTGTTTAACGCATTCATGCCTATTGCTCAAATAAGTAAAAGTCACAGAAAAAAAAGTTTTCAATTTTTCCCCAAAGTCTGACCTTTGCCCTTATTTGACGAAGCCATGGCTAGAACAGTCAGTTTTCTTTCATTTCATCATCATCAAGTTTAGGAAAGATGCGTAAAGGATTAGTTTCCATCTATGGAACTAGTCGGGCATTTGAGTAGTTTGAATGCAGGCAGCTGCAGCTTAAGAGCAAAACATCAGCATCCGAGTTCTTCTGTCACGTATTTCGCTGCCTGCCTGTGGAAAACTCCTGGAATCTGCTGATCCTTGAGCTTTCATCCACAGAAGGCAGACGAGGCTTTTCACTGATGCATTGTCACAGAGATGGGAAGTAAAAGATGCTCGACGGGACACGCCTAACATTCATGTTAGAATAGGGTGTTTGCAGGCGGAAGCATGTCAGTAGACGGCTAGCCACACCGAGTATGGCAGACTCTAACACAATGACTGATGGAGTTGAACAACAGAGAGACGACTGTCATGTAAAGACAGGGTCAACATTGGAGTGGTCTGTGTATGTGAAATACCGAAGGTCACCACAACCACTAGGTGCTGAGTGTCATGGAGCAGATTCTCGCTCAGAGGGCTGGGGACCAACCCTGCTGACACCTTAGTTTCAAACATCAAATTTCTAATGCTGTGAGAGAATGCACTGGTGCTGTGCTAGCCATCTGGTTGGTAATGCTACATCAAGGCAGCCATGGGAAACACATAACTTCTATCAATGTCTATATCCAAATCAAGGTAAGCGGGCTTCCCGGCAGTAATCATCCCCCTGTTTTTTTGGCACTTCCCACACAGGTCTACTTTCCATGTCTACTATAGACCAAGAGAAAGTTTAACCTGATGTCAAGAACGAAGTAGGCTTATGATTATAGAGCTTCTGTGAGGTCTTCCCTAATCCGAGCAGCTTCCTCTCCACAGCACCTCACTGTCATCAGGAATCCTGGCCTATGGAGCAGTGTCTGTCTAGAATATTGCTTCTGACTGGTCTGTGGCAAACAGAACAGAGAAAGAAAAGCTGAGCATTGGTTGACTGAGAATATAAAACTGATTTCTGTGTCTAACCTGTTAGTCACAAACCTGTTGTAGTTGTAAGTGATGGGAGTCTAATCCACTTGATCCTTGGGCAAGGACCAAAGCGAGGGCGTGGCCATTGATCCATTGATCCTCAGGCAAGGACCAAAGCAAGGACGTGGCCATTGATCCATTCATGGAAACTTGTGAATTAAGGAGGTCCTAATTATTAGTTCAAATGGACAGAGAGGAAGAGGAAAGAGTACCCGGCAAGTCATGCATTGATTCTTCTGCCCCAAAGTAATTAGTATTGATTCTGCTCACGTCTCATTGGCTAGAACAAATCACTGGTGATATAAGCTAGCCTGACATCACTGTGTGAATATACGGAGCCTACCTGGAGTGAGAAACATGGTATATTTTTAGTTATAGTATATTCTGCCTGAGTCTTAGAGAAGCTTGTGCTTGCGGTAGTCACTATGAGAGACTTTCACACCCTACCGTGGTGGTATTTTCATAAGCAAAGAAAGGTCTTTGGGAGTGACCTTTAGCACAGGCATACCGTGTCATATAAAAGACCAATGACTGACTCCATGTTTCTGATTCCAAATGGCATTCTTCTGGGGGATCACCTACCTCATCAACAGATGTCAGCTTATCTCTCAAAAATGAAATGAAATCTAGCTCCTCAAGTAACAAAAATGTGCAACAACTGCAGAGGAAAGCACCACTGGCAACTCCTCACAGGGAGCTGGCAATGTGCAGTGCATTGCTTCATCTCCAAAAGCAGGGAAGCCCTTCTAATGGGAACCTTCTTGGTTGGAATCACATGGTCTTACTGTAATGTATATGTTCTATAGTACATGATATCAGTTTGTGTGTGTGTGTCTGTGTGTGTGTGTGTCTGTGTGTGTGTCTGTGTGTGATGATATGCCTCCTGGTTAGAAAGGGTCACCAGCCTGGCTGTAGACGTCTGTAGGAGAATTCCAAGAGCAGGCTCATGGCTATAGAAAGATAGCAGTGACTATCCTACATAAAGAGCATCCTTTATGTGAGATTGGATGTCTTTCCTGGGTTATCTCACTTGTATAATCCTACCACTAGTGCTGGAACTCAGGTGCAGCAACTAAGGTATCATGGCACAAAGGTATAAAGAGAGGGTTGCGATTCTCGAGTTGAGTGGCTCTTCTGTTTGAGGCCCTGAGTGCTTCGCTCCTAGATCCTCACCTGCCGACAACAGTGTGGTCAGCTCAGTTTCACTGACAACCCCGTCTACAGATCAGGAAGCAGAGCTTATGCAGGTGAGGCGTAGCCCTTTACTCGTGTCCTTTGGCTTTCAAGTGCTTAGCCGGGTGAGCTCCGAGCTCCGAGGTGGTGGACCCCAAAGGTGTGGTCCCGAGTGGCTGAGTGGTGATGTTTGGGTCCGTGCCTGTCTATCCTCTCAGATATTTCTGCCTTCCCTTGCAGGTGTCGAAGGCAGCTGCAGACTTGATGGCTTACTGTGAGGCCCATGCCAAGGAAGACCCCCTGCTGACCCCAGTCCCGGCCTCAGAAAACCCCTTCCGGGAGAAGAAGTTCTTCTGTGCCATCCTTTAAGTCTCTGGGAGGAGGCTGAAGAGCGTCGGGGCTCCTGGGACATTGATGTAGAGTTCCTAGCAAAGTGGGCGCCTTTCTCGTCCGCAGCATTTAAAGAGAGGAAGGAGAACCATCTTGGACACTCCGGGCTGTGCATGTTTAAAGAACTGTCCCCTTATGAGAATGAAAGCTGATTCCGTGTCCCAACTTTAGAGATCTGACCTTGCAGACCGGCCTGGAGGAGGGGAATGTATAAAAAACGAGATCGGTGTAACTTTCCTGCTTTCCCTCTAAGACCTTACATTTCTGCTTCATATTTATAAACAAAATAAACATTAAAGCCGGTGTCCTGAGCTGAGATATGGCTGACATTCTGGGAATAGAATTGTCTTTCAAATACCCTCTGATAAGCGCCCCATGTAGCCACAGTCCAGTTTAATGACTTCCATGTTTAGTCTTTTGTGCCTTTTTCTTTTCTTTCCCTTTCTCTTTCTCTACCCCTCTCTGTTAGAGGGCTGAGGGGATAAGATTGGGCTTGTGTGTTAGTCTCAACTCCAAGGAGGAATGAACAGTGGAGATGTTTAGAAAGATATTCCCCATGGGATTTCTTCATGAGAATAACAATGAGAAAATAGAAATACACACACACACACACAAACACACACTACAGTGCCGGCTCTCTGTGTTCTCTTACCACTATTCTTAATATTTGTATATGATAGTTTTGATTCTGCGAGTAAAAGTAAACCGTGTGTTGTGACCGGTGCTTTCATATCTCTGTGGTAGTTTTTGAGTAATACTGCATGAACACGAACATGTCCCTATACTGCATCCATTCAGAAGTTTTGTTGTTCAGCTGGAAAGCTAAGTGAGAGAAAAAGAGGCCAGAGAGGAAAAAACCAAATCTTCTGTAATTTGAAAAATTGAGATCACTTCAGCGCCTTAGCCATGCCTGAAATACCTCCTGATGAACTGTGGTGTAAGTACCTCTTGACAGATTTCCCCAATCCACAGCATGTAGGCTTACCCAGGACCCAGGGCAGCATGTTACCCCACACGGGAGAGCAGGCAGGATCCATGAGGACTTGGGAAGGCGCTGTCAGAACATCAGCCTGTTTCCACTTTCCAGGAACCGTAGAAAGCATAAGCAAAAGAACATTTTTCCATGTTCATAACTAGACAACCACGGCCCTCTTTAGCTCAAGCATCATAAGAAATAAACCCACAGCTCCAAGGGAGGGGGCCAGCCTCAGAATGCCGGTTGTTTGGGAGACAAAGTCCCCGAATTGTGCTTTGAGCAACCCTCTTAGTTGGCTCTTCTTCCTGCTGATGCTAACGTGGCCCTTGTTTTCCACTACCCCAAAATTTCAAACCATTGGCTGCTTCACTCTCCACCCCGTTTGTCAGAGCCTCTCTGCCCTATTTCCAGCCTCCTTTGGCTAGTGCTCTTCTCCCACAATAAGACATTGAGAGAGAGGTTTGTCATGACAGTTGTATCCTCCGTCAGTAACTGAAAGCCTCAGCTGCCTGCAGGCTGCCATCTACCCAGTCAGAGAGAACCTCTTAGACTTCTTTTTGTTTTCAAATCCTAAAAGACCACTAAATCCAAGCAAAATTGATTTTCTCTTCTTGCCACTCTCTTCCTCATGTTTTAAAAGCTGGTGGTATTTCTAAAGGAAAGAGAAGGTAAAAAGACTTCCTATGATGAGGACACATTTTTGAAATAGATTTGGTAAGATATTTTTCTTAAGTCTTTTATGGGTTTTCAGCTAAAGCATAACTATGTCCAATTAAAGTTTATGCCTGGGGTGTGAGAGAAGAGGATACCGGAACAATTATCCATGTACACATGCAATTCTGTAGCCAGAAACTTCTGTTCCGGCAGGTTTTGGGGTTTTGTTATAGTTAGTGGGATACTCATGAAGGTTTGTTTAATGGTAAAACCAAAACAAAACAGATAAAAAAAAAACACTGTCAGTTGTTACAGAACTGCACTATAATGCAGTTAAGAATACTGTGGAATCAGCTAAATGTATCACACCTTCAAAGTGAACTGAAACATACATATGTGTTCACAGGTCAACAACTGTGACTGGGGCAGTCTGTGCTGATTAGGGGCAGGGGTACACTAGGAGGCTTCTATACTTCTGTGCAAATTTAGATCTCGGAAATGAGTACAGTGGAAACACAATCTTTAGGGTGCCCCATGTACAGGCCTAAAAATTAAAAATTGAGGATTTGCAAATTACTTGTGAGCGTGTTTACAGAATAAAAAAGCAGGAAACTATCCTCTTCCACACAGAAGTTTCAGGAAAATATTTTCTTTTTTAATAATTTCATATTCTTCAGTGTGGAGCTATACCTGGAATCAGTTTTGACTTATTGATGTTTGTATTTATTAAAGGCAAATGGTTTTGTTTTCTTGGATCTTGAAAGAGCTTAATTCTTTTCAATGTCAACCATCCTTGTCACCAGCATAATTTCATCTTAGGGTAACTAATAGGAAATTTTAGTTTAACTATTTAAGTCCCTCATTTTTATATACCTGGATAACAATTACAATCTGCCATGGAATTAATAAATAATAAATGCCAAACTTATAATGAAGTGTCTGTTAAAATACCTGAACCACTTTTAATATCAACTCCAAATTAAAATGTTTTTAAATTTGAAAGTAAGTAAGATATAATTTAAATCATCAGATTTAAGAAGACAAAGTATCATACTTTTCCCCATATGCTTGCTTGAAGTCAAATGACGAGTTTTGAGAAAATCAACCTGGTGACCTTTAGCAGATATTTTTATGCTTTTTTCTTTTTCCTTGGTGTTTGTTTCTAGCCGATCCTGCAAATGATGGATTTTTATGTGTATATTACTGTCTCACAGCCCAACAACTGTGCAACTGTTCAGAGCTTCACACTTCTCCTGTATAAGATCTGTGGAATGTGTCTTTAAAGAGAGGAAAGCAGAAAAATGGGGGTCTTGTGTTTTGGTGGGGGTTTTGCTTTTGGGGGGTTTTGTTTTTTTCAAGACAGGGTCTCATTATGTGGCACTGGCTGTCCTGGAACTTGTTCTGTAGACCAAGCTGGCCCTGAATTCAGAGGTCCCCCTGCCTCTGACTCTTGAGTGGTTGGGAATAAAGGCATGAGCCACCACGCCCAGCTTAGAAATGTTAAAACAGGAAAACCTGAATGTGATGTGCACATCTTTATCCCACATGAACTGTGTGTTTGTTTTAATAAATGGAATTTTCAGATTCATTTCCTATGGGGTCACTTTCATTGCAAAGACTTGTGGACCACCTCCCACATCAGTATTAAGAGGGACCTGGAAATACAGAATGATGGGGAAACAGAGAAAATGATTTTCTTTAGGAGTCTGTTCATAGCAGATTTAAAGAAGAAATACATCTTATCTGGAGCTCTGTGTAAAGCTCCTCTCCCTCGGTCACTGTGCCTCACGTATAACCCTTGGGAATAAAGAAATATGGAAGGGAGGATCTTCAGAGTTCTGTGGACTAGACCAGAGAGAGAGAGAGCAATTAGCTGTATAGAGGTTTAACTTGCTGTAGCTACACAATAGTGCCACCCCATTCCCACCCCACTCAGAGTGTGTTATTCTCTGTCTGTGGTTTTACAACTGTACTAGAGACAGAGCCTTCGGATTCTAGATCCAGAAGCTCCTTGAAGATCTCAGTCAACAAAGGCTATTTCCCCTCAGGTCTAGAATTGAATTTATGGTTGCATAAATACTGGAAAAGCTCAGTGAGCTAGATGCTCCACCCTTTCTTCTGCTTTTAAAAAACTGTTAACAGGATCTTGTCATATTGCTCAGACTGGCCCTGAACTCACTCTATAACCCAGGCAGTGCTCACACTTGTAGTCCTCCTGCTTCAACGGGGCCTCCCCCAGTAAGTGGGGCTATAGGTCCATCCCAGCAGACCCAGCCAAGAAAGCCTTCTGACTGTCCCTCACATTGTGCCAGGCATAGGTATTCCTAATGAAGAAGGAGGCCCTGGCTCCCTTAGGACTGTATCAGCATCAGTGGCGTCTCTAACCCATGGGTGAAGGAGCCACGCGGTGGAGTTTGTACCTTATTGCTCCAAGTCCATCACTGTATCTCAGATGGTAACCTCCTGCCTCAGAATCACCTGAGATGCATTTTCTTTTTTTTCTTTTAAAAAAGATTTTATTTTTATTTTACATTCGTGAGTATTTGTCTGCATGTTTATCTATGTACTACATGTTTGCCAGGTGCCCACAGAGGTCAGAAACGGCATCAAATCCTTGGAACTGAAGTTATAGACAGTTGTAAGCCACCACATAATGCTAGGAATTGAACTCAAGTCTTCTAAAAAGAGCAGGCAGTGCTCTTAATCACTGAGCCATCTCTCCAACTCACTCCACTCCTAACCCTCTTTTTGAAATCTTGGCTTCCAGCTTCCAAAGTTCTGAGATTGCAGGCATGGACCACCACACTAAGCTTTGGGTTTTTGATGGTGGTGGTGGTGGTGGTTTTGGATTTGGTTTTGATTTTTTTTTTTTTTTTGGTGTTTGGTTTGGTTTTTTTCTTCTTTTTTTTAACTTCTTTTTTTTAATTGGATATTTTATTTATTTACATTTCAGATGTCATCCCCTTTCCCCATCCCTTCCCCAGGAACCCCCTATGAAAAGATTTTCAGGAGCAGCTTGGAACAGATAACAACAGACCAAATGGTTCCATGAGGGGAGGTTTATTAAGAGGGAGAGAGAGTGAGAGGAGAGAGAGAGGAGTAGAGGCTGGCCATGACCACGTGGAGAGGGGGAAGGGAAGGGGGGAAGGGAGAGGGGAACAGCGAACCTGCAGGCGCGGGGTCAAGGGACCAAGAGAGGAGTAAGAGAGTGAGGAGGGGGTAAGCAGCCCCTTTTATAGTGGCAGGGCTATCTGCCTGTTGCCAGGTAACTGGGGAGGATCATACCTGGCCACTGCCAGGTAACTGTGGAGGTGGAGTTTAGACAGAATACTAACACCCTATCCTATACCCCCTCCTCCTTCTTGCTTTTGTTTCTTTATTAGTATTTTAAGTTAACATACAAAGTACTGGGTTTTATTACAGCATCCTCATACATGTGTCTTTAGAGTTCTGATTTGTTTCCCTCTGCCCCTTCCTTTTCTTCCTCCAGCTAGTTTCCTCATCTGATTTCCTGTCACATGTATTCCATCACCTTCCCTCCTCGTCCTTTTTTTTAATTAGTAATTTTCTTTTAAATGTTAATCAAAGGCTTTATAAGTTTGGTAATGCTCAATAAAAAGATGCCCATACAATCAGAAGTGTAACCCAATACCCAACCTAGATATACTAACTACCTTTGACTGGTAGAGACATGCGGACATTCGCCTCCATGTTGCTCTCTCTCTTTCTCTCTCTCATCTCCTAGCTCCTCCTCTCATTCTCCTCCTCCTCTCCTTACTCCTCTTCTTCCTCTCCTTACTCCTCCCACCTTAGCCCCTCCTGTTAAAATAAAAATTTTCTCTCAAAATACAATGAGAGCATAACTATACCAATTTGTATCAGTAAGGTACAAGATAGACCTAATAATACCCAGTCCAACATTTTGTTGACTAACCAGAACCTCTGTCATCTCTCCTAACTAAAAGGCTTAGTTCTGAACCTGGCTTTTTTCTTTGCTTTAGAATGAATGTCAGCTGAAAAACATCCTCTCAAATCTTTTCTCTCAAAGTAAATAGCCAAGATTGGCTATGAGACTATAAGTCTTCAACCCTGTCAGAAATCCAGAATGACTGAATTAACTGAAATTATGGGAAGCACAAAGCATAGCTTCTAAAATTTAGCCAATTTATAGACACCACTGAACACCTGAACAGCCCTTATACTACAAAACGTTGAAGCATTCGATCTTCAGCCTTCAGACCTAGTGATGCAGAATTATTAAGGGCTGATTACTCTGTCTTGGCAGATATAATCAGTCCACTATTCCACAAGTGTGTCCTTTTCTGGACAGTAATTTGTCTGTAGATGAAAAGAAGCAATTCTTGCTCAGTGGCTGTCTCACTACAACTGGAGTAACTCCGAAGATGGTCAATTTTTTTCTTAGAATCCAAGACAGGAAGCTGTCAGGAGCAGACAGGTCTCTAATCAAAATGAACATTAATACAGAAATATTTGTAACGTCAATTCTGTGGACTTCTGACATTTTGAAAGCCAACTATCCATGTAAGGTAATCTGACTATTGTCTGTTAACCCCTCTCAGCTATTTCTAAATAAAATATAGAAACATCCTAACAATAAACTCAGAGCCATGAATTTGCTATAGGCCCTTAACTCTCAGACTAACCATCTTGAATCAGTTAAAAGAGTTAAAGAAGGACTGGATCTAAACCTTGTATTCCTAAATGTGTTATACAGGCACAATGCCTATGACAGTAACAATATTAATCTCACTTTTATATCAATAAGAAATTCATATCAATGAAAACCTTAAATTTGAAATCAAAGTAAATTTTGTACCATTTAAGAAATTATAACTTCAGCTTAATAACAATTATACAAATTTCTACCAACAGGTTATGGCTATGCAATAAATCCTAGCTATTCCTCACTGTTCCAACAAAACCACTACTTTTCCCTAGAAAGACAGCCCAATATTAACCTCCTCAGTCCCCAAGCCCAGGGAATAGGAGCGCTGACTTCATTGACTTCTTCAAGCTAATTACGGGCGTTGAAATATTAGAAGAGGGGCGGGGGAAGAGTAAATTGATAAGCCTCTGACGTCTGTGTCTTCACTGCATTCATCTGAGATTCCAGGACATCAGAGGTTTGAGCAGGTCTGCTCAGCTTGCTTGATGAGTAGATAAACCAAGGCTGTGTATTCTGCAATATACAATTCTCAAAACAAAATTTTAGTATCAAGATAATTTTTTGTTTGAATTCTGGAATCTAGCCTTCTGGCGGCCTGCCTCTGCCATGTCTAATCCATATAATTCTGGGAGTTTCTATGAGGGTGTGCTCCCACCATCCTTCCATTCCTGTCTCCCTGCTCTCAAATTCCCCAACACTAGGGAATCCAAAGTTTCAGACACCAAGGCCCTCCACTTCCACTGATGCCTGACAAGGCCACCCTCAACTACCTATACAGATGAAGCTGTGAGTCCCTCCTTTTCTGTTCTCGGGCTGGAGGTTTTAGAATGGCTACTCCAGCTTGTTTCTTAGGACCAATTGGTTGAAAAATTGTTCTCCAGCCTTTTACTCTAAGGTTGTGTCTGTCTTTGTCACTGAGGTGGGTTTCCTGTATGCAGCAAAATGCTGGGTCCTGTTTACCTATCCTGTTAGCCTATGTCTTTTTATTGGGGAATTGAGTCCATAGATGTTAAGAGATATTAAGAAGCAGTGATTGTTGCTTCCTGTTATTTTTGTTATTAGAGGTGGAGTTATCTTTGTGTGGCTATCTTCTTTTGGATTTGTTGGAAGAGGATTACTTTCTTGCTCTTTCTAGGATATAATTTCCCTCCTTGTATTGGAGCTTTTCCGCTATTATCCTTTGTAATGCTGGCTTTGTGGAAAGATATTGTGTAAATTTGGATTTGTCGTGGAATATCTTGGTTTCTCCATATACGGTAATTGAAAGTTTTGCTGGGTACAGTAACTGGGCTGGCATTTGTGTTCTCTTAGGGTCTGTATGACATCTGTCCAGGATTTTCTGGCTTTTATAGTATCTGTTGAGAACTCTGGTGTAATTCTGATAGATCTGCCTTTATATGCTACTTGGCCTTTTTCCCTTACTGCTTTTAATATTCTTTCTTTGTTTTGTGCATTTGGTGTTTTGATTATTATGTAACGGGAGGTATTTCTTTTCTGGTCTAGTCTATTTGACGTTCTGTAGGCTTCTTGTATGTTTATGGGCATCTCGTCCTTTAGATTAGGGAAATTTTCTTTTATAATTTTGTGGAAGATATTTACTGGTCCTTTAAGTTGGGACTCTTCACTCTCATCTATACCTATTATTCTTAGGTTTGGTCTTCTCATTTTGTCCTGGATTTCCTGGATGTTTTGCGTTAAGAATTTTTTGCATTTTGCATTTTCTTTGACAGCTGTGTCGATATTTTCTATGGTATCTTCTGCACCTGAAATTCTCTCTTCTATCTCTTGTATTCTGTTGGTGATGCTTGCATTTATGACTCCTGATTTTTTTCCTAGGTTTTCTATCTTCAGGGTAGTCTCCCTTTGAGATTTCTTTATTGTTTCTACTTCCATTTTTATGTCCTTGATGATTTTGTTGAATTCCTTCACCTGTTTTGTTGTGTTCTCTTGTAATTCTTTAAGGGATTTTTGTGTTTCCTCTTTAAGGGCTTCTAAATGTTTCTCTGTGTTCTCCTCAAATTCTTTGAGAGTGTTATTTATGTCCTTCTTAAAGTCCTCTATCATCATCATTAGAAGTGAGTTTAAATCTGAATCTTGCTTTCCTGGTGATATGGGGAACTCAGGACTTTCTAGAGTGGGAGAACTAGGTTCTAAAGATGCCAAGTACCCTGGGTTGCTGATGCTTATATTCTTGTGCTTGCCTTTCTATCGACATCTGGATCTCCTGAGTGCTACCTGCCCTGTCTCTGACTCGAGCCTGTCTTTCCTATTATCTTGGTTGTTTCAGAACTGTGTGGGGGTGGGTGTTACTACTGGGGTTGAAGCTGGGGCCCAAGATCTGCTCCGTGCCCAGGCGCAGACCGGAAGGAACCAGTTCTCCGGGCCTGGAGTGAGTTCCTGGGTCTCAGTGGGTCCCAGTTATTCCCTGTTTGGGGCGGGTGTAGCTGTCTTTTTACCTAAGATGCTGCTCAGGTTAGAGCTCCTGGGAGCCCCGCTTCCTCTGGGATTTGTGAGATTAGGTGCAGAGCTGATGCAGGGGATCTGCTCAAAGCTCGGGCCCAGACCAGAAGGAGAGATGCATTTTCAAAGGAAAGATCCCGCCCTTTCCCACCACACACATGCACTCGTGTTCTTTGATGTTGACTTAACAACATGCATTACTTGGCATCTGCCTGCTGTCTGATTATCGGTCTCTATCTAGCGTTGCTTTCTTTTCTTAATGCTAAAGAAAGGCACCGATTGCAAACATCATAGGAGTAAGCACAGAAACGCTGGATCCAGCCAGCTCCTGGCCTGAGCCTCTGTCAGGAGGATGCGGTGGGCTTTGGCTCCGTTCCTGTTTCATTCGGGCCCCGTGGGAGGATCTTCTCTAGCTCTCCCTCTTTAATAAGCCAGTCACATTTTAGACAGCGCTCACGGTGACAGAGGGAATTAGAGCTGGGTCAGCTCCAATCCACAAATTGCAAATAATTTGCCAAGGGAAATCCCTTTCCCTTTGGTTCTGCCCCAAATCTACATTCTCTTCTATTTAGAATCAGGAGAGTCAGGCAGAATCGATTTCAATGAAGGGGCCTTTGGGTTCCCGACCCTTCCTCAGGGAGAACGCCCACTGGAGCTGGAAAACTGCATCCCTGCCCTAGGTTACAGGTGGATGGTGTCTGGTGACCTCAAGCACAGTTGTACTCACTATGAGCCCACTGTGTGAAGAATTAGAATGAGGCCCCAAGTTCCCATGTGATCTCAACCAAGACACTCCTGACTGTAAGACTGAGAGAAGACTGCTGACTCATTTGTCTTACTGAGTGGCTAAACAGAGCCTAGTATGGTGGCCCATGCCTTCAGTCTCAGCACTCAGAAGGCAGAGGCAGGTGCAGCTAGGAGTTCAAGACCAATCTAGTGTACAAGAGTGAGTTTCAGGACAGACAGGGCTACACAGAGAAATCTTGTCTTGGAAAGAAAAAAAAGTTGTCAAATCAAATGAAAGAAAACAGACTAACAGGTATCACATTGGCAAAGGATGGTGGCCACTGCTTGCCAGCAACCCTCCTCAAAGATGAAAACACTAAGCAGCCCCTCTTCAGCTCCCAGCACACCTTCCTCTCTAGCTACACTCCCTGGCTCAAACCCTTAGTGTCTAAATTTCTACTACACGGACTGCTGTGATCACCCTCACACCTTCCCACTCTCAGCAACAGCACCCAAGTGGTCTATAATCAGGCTCCTTCGGTTGTGGGTGGCAGGATCATCACAATTGCCTAAGAAGAGCCCAGAAGCAGGTCTACTGTACACCCAGCTGTCTCCCTGTGCTCCCTCAAGCTCTTTGCATGCCCTGTTCTCCGTGCTTCCCTCTGTAGCATCCAGATACTGTCAGCTCTGACCAGGCCAGCAATTACAGGAAAAGGGCAATGACAGTCCCAGAAAAAGTGCCTGGCAGTGTTCATGGACCACGGCCTCACAAGCTAGGCTTGGAGTAGAGTCATTATGGTCACGTGGGCAGAACAGGTGTCCCAAAGGAAATAGAACTCCTTGCCAGGCTTAGAACCCCATGATGCTCTGCTTCGAGGTACTACATCAGACACATCCTCCTTCAAGCCTCTACAGCTTCTGGCCCTGCCTTGCTGATCTTCCCAATTCACCAGGACTCTCTTCCCTTTCACTGATGTGTGACGCTCTGCGTCCTAACATCTTTGCTTATGGTTTAATCCTCTCAGAATTCTCATAGACCTTTGATGAGAAAAATAACTGATACAAAACAACTCTTTTGAGCAACTTCATCTCACTCCTCTTTGGAGGCCAGTCCGAAGTCCGTGCTGCCTTTGACTTTACCCTTTCACTTCCAAGCAAATGGTATTTTGCAGTATTTGAGGTGCTGTGTCAGAGTCGACAGCATGGAGCTTGTGGGTTAGTGGATAAAAATAAAAGTCAATCGCCTGTTACCAAGAACACAGGAAGCTGGAAAGAGAGCAGAGGTGGATTCTGGACCAGAGGAGTTGATGTTGGCATTAATAACCTACCATATGAGAATCTTTTCTCTCTGCGAAACTATAACCATCTCAGGAGTCAGGAATACCCCTTGTGGAAACTTCTTTTTACTCCTCCATCCTTAAGGCCACTGAGAATGAAGTTCTCCACACAGAACAATAGTCTGAAGCTGAGTGGACTCGGCCTCCTCGCCTGACCTGTGTGAGTGAGATCCATACTCCCATACCATGCCCCTCTGTCACTAAGATCATGGGCTGATTGTCCTCTATTCTGCCTATGTGTGACTATTCAAAGTTAGCTATAAATTAACTAGATTTTAGTAATATTAAATTTTCAGCTCCTCACATAAGCTAATCACATGTTAAGTGTCCAATAGCCACATTCAGACAGCAGCTTCTGTAATAAATGGCACAGATACAGACTATTTCTGTCATGGCAGAGAGTCATGTCATATGCTATTCTGTAGCAATGGTAGCTTGATTTCCAACCCCAAACAACTGACTGAGCATACTTTATTCTTGTACTCAAAATTTGACAGTGTATTTAAAAAAATAAGAAGAGAAAGTCAATATTCATTCATGGGTGGAAACTATTTAGAAACCAATCTTCATCTGTACTGAACATGTCATGATTTTCTTTCTTGTCTTTATTCCCTAAATAATACAGTATAGTGACTCTTAGCATTAATATGAGGTTAGGTATTATAGGTGTCTTCCAAGGAACAACTATACTGTAATAATCCATAATTGGTATACTTGGCCATAGGTCATGGCAAGCCATATAGGCTGCAGATTATGTCATTCCTGGAAATCTCTAAGCCATGTATTGTCACCTGCCTGTCACTTAGTAAAGTACAATGATAATAACCATGACAACAGCAATAGCAGTAACAAGAAAGCAAACACAAATTAAGCACTTAACTGGACATGAGGCATGACGCCCAGCATTTTGTACATAATATGCCAGATAATTCCCATAATAATTCAAAAAGCATCATCTGTCTCCTGAAGCAGATACCTTTTGTGCCTAACACATGCATGACCCACTTCTGACTTCAGAAGCAGCTGCAGCAGAGTGTTCTCAGCAGGCTATGGCTTCCCAGAGGAAACTGGTGCCCTCCCTGTCCCCTCTACCCCTCCTCTTGCTACCTCTCCGCTGAGGCAGCTCTCAGCCAATAAAGGAGGAAGAGTCTGAGACAGTGTCTGATGCTCCGCCCTCCAAAGGGATCATTCTGGGTGTGGTTTCTACAGTTGACCTGAGAGTTCCTAACTGGCTTGTCCCAGTCATCTCCAATAGTAACCAGCTCAATAACGCACTTCACTGACTCCTGCTCCTTCAATCGGCCTCCTTTTCTCATTAAAGCTTTTAAAATTTATTTCTATCTTTAATTGTGTGTGTATGTATGTATGTATGTATGTATGTATGTATGTATGTATTCAGATCCTCCTAGAGGCCCCTTTGGGGTGTTGACTGTCCTGGAGCTGGAGTTACAGACAGTTGTGAGCTGTCTAACATAGGTGTTGGGAATGGAAACTGCATCCTCTGTAGAATAGTGTTCCTGAAGACTGAGAGCGTCCCTCCAGCCCCATGCCTCCTTTCCTCTTACTACATTTTTGCCTGCTGTGGTCATTCTCAGCACTTCCTCCCACTAAGCTCCTTATGGTCAACCCACTGACCCAAGCCTTGACCTAGCAAGAACCCAAACAAATTCATCCTGTTTTCGTAGATAAAGAATGTGAGGTTTCAAAAGATTGGCATTCTCCCAAATAGCAGATGAACGACGCCTATGTGGATTCATCTTGATTTCAAAGACTTTGTTCGTAATTACTATCCTAGAGTGCAAATTGGGATGCAAGTTCAAAAGAGGGAGGGTTTTAAGGGGAGTTCTGACTGTGTATATAAGATACACAGTTTGTGAGCATCAAGCCTCTTGATTACCTCCCTGGCATGAAGACTTTAGTATTGTAAGTCAATATCTAACCCCTTCTTCACTGGGCTGATGTGGTGCCTAGACAGTGTCAGCAGAAGCTATCAGGTTTACCTTACACAGGGAATATTTCCTGGCATCATGGAGCCTGTGCCAGGAGAATCAATATTGATTACATCAAGGATGGTCCAAGGTGTGATTATTTCTTTAAGACTTTCAGGAGGAGAGAAAGAATTCTTCCTCTTTCAACTACTGTTCTAACAACAGATGCTGTGTCAACTAAGCCCAGCAACTATCAGTGGGTCAGAAGCAGAGACATCCCATTGGCAATGGAGGCTTCTGGGGCCTTTTCTCCTCAATCCATGATTTGAGCAAAGTTTAGGAAGAAAAGCAAGACCAGTATCCTTACCCATATAGCTGTAATCCTATCAGAGTCAGAGAAAGGTAAGACAAGGGTGCTCATCTCCACCCCAGTCCCCATCCGTCTTGGTTCAAATGCCAGGAACATGTGAAAGCCCACACAAACTTGGATCTGAATCACAGCACTGATCAACAGATGCCACTGCACATGTGTGCATCCCTCCACATACACACATACAAGGGAAAGCTGTCCCAGAAGGCTTGCGAAAGCAAATCAGCGTTCTCAGATGGGATCTAGCACAGTGTACTGGCACATCCCACCACTAAAATGTCACTGGCCCCATCTGTAGGTGATTTGTGTTTATTTTTATAATGGCGTTTCTCACAGAGTGCTCCAGGAGCTCTATCAGGTCCCTTCCGGGGGATCTCCAAGGTGAGGCTGAATTAGTAGTAGTTCTGGAGTATTGCTTTTCCTTTCATCACCTCACAGAGTGAGACGTTTGAGAAGCTACAGGATACAGATGCCACAGAAGACTGAATGCAGGCTCAATATGAGACTCTAGCTGCCTAGTTTCTAATAAACCACACATCAAAAAGACCTGCAAAATTATGAAATGAGGTTCATCTTCTTACCATAGCTTTGTCCTGAAAAATAGAATTTTTCATAAAAATATGCTAACATGAAATGGTTTGCTGTTGTTATTTTCAATGAGTTAGCACACATAATTTGTGTTCAGTTGTTGCCTGTGTGTTTTTAAGTCTCACCTGGTAGTCTGCTATGTAACTAAAAGTGACTTCACGTTCAAGGCTATCCTCTCACTTCAGCTAAGGGTTAGCATTACAGGTACAAGTCATCCTGTCTGGTAAATATAAATATTTCAAAATATATTGGTTTAGTCTCTAATTTGATGAGTGGTGATAAGTAAAACTCACATAAGCCAAAGTCCTAATCATGTGAGCCGATTACTGGTGGTAATTTAAAAATATGACAGAGACATGAAGCGTGAGGAGAGCTGCTTGCTATTCAGGGAATGTCTTCTCATCTAGCTCTGTTTTGTGGATGAAAATTTAAGCATCATTCAAAGTACTTGAACTGTTGAGAGGAAGAGTCACAAGCAGATGTAAGTAGAAAGAGAAGATTAAAACAAAAACCAGAATGTGGTGGCTTGAATAGGTACGGCCTCCATAGACTGATGTGTTTTAAGGCTTGGCCCACAAGCAGTGGCACCTTTTAGGAGGTATGGCCTTGTTGGAGGAAATGTGTCACTGTGGGGTTGGGCTTTGAGTGTTCTTATGCTCAAGCTATGCCCAGTCTGGCACAGAATCCCCATCTGCATCCTGTTGATCAAGATGTAGAACTCTCAGCTCCTTCTCCAGCACCATGTCTTCATGATGCTGCAACAATTCCTGCCATGATGATAATGAACTAAACCTTCGATCCTGTAAGCCAGCTCCAATTAAATGTTTTCCTTCATAAGATGGTATCACTTCACAGCCATAAAACCCTAAGTCAGAAGTTGTTATCAGGAACTGGGGTATTGCCATGATAGGCCTGGCCATGCTTTTGTTGGGAAGGGTATGGATTTTGGGTTTTGAAAGCAGTGGAATACTTTAAACACTGCTTAAGAAGCCACACTAGTAGAACCTTGGAAGACAGTGGTGCTGAGGGTGATTTGAACTGTGGGGACAAACCTTGCTCAAGAGGTTTCAGAGGTGAAGAATTTAGTATGTTAGCTAGAGATCGATCATTCTTGTGACATTTTGGTTGAAGATGTGATTGAATGAAGGGGCTATGTTCCAGTCCCCAGCAAGTAGCAGAACTTGACAGCTTCAGCCATGTCGTTCTTGCTTGAGAGTCAAGGGTAGAAGAAAGGGGTTATGGAATATCCTTCTGAAGCTAAGGAAAATCACTGAGGCCAGGCATGTGGCAGGATTATCCCTGTATGGAGTCCCTCTGTATGGAGGGAAGCTGTGAAGGTGAAGCTTGTGTTGCCTCGGAGACCCCAAGAGGTTAGAGATGCCAGAGCCATGGGACACCTGCTAAGAAAAGCTGCTAACTGGGAGTGGAACCAGGAAAGGGAAAGAAGTGCTGTAGTCAACAGAGCTGAGAGGAATTGGAGATCTGAAGAGTGCTTTGGCATCAGCCATGAAGATAAAGAGTTTGGAGTTTGCCCAGATGGTGTTTAGTCTTGCTTTTTGTCCAGTGTTTCTTCACAATGCTCCTTTCCCTACATCTGGAATGGTAATGTGTAACCTATGCCATTATATGTTTAAAGTATGTGGTCTATTTTTTTGATTTTTTATTTTATAGGGAATTACAGTTAAGAGATTGCATGAATCTCAAAACAAACTTTGAACTTAGGACTTTTAAACAATGTTGAGACTGTGATAGACTATGGGGACTTTTGAAGTTGGACTAAATGCATTTTGCATTGTGTTATGGCTACAAGCTTATGGGGACCAGAAAGTGGAATGTGGTGGTTTGAATATATATGACTCCCATAGACTCGTGTGTTTGAATGCTTGGTGAGAGGGAGTGGCAATACTAGGAGGTGAGGCCTTGTTGGAGAAAGTATGTCGTTGTTAGGGAGGGCTTTGAGGTCTCCTATACACAAGCTATGCCAGTGCGGCACAGTCTCTTTCTGTATCATGTGGGTCAAGATGTAGAACTCTCGGCTCCACCAGCACCATGTCTGCCTGAATGCTGCTGTGCTTCCCACCATGATGATAATAGACTCATTACCTGAAACTGTAAACCAGTCCCAATGAAATGTTCTCCTATATAAGAGTTTTCATGGTCATGCTGTCTCTTCACAACAATAAAACTCAAACTAAGACACAGGATCTTACTATATAGCTCTGTCCTGGAACTCATTATCTAGATCTGGCTGGCCTGAACTAACAGAGATCCCCATGCCCCTGCCTCCTGAGTGCTGGAATTAAAGGAATGCACCATTATGCCCAGCTAAAAGAGAAGATGATTAAGAGAGAAAGGGGGAAATGTGTTGAACTGTCTCCTAGGATGCTGTTAAAGGCTTTCTAGGAAAACATTCCTGATTTCAAGTTCATAATTAAGCAGGAAATTAAGGGATAATTTCTATGCAAAAAAAGCAAAATTATGACTGACATAAGTGTTGAAAGAATACATATCAAAGATTTTATTTAACTCATTATTAATAAGAAAATTAAGCAGATGTCATAATGAGCTCAAAATCAAAGTCAGAGGCAGAGACATTTATGGATTTGGAATACTGATAAATCTGCAAGGGGATGCAAAACTGGATTTGTTCATAAAGAGGAAACAATCACCTGAGCTTCTTTGGGGCTTGACTCAGTTGTACAGCTAAAGCAAGAGCCATTTTACCTTGTTACTAGTGGCCTACACCAGAGGCTAGCAAATAGCATAAAGGCAAGCAAAGACAGAGAGCTCCTACAGTCAGAACTAGGCAATCTGGGAGCCATGAGTGTACTACTGTGGCCCCATGGGCTACATGCAGCCAAGAAGAGTGATGAATAAGGCTCAACACAGAATGATAAACTTTCTTAAAGCATTTTAAGGGTTTTTGTGATTTAACCATTTGTCTAACCAGACTGCATAGTTCTGTGTGATGTTTATAAATGACAGTGGTGTGTCACCATCAAGGTTAGGCACTTCTGTCTAGACTGTTTTGTATTAAAGCCTCCAGTTATAAACCAGAGAGAGGGGAGGTGCTGGTATACGCTCTATCTTAAGATCTTCTGGTTTCATTCAAATTCATAGCCCTGATCCTATTTCATACATGGGCATTTCTTGGGGTATCCTTCTATCTCTTGATACTAAAAATTATCATGGATTAAATGCCTACTTGAAGATTTTAATTTGAAATATCCCAATAGGCTCATGATTGAACAGTTGGTCCCTAGTTAGTGACACCATTTTGGAAGGCTGTGGAAACTTTGGCAGGCCTGGAAATTAGGTCACTGAGAGACTGTCTTTGAAGGTGATACCTGTTTCTGCATAGATTGGCTTTCTGCTTCCTGTCCACCAAGAAGCAAGAAACTGCCTGAACAGGCTTCCATTAGCTGGCCACAGAACCAACATAGCATATTGTGGGCTCAATTTTCTGCAAATATAAGCAGAAATAGGTCCTTCCTGCTTTCCACAGTTTCTGTCAGGTACTTTGTCAGGATGAAAGTTTCTAATGCTTCTATATTATGCTTTGGGCTCTCGACAGCCTCCATAAAGCCCCATCGGATAGTCTTTCCTTGCAGTGTGATAAACAAGCCGAGAAGTTGAGACACTTGTACAAAACCTCCATCAGCAAGGCTAGGTTTGGGTTCAAATCCCAATGCCTCAAACAGCATCTTCTCTTCCTCCCTTAGTTCTGCACCAGGACACCAGAGGGCGTGCTACACCGGAAGCGCATCCTACAGTTATTCACCCCAGGGGAGCAGTTACCTCTGCTTACTCTGAGAATCACTGTTCTATTAATCCTGGCCTGGATTCCAGTTTATATTTACTCATATTTTATACACATGAGTGTTTTGCCTGTACGTATGAGTGTGAATCATGTGTGTGCAGTGTTGACAGAGGCCAGAAAGGGGTGTCAGATCTCCCTGGAACTGGAGTTACAAAGGGTTGTGAGCTGTCACATGGGTGCTGGGAGCTGAACCCTAGATCTTCTGGGGGAGCAATGAGTCATCGCTCCTGCTCCCCAGTCCCAGATTTTAAAAGCTATCTCTGCTCAGCTATACACAGTGACACCTCAGAGATTTGTTTTCCTTTTTGATCCTTTGTTTTATTCTTTGAGATACAGTCTCTCTACACAGCCCTAACGGTCCTGGATCTCACTATGTAGACCAGGCTGGCGTCCAACTCACAGAGATCCATCTGCCTCTCTTTCCGGGGTGCTAAAAGAAAGGTAGTTTTTTTTGTTTGTTTGATTGGTTTTTGCTTCTGTTTTTGTTTTGTTTGTTTTGCTGTTGTTGTTCGGGGTTTTGCTTGTTTTTAAAGTGACTATGTGTACATGGGCACAGGAAGAAAATATTTATACAAGTATTCCTGAAGAGAAACACAGACACTGCAGATGAAGTTCAGAGGTTGGGCTAAGTGCTGGCTTAGATCAGGAGTTAACAAACCAAGGCCATAGCCAAGCTCACCCGGTGTTTGTAGTGTACAAACTAAGAATGCTTTCACTTTAATGATTAAATATTCTCAAAAGAGCAGGGCAGTGGTGGTACATGCCTTTAATCTCAGCACTCAAGGGGATAGAGGTATGCAGATCTCTGCTTTTGAGGCCTGGTCTACAGAATGAGCTCTAGGCCAGCCAGGGCTACACAGAGAAACCCTGTGTACAACAATAACACAGATAGGTATGTAGATAGATAGATGGATAGATAGATAGATAGATAGATAGATAGTTTTAATTAAAATATGTATCAAACAAGTTTTGACATATGGAATTAACTTGGCATTCAAATTGCAGTTTCTATGTTTTCCTTAGAATACAACTTCACCCATTAATGTCACATTCTTGTGCTGCCTGTCTTCAAGTTGCAAGAAAGCTGAGGGCCAGAGAAAGGCAGCTTCTTCACAGTTCCCAGCCAACAGTGACTTTCTACTTAGGAACAATTTCTCAGAAAGCCTAGATAGCTCTGAAGAACCTAAACATTGCATGTCCTAAAGCCCACAGAGTTTAGAGTTATGCAATGGGAATGAGGCCTGGAACCCTGAGCTTGAATAGCACGATGGGAAGGCTCTCCACTGGGCTTCCTGCACTTGACATCTCTGTCAATTTGTGGCTGTTCTGGTTTGTGTCCCGTGGAAGTCTGCTTGAATTCACCATTAATTATAATCATTAAAATCATGGAGTCTCCTCAGTGGGAATTTTCCAGCTCCTAGACAGAAATGTTTTCTTACAAGCGCCCTCTACTGGCCTGTTCTCAGAAGGACATTTTCTTTCTTTCTTTTCTTCCTTTCTTTCTTCCTTTTCTTTCTTCCTCTTCTTTCTTCCCTTTCTTTCTTTCTTTCTTTCTTTCTTTCTTTCTTTCCTTCTTTCTTTCTTTCTTTTTGTAATTTATTACCTTTAATCGTTTTATTTACAATCCATTCGTTATCCCCCTTCCAGTCCACCCTCTGACAGTTCCTCATCCCATTCCTTCTCCCCCCAGAACCCCCATCTCCAAGAAGATGTCTCCACCCCTCCACCCCATTTCACCTCCCTCACCCCACCTTGGTAGGATTATTAATTGTTCTTCTCTCTTGTCTGCTTGCACAGCACCTTCTCATACTATGAAAGACATACTTCTGTGTCTGAAATATGTGGTACCTTCAGCAATGAGATCTTACCTTCAAATTCAAGGTAGTAACTAAGGGTTATGAGTTAAGACAATACACCATATGATTTGGGGACAGTGTCTCTTGGAATTCCCTGACCAACAACTGAAAGAGAAATTTTCCATGCCTGGCCATGGAGTTAGAACACCATATTATTCTATATTTGTGTATTATTTATGTTTAAAATTCATATGTGATAGACAAGCATATTATATACACATATAAATAATTTAAACGAAGTTACTTTACTTTGGGTGACAACGCATCTCCCCTGTAGGACTCAGTAAGAGAACAACACTCGCTTTGAATACAAATGAGCAGCGAGTCTAAGAGAAGCTTTGTCAAGCAACGCCTTCCCAAACACAGCTCCCAAAACACCATGCTAATGACACAGAGCTGATCTTGCTGCTCACAGCCTTGGGAAGGATGGTCATGTGCAGGTAGGAGCACAGTGATGTTTGCTTTATTAAGGCTTGAGGGTTGTAAGCAGCTCTTCTAATGTGGTTGAAGGAGGCCTGGTTGGAACTGGATAAAGACTGTGGTATAATATGACTGTTGTATAATAATAAAGACTGTTGGAAACAACAAGGTCATGGATCTAGAAGTATAAACTGTTTGTTGGTGACTTAAAGAAACAGATTGAAGGAACTCTGGCCAGCCCAAGTGTGGCAAGCATGGCTCTGGCAGGCCTTGCCCTTCCCCATTCCCTCTGCCCTGTTAAAACACACACACACACACACACACACACACACACACACACACTAGATTACATTCCTAAAGCTAGCCACCAAGGTCTATTTCCTTATTTGGCCACTTCTTCCTCCTGAGGCTGATTACCATGGTCCAGCTATCAAAGTATTGCAGTCCAGATCAAAAGTCCCCTTTTGGTTGTTCCAATTAACATGCCCAGTCAAAATTAAACACCTCATGTTAACATGGGGTGTCCCCTTTTACCTTTACAAACTGTCATTTGCCTATGGGCCACATCTGTCTACTCTTTATCCAGAGGCAGTCCTTTGTCTCTCTCCTTATCCCCCACAACCCCATCTCTTGTTCCTTTCCCCTTCTCCCTGTCCTCTACCTCTTTGCCTCTTATTTGCTGCCCTTTGTCCCTCTGGAGCAAATAAATGTCCTTTGTACCAAATACTTGTCTCTTCAGAAACATCCTATACGTTTCTGCAATAAAACAAAATTTGTAGTTTGTTTTACCTGGCAAGACTCTCCAGACTACTTCATTCCAGAGGCACCACTGAGCCCCTTAAAAGTGTCAAGATTTGACTTGGTACTTAGAATTTCACCCCAGCTACGTAAGTAGATGCACAAAAAGACTAATAGATGGGAAGTTTTGCTTGAGACAAGAGAACAATGACCTTCGCTAAGAAAGCGGCTTTGTGAATGGAAAGGTGAGTCACTGTGCCTTAGTGGCTCTATTAGTCAGACTGTATTGCTATGACAAAATGCCTGCCATAACAGTTTACAAGGGACAGGTTTATTTGGCTCACATTTTCAACGGTTTTGATCGTGGTGGGGAAAGCTTGGGCCACCAAAATGACTCTGTGATGGCTAATGAAGCTCCGTTTTATGCTAAGCATTCATCTTGGCACTCACCAGCCATTTGTCTCTGACTCCAGTCCCTGAAAGATAAGTTCCCAGTAACCCTGATTCAGTGACCACTCACCCAGAAATGGACAACCATGACTATCCACTTGTTATGATATGACTAACTGCTTTTCCTGCTTCTGCAACTTGCTTACGAAAACACACAAAGATTGTTTTGAGTTGCCTTAACCACTTACTTTAGCAGAACAGAACAGTTTTTACTTGTTTACATAGATGTCGAAGGTCTTCGTGTGATTTTTTCCTTTAAAAGTTCTTCTGCACACCCCTCCTTCACACAATCTCAAATTTGACTCAGAGATTGTTTGTCCTTCTAACAGCTAGTCAATAAATTTTTAAATTATAGTTGAGTTGATTCTATGGCCTTTTCCCAGGGGTCACAAACTCTGTGATGTTTGGAGGTCCCAAAGAGATCCCTGGGAGACCTCAGACTGAGGGTCAGGGGTCTGGAATAGGCACCAGATGGAGCAAGCCTAAAGTGGACTTGATAGGCCCCTAGGATTCCAGACTGCAACTGCCCCAATTTATAAATTGAAATTAAGAATGGGCTTCTAAAGCTTGGACCTATCAGTGGGTTGTTTTGTTCTGTTTTAGAGTCCAGACATCTGGAGAGACAAAAGGCAAGATCTAACAAGATTATAGACCTGGTCTCTGGGATGGAGGGGACATCCTACTGTCCTTTTGGTTTTAACATATAAATGAAGATGGTCAACATATGTCTGAGTTCTTTTTCTTTCTGCTTGTGTTGTTGTATTGTCTTTTTCTGTTCTTTGTTATCTGTTGGATTTATGTTTTCAAGTTTTGTTGCAGAGGTAGAAATAGAACTGAGCAAGCCAAATATCCTCTGGGATAGACTATTCCTGGCTGCCTCTACACCAGCTCCCCACTGAAGCTTGTTCTGTCCCTCTCATTGGCTTGTACAGGTATATCAGGTATGTCCTTACACCCTCCTGTTTGAAATCCTTTTTCCTAACTCTGCTTCTAAAGGATATATTTTTGTAGGTCTTCCCCAGCTGGCTCCTGTTGGTGACCATGAAGCTCTGGCTACAGCCACTTCCCTGCTGGGGTGATCGAGGCACCCCTGGTGTATAATCCTGATGGGCACTGTAAGCCCCCTGTACCACTGCCTGCTGCCCTCTGTGCTGCTGCAGCTGGCCTGCACCCACATTTTCTTACCTTAAACCTTTCTTTGTATTCTGCTAGCTCTGGTCTCTTCTGATCACTGGATTTGGTTTTACAGGGATTAGATGTCATTTGGGTATGGTTAATATATTGTTTTATGCTGTTCTATTTTATTAAAAAGATGGCTCTGACGTTGAGACATGGCCTCTCTCTTCTTGTTTTACACATTCCTCCAAATGCCCAAGGTCAAAAGGCCATTTGACTCTAGGACAAAGAGAGAAAACACAATAGCCCAAGAAAAGACACTATATGCTTTAAAACAGCTAAAATATAAACTCTCTGTACCTTAAGATTCATAAGCTTATTGACTATGGTTAACAACCTGTAAGATAAAAATCTGTAAAGTAAACAAAAACAACCTGATGTCAACATTTTCTGAGTTCCTATAGATATCTGGATTTTATAGGTTTCTATTTGACATCCTCTAGGTTATAGATGCTTATTTTACAACTTAATGACTTTATAAAATAAAAAATGCTTATTAGGATTCCCAGGTTGTCTGCCTCCATCTGCAGACACACAAACTATAAAATAAAATAAAATCTTCTGTCTATAATCTCTCAATAATATCCTTAGCATAAAACAATAAAAATAATCAGAGATGGACTTGTTAAAAGTTAATATTCTTCCAAAAGAAGGAGATGGGCAAGGTCATTGATCTTTACCTCCAGACGCTTCTTCCAGCTGGTTGTGTGCAGTTAGACTCTAACTGCACGAAGCCTCAAGGTTTTCTGGAGAAACCAGGGTATATATACATGCTAAAAAACTAAAAATTAGGATGAAGTCTACCTATGCAACTATGAGAAAGCTGTTGTTATATGTACTGTGTAAAGGCTCCAGATATTATCGAACACCTCCTTGGAAAAAGAATTCTTACAACAAGTGGTAAATGTATGTGTCACTTTTGAATTTCATACCCGGGATAAGGGGCTTAGGTGCATATTTTATATATCAAAGCAGGCCTGACCTCTAGGTTCTCCCAGCATCCCTCAGTCCCTACCTGGAACACCCTGCCCCAACCCTGAACTCTCCAGTCAGGGGCGGGGATGCCTGTCTACCCCAACCCCCACCCCAGAAGCTCTTCCCTATATAATCCAGACATTTTGGCCTCCCTTCTGTCGCTTTCTTTCTCTTCCCCCTCCCCTCCCTCCCTCCTCTTGACAACCTCCCTGGCCTCAGTCCTTGGAGGCCAGTGAACTCGCCCAAGAGCAGTTTCCTAATAAACCTGAGTTTATATATATTTTAATTTGACTTGAAGTGGCTCCTTTCACCAGCAGAGAAATAACTTATCAGTCTCTCTTATGTCTCATATTATTTAAATTTAAAAAAAGATTTATACAACAATTAGGATGGCTAAATGCAGTTGCAGATGTCCAGCTCTTTGGCTTCAGCCCCTTTCTTGGTTCCTGTTTGCAAAATTGTTCCCTCATTCAAGATAATGGATACTCAAACTCTTGCTAAAACATAAACTTTCTTTCTCAGGATCTGTAAGACCATTGCAAGGTGGGGGCAGGGAGGACCTATAAAATTCCAAGCAAAAAGTTTACCTTAAAACTTATAACAAAAAGGTTAATAATTAAAAATCTATATGTGCTTACATGTAACTTGAAGTCAACTCTGGGCAACTTTTAGACTAAGGAGACAGCAACAGATCCCCAAGATATTTTGGATTAGGATAGATTTTTTTATGATAATTTTTGTCTTGAAATTTTTAAATAAAAAACAATATATGTTTAACAAATAAAATATATTTGATAAATAAGGTTTATAAATTCCTAATATGGTTTATAAATTCAGATTAACAATAACTCAAGTAAAGATATATGTCTAGCCTCTTTGTCTTTGCTAGCTTCATTAAGCCTTAACTATTTGGATAAACCGAGTCATACAAGAAAGTATAATAGCCGGGCGGTGGTGGCGCACGCCTTTAATCCCAGCACTTGGGAGGCAGAGGCAGGAGGATTTCTGAGTTCGAGGCCAGCCTGGTCTACAGAGTGAGTTCCAGGACAGCCCGGGCTACACAGAGAAACCCTGTCTCGAAAAACCAAAAAAAAAAACAAAAAACAAAAAACAAAACAAAAAAAAAAAACAACAAGAAAGTATAATAGTCTGTAGTGGTGTAGTATAAAAGAATTAAAAAAACCAACAAAATAAGATTTCTGATCTGTTTATAAGTTACATTTATAGTTTTTAATACTCTCAGTCTCTCTGGGGGCTACATTTATGACTTACATTTCATTTTGATACTAAGAGAGCTTCAATTCAAAAATTATCATTTCTAAGGTTAAAACTTAACATGAATAAAACTGTAAAATCCTAATCTTATGAAAGCCACTAACTTCTTATAAACTATTAAGCATAATTAAGACATGGAAGTTAATATTCAGTCATCTTATAAATGATCACATTCTTTTATGTGCTCAAAACTGTGCTTGTAATCATGCTAAGTCAATTGTAATTCATTTTCAGGGACAAGCCTTTATTTAACCTGTATTAAACTTAAAGCAAGTAACTAAAAACAAAGCTTGTTTAGCTCATATATACTTAGTAGATAATGGTTGTCAAACTTCTCAGAGATCAACTGAATACTACATTTAAAATGTTTAATGGAAAAAGATTACTATGAAAGACAGACCCAAGCTCCTAGCAGTGACCCCAAGGTCTCCAAAGAAGGGGGCACAATGACTTTACCAGGATTATGGCAACACTAACCACTGATTTAAACTGCCTTAAATGTTTTATTGGCCACCAAGACCCAGCACAAACTGTGTACAAACGACACTGGAAAGTTGATCACCTCACTTTGCCTAGGCAAGGTGAGGTCAGTCTCCCAAGAACCTTCCCCACAGGAAAACCTCTCAGATCTTCTGGGCCTGGCAGCCAAAGACTGAGGCTGTCCTGGGACCTCTGCCCCCAGTGGATCACCAATGGAGCTGGTGGAGTGACTGTCTAGGTAATGGACAAGTCTCTGTCATTTTAACTGATTCATAGGCCTTTTGGATTGTACTTCCTACTATAATTTATTCTTCTCAGATCTCTGATGGCGTTGATGGCTAGGCTAACTGAGCTTTGTTAGATTAATAGCAACAGGCCAACAGCTCCTTCCCCCAAGTCACCTTAGTTCATTTCATGCATAAAATCAGGCTTGCTGTTTCTAGAGCTACTAGATCTCCTGCCAAGAAAGGCAGGCAGGTTTGTCTGGTTAACAGTCTTCATTTTAAAGGATAAACAGGTTCCGGATGTAACTTTTGACTGTTCCTTTATTTAAAAGAACTTGTTTTGTAATGACCACTCTTAGTAATAACATCTCATGTCTCTGATAAATGATTAGATTAAAAAAAAAAAGGTTAAAAGTCTATACACGTTCTGAGTGTCTAAAGAAGTGTTTTAAAGAGTATAAAGCTCTGAGAATGTGGACACTTAAGTTCCTGAGGGTGTAAGAAAATGATTTAAAGTATGTAAATGCAAACCATATAAGGAGAAGATTTAAGGTATATGAAAATAGAAAATATTTCCGATTTCTTTCTCCCTTCTATGCTATTGTTTTACTAAGACTTCAGAAGTTCAGAGTGTTAGTGTTGGTCAGTGGAGTTCTAATAAGTTGGTAGAGCTTACTATTCGGTCACGAGCTCAAGATTTTAATTTTCCTTTGGTTGTTTTCTAAATATAGACTTAAGGGTGCTTCTCATTGAGCTAAAAACATCTCTGACAACAGAAAAAATGTTCTATCCCAAAGCCATAGCTTTTGCGATGATTCAAAGGTGTGAGTCTACTCTGGCTGTCTTACCTGTTAGCTGATTTTCCTACACTGTAGACTTTAGTACAGATTACAAACAGTGGTAATGCTATTAGCTAAAACTTTTATCTCTTTTTGTAAACTAAAAAAAAAAAAATCATATAAGCTTCAGGGAATTGTGGGAGTCACAAGGCTTGGATCTACCCCTCACAGATCTAATGGGCTCCAGATAAGTACAACCTAAGTTTCCCAACGTGCCTATCTCTGAGGATAGGATCTCTCTCTGTCTCTCTCCCTAGTCTTGGGACTCCTCCGCTCCCCCAACTACCAGGATAATGGGCCTAAAATTTCCAAAGAGCAGATTTTCCTTTAAGTTTCTAAACTTTAACTTCTATTCCTAGTCCATATAATTGTTCCAGTAGATTTCCAATCAACCAAAGACTGCACGCTGCTCCAAACATACCAGCCTCAGGTGGTCCTTCAAAACTAGCAAGCCCTGGACTTGAAGCCAATGTAAGCCAAATGCTTCTGACAAAATTTCCTACCAGCTTGAGCCCCAGCTTTGGCCCAGCATTCCAGACTGTTCTGAAGCTACCCATAGTTCACTAGCCTCAGATGATCCAACAAAGCCTGGAAAGCAAACCAGATATACTCTTCCCCTCCAGACCTTTGCCCATCATCCTAGCCTCTCTGGGCCTGACAACGCCGTCCTAGTTTGGCTAAGAAGCAGTTTTACAGAGAAGACTACAGCATCCTTTATCATTAACAAAAGCCTGGAACGTTAGGTCCGAAGAAAACCAGTTCCCCTCTGCCAAAGGAGACGTTTTTCTATCACTGTCAGAAGAAACAAATGGCTGTCTCAGCACACCAAAGCTCATACTGGCCTAGAGCCACCTTCAGTGTTACAAATACCTGTTAAAACTGGAGAATTACAAAAAGGATTACTCAAGATGTAAGGGGGCTGAGATCTGATTGAATGAGAGTTAAAATATTAAACTTCATCCCTACATAAGTATAAACCAATGATTTTGATTCATATGATATAGAGATAGTGGGAAATGTTATGGCTAAAGAACCTCCATTTTATGATATCCTGGTATTCAAAAGTCATTTTTTCTCTGATTCCAGTCCCTGGAAGATATGTTCCTTGTAACTCTGATTTAGTGACCTCGCCTTATCCAAAAATGTATAGCCATGGCTATCTACTTGTTATGACTAACTGCTTTTTACTTCCGTAACTTGCTTATGCAGCTATCCAAAGATTATTTTGAGTTGCCTTAATTACTTAATTTAGTGAACAGAAGTTTTTACTTGCTTATATAGATATTGAAGGTTTTCATGTGGTTTTTTTTTTCTCTTTAAACATTATTCCCTGTTGTAGTAACATTTAATCCCAATCGGAGGTTTCCTACCCCACCTTGATCATTCAGTTCCCAGATAAAAGACAACACAACTTTTTTATTTATGGTAAGCCTTTAATCAGCTCTAGAACTGGGAAGTTATCTACCCTTTAAGCTATTTAATCTACTTTCCCATCAATAACCCTGAGTTATAACTTGTCATGTTCTATCTGGGCAGCTCTTAATTCCAATTAGTCAGTCCTCATGGCCATATTTTCGAGATTTCTACACCACAGTGATTTTTCCGCTTTCCATCTTCCTCCTCTTCCTCATGGTCTCTCCTTAGACCCCAAGTCCAGGAACCAACCACTCTGCCTATCTCTCTTCTCCTCAACTATAGGCTGTAGGCATCTTTATTCAACAATCAGGGATACCTTGGAGGCTAAGGTTACATAGCATCACTTGGATCTACATGCAGATTCTCTCATTCCTGGTGGCAACCAGGCTTTGAGGGCCAGTATTTAGCATTATAGTACATAGCAAAAGACCAAACCTCATCAATTCCCCATACCCCTCCTTCATGGAAACCTCAAATTTGACTTAGAGATTGTTCATCCTGATAGCAGCTAATCAATAACTCGTTTAATTATAATTGGATTTAGTCCATGGTCTTTCCCCAGAGGTCACAAACTCCATATCAGCTCCCATCATAACAGCTAGCTAGAAGAAAGGGGAAAAAATTCTTCGTGTCCTGATTTCCTCCTTTGCTCCATTTAATTCTATTGGGGTCCCGAACCTATGGGATGATGCCACCCATTTTCAGGGTAGATGCCATGGCTTTAGTTGATCCTCTGTGCAACACTTTCCCAGATACACCTGGGTTTTTCTTATCTCCTTGGTGCTTCTCGGTCCAACAAAAAATAACAACTCAAAGTCACCAGTACAAGCCCACTCTCCCTAACTTGACACCTAAACCCTTCTCCTTAGATTGTGACCAAAGGCACTGAATACAGAGAAGAGAAACAGTTTCTAGTCTGATGATGCACTAGACTTTGGTTCCATTAGCTGAAACAGAAAGTGAAAAGGAGTAAGTGGATTTGCACATATCGGCTCTGGCCTCTCTGCAGGTAGTAAGAAAATGTCACAGAACAGGTGTAACCCCGACCGAACGAGAGAGTATAAATCATGAATAGAACTAAAGGCAGCCACTGTGTCAGAGGCTGAGCAGAGCTGACTGGCTGAGTTCTGTAGCTTCTCCTTCCACCAACACAGGGACAACAGTCTCAGGACATAAACCTGTGCTGACATCTGGGGACCCAAACCACCTGACAGATGCCAACAGCAAGAATATACCCCAGAGAAAAATGGAAAGACAACCAACTCAGCAAAGAACAGGGGATGGGGAAGGTAATTAGTTTTTGTGGAACAGAAGATCTGGCCTATTTCTTGCTCTGGATTTAATCAACTCAATGCCTGAAAGGTTGGGAAACAGTAGAAGTGGGGGAAAAGAAATTATTACAAATGAAGGCTGCCTCCCCAGGGATCCAGCTGGCCCTGAAGGCAAGGCAAGCCAATGCCTGGGCTGGGGCTCATGGCACAGCTGTTGAACAAGAATGAATCTATGGTTCCAAAGGGAGACAGGGGAGAGCAGAGGCCCAAGAAGGAGCTTGAGCTGGGAATTCCTGGTGGAGAGGTCAGTGGTGTAATGATTCACTTGGGGTAGTTACTGCCAGCTGCACTGAGAAGGCCAATGAAAAGTTTTAAGTTTTTTTTTTTTCTTGACAGCCAGACCAAGAGCAGGCTTGAGCCTTCAAAAAGTATCTTAGTCTCTAAATTTAGGGAAACAGAATTTTAAAATGCAAAACCCACAAAGATACAACAGTTAGAGAAGGTTCAGGGTAACCTTGAAATGTTCATTCCTGGCAGAACATAGTGAGTATTTTAGACACAACTTGCCAATTATTCTGGTTAATGTATCTTTACTGTAGTCAATGCCATAGAAATCTCAAACATATTGTCCAGGCAGGCATGACTGTTGTGGGAAGGACTGTAGAGAGTGGAGAACTGTCTAAGCAGACACAACATGGAATCAGGACAGAATGGTGCTACCTTGGTCATTTCACTCCCCCATTTTTTAAAAAGTTATTTTCAAATCTTTGATCTTGGCTAAGGGGTAAATACTGAGTCTTGAGGATCATTAACTTAATGAAGGTAATTTAAATTATACACACACAGTAGGTCTTATAAAAATGAGGCATAAAGGACCAGCCAGGACAGTGAGGAAGTTTGTGAACCATGATTTTAATTCAACATTTTATGGTACCAGAAACTAATCTATGCTTCTATTGTCTTTTATCTAAATCATTAACTTTTTGTAAAATCTCTTTGAGAACTCATGATTTGTTAACATAGAAACAACAAGCCTCTCCCACTGTCATGTAAAGTCCTCTTTGGGACATGAAAACCGAGTCTAAGCCTAACTGATATGGGGAGATACTTCTGCCAGAGACTCTAGATGGACATGGACCATACAGAGGGAGAACTGAAGGTGCCTGAGGTCTGCTTCTATCTGATAACTTCTCTGTTACAGGCCCATTTCCCCCAGTTAGGGCTGTAGAACTCAAGGCAGCAGATATAAATGGAATAATTTCTACCATCATTGGAACAAGGAGAGGAAAAGCTCTCCTGTCCAATAGGGAATAAAAGGTGGGCCCCCTCTGGTCATGAATAAAAATTCACATACAACAATACTTAACACTGGATTATTATACAGATGTTCTGTGGCCATACAGCATGTGAGACCCATGAAACAGGCAACCAAGTTCCTGTGGGAGTGAAATAAGTTTCTGAGTTAAGAGTAACTGTGAGACTAATATTACAAGAGGCAGAAGGCGGGGAGCTATATATAACCAACCATGTGTTCTATTGTGAGAGAGTCTTAGCCTGAATGGATCTGGTCCAAGTGAGACAGTCTGTTTCTGGTCCTGGTCTGGAACAAGCTTGGCAAGGGAGTGGTGAATCCAAGCAGATATCCATCTACCATGATTGTAGCTGATGTTGTCAGGATGACAGCGTGAAGTCCTCTCCAGGCAGGTGTCAGTCCATTTTTCTGAAACCTCTTAATGTCCCTGGGTCAGAATGAATGATGAGGCACTGCAGAAGGATCTGGAAAGATGTCTTCAACCCTAGAATGGACCAAAATTTGGACCTGTTGGAGAGACTCAAAAAGAGACTGATCTCCTCAATGATAGGAACTCTTAAACAGGGCAACAAGGGAATGAATGGCCTTCCAAACATAATCTCACTGTGGGTGAATTCTGCTTTGTAGGGGATCTATCTTTGTCCTAAAAAGAGCCAGAGGTAGTAGGTTGGAACAATTTTCATTGGTTTCCAAAATTAATTAGAGAAATGGACTTACTAGTGCAGTTCCTCCGTTTAACCTGTCTGAGATTGGTAGGAGCAGTGAAACTCCCAGATTATGTTTAAGGACTTACTGACTTATTGAGCTATGGGCAAAGTGAAAACAGATCCATTATCTGATCCAACAGATAGAGGCAGCCCGAATGTAGGAATAACCACATGTAAAAGAGGCTTGACCATTGTCAGAGCTACTTCTGTCCAGGTAAGCTTTTATTCATTATGAGAAGGTGTCCACAAACATTAACAAGTAGCTATACCTGATTTAAGAAGCCTTCATCTCTGTGAAATCAACTTTCCATTCCTCATCAGGGGCTAGCCCCTTCAGAGGAATGATGGGCAATCCTTTGGCCTTTGCATTGGGTTAACCTGTATGCAGGAAAGATATTTAGAGGCACCCTGAGCAGCTGTCTCTCAGAGATGCAGAATCTTGTACCTGGAAGATAGTAACTCAGTCTGGTAAGATCTATGATCCAGTTGTAAGCTGTTTAGTGTTCCTAGGAATGATCCCTGTTTCCTTCTTCCTGGGAGTAGATGGATGGGGGAAAGAGCTGGGGATCAGGAAAAGCAATGGGCAAGACAGAAGGGGGCTCTGCAGAAATCTCTGCTGCTAATTGGGCTGCCTCATCTTCCCTTTGATTTTTTTGGGCTTCAAGTGTGTTGTCTGTTTGATACACCTTGCAATAGATAACAGCCACCTCCTTGGGGAGTGAGACTGTTTTAAAGAAAGCAACAGTTTCCTCTTTGTTTAAAACAGTCTTTTCCTTCAGCTGCCAGTAGGCTTCTGCCTCAAGTAGCGGAGTGTCTCAGGGGTCTGGGTGGCTAGCCTGACATATGTCCAGCAAGTTCCCACAGTCAGGGAGGAGGATCTCAGGGTTGTTATCAGATATCTATGTCACAAGGTTGAGGCTGTACCACAGCAAAAGTGAAACAGAGCTGATCAAGCAATAGGCTCTGGTACTGACTGATGAGGGTACTTGACACCCACTAGTCATTTGTTCCTTTGAGAGGGCTTCGGCAGTGTGGGGAGCTGTCAAAGTCAGGTTCTGGCTCGGTGACAAGGTGAGCTTGTCGGTTTCTCTTACTTGTGTAGCAGTTTCGGCTATGCCATGCAATCAAAATGGCCAACCAGAGGCCATCATATTCAGACACTTGGGCAGATATATACAGGCCTGGGCCAGGGTGCCAGGATCTGAGTAAAAAAATCCTTTGAGTCTCATGGATAAAATGGTGGAATGGTCTAGTGATCTCTGGTAGTTTGGGTTAGAGTTTGTGTTAGTTCCCAAAATGCTTGTTCCTCTGTTTTAGTCTGCTTCAAAGGCTGATCTCTCCAACGACAAAATACAGGGTCTGGGCTATTTCATCTAACCCAAGAATCCAGAGCCTGAAATATCTACTGTGCCCAGGAATTCTTTTATTTGCTTTTTGGTTTAGGAGTCATGGATTCCTTCTGGGTGGTGCTGAGCATTCTCCTACCTTGAGTGGTCTTGTATGCCAGATAGGAGACTTTGTTTGGCAGCATGAGTCTTTTTCTTGGAGATGAAATGTCTGGAGCAGTTGGAGCAAGTCCTTTATGACTTTCAAACAGATGGCAGTGTTGGCTGCTGCCGTTAGAATATCATCTACATACTGGAGCAGAGTTGAACTGCGTTGCGGAACCCAGAGGAATCCTGTTAAGTCTTTTTGTAATGCTTCCCCAATATAGCGTAGGGGGATTTTTGAACTCTTTAGGTAGTCATGTCCAGGTTAGCTGGCTAGTCTCATTACACATTGAATCAGACAAACATGGGCTGGCTATCTGGCATAAGGGGAATAGAGAAGTAAGCATTCTTAAGGCCTTGGGCTGTATCAACCTAGTGTTCTGGTGAGATTGAAACTGCAAGAGGAATGGTTTCTGTCCATTATTTGCTTCCTAGAGATCCTGAACTGGCTGATAACCTGAGATCCCTGGTTTATGCACAGGCAGGAAAGGCAGATTCCAAACCAACTGTCATGGGGTAAGGTAATTACATTCAAACAGCCTCTTGATATAGGGAGCAGTTTCCAGTTTAGCTTTTTGGTTCCAGAGGTATCACCAGACCCTCACTGATGTGGCTGTAGTGAAGAGACTTACCAAAACTGGTGGGTGGTGTGGTGCCATGCCAGGAAGACTTCTCTCAACCTGTATTCTAGGAAATTGTTGTTGCAAATCCTGAAGCAGATCCCTGGGTCCAGATTTGTTTCTGTTGTGGCATCTGGGAGAACTAGAAGATATTCTTCAGACAGAGAGCAGTTCAGCTGAGTTTGTAGTAGGTAGGGATATTTCTTGAAGAGTAAAGGTGATGATGGTGTTATGGAGTTCAAGAACACTCAGAAAAGATCCCTAGACTCAATTCACATTTTAATTAATCAAATTTATTAAAGCCACTACAGGATCACTCGTAGTCTTTGGCCCAAATCAGAGACATGCTAACCAGAGGCAGGTGAAGGGAGGTCTTTTAAAGATGAAACACACAAGAGCTTTTCTTCTCTGCCAAGATTAGATGGTCAAGGTGACTTTAGAATAGTCCTTGAATGTCTGCATGAGCAGGTTATAAAAACCAAAATCAGCAATTAGTCATATCATAACAAGCAGATGGTCATGGCTGTACATTTCTGGGTGAGGGTTAGGGAGTCAAGGTTCCTAGGAATTTTATCTTCTAGGAACTTGAGTCAGGTAAAAACTGCTATTAGACACCAAAATGGATGCCTAACACAAACATGGATTTTCTTTAGGTATCACAGTGGTGTCTAATTTTTAAACAATACCTCTGTTATGGATTGCCTTGGTGCTGTTGGTATTTTGATGATAATTCAGCTTCCCCAAGAGGGGCTGCCTGGGATGAGGAGTTAATCACATTCTCAGGTGACTTCTTAGGAACCTTCTCCCTATTTTAACTTGTAAAATAAAGGTTAGAGCCTGTGATTGGACAGTGGAAGAGAGGGTGAGCAAAAATGTTTTGGGAGAGGAGGAGAGAAAGGATGGGGGAGAGAAGGAGAGGAAGACGAGGGGGTGGAAGGAAAAAGGAACAGAAGCACATGGCCTAGAGAAACCGCAAGTGATAAGGGATCTCACAGCTGGGGATAGAGTAGTGTAGTGGTGGGTCGGCCCAATCTAGGCATGCAGCTTGTATTCATATTACTTGAGCTGTGTTTTCCTTGCACAGGCTTATTCGGGTTGGAGATTTACTGTGACATACCTCTGCCCAGAAGAGAGAAAGAACAGTCTGAGACCACTGCAAAGGAGTGAGTCACCTGTTTTTGGGCCAGAACTGTTTAGCTGTAAGGTGATTGTCTTTAATGTCTGTACTCCCTGTATTGGCATCATTATGTTGGTAAATTTGGGTTTTTGTTTGTTTGTTTGAGGATCATTTGGATACAAAACAGTACAGTATGAGCTGTAGGGGCTCAGAATGAGCTGACTGGAACGCAGTCAGCATAGATCTTGCTTGACTTCGTAAGCTCAGCAGTAGCCAAGGCATCTTGCCTGTCCTGTAGTCTCAGCTATTAACTTTTTGGGGGTACCATGATAAACTGAAAGGTTTATCCTTTCAGGGATAACTAAAAGGTTATCCCTGAAAAGCCCTCTAGATTTTGGAGATTTTCTTATGGATGTCCAGAGCTGATTGAGGGACAAAAGCCAAATTTAATGCTCTAGCATTTTTTTCGGAGCTAATGACTCAAAAGAGACATAAGATCGAAGGCTTCTCCCACTCCTTGAGTAATGCCCCAGGAGACTCTTCTGGGCCCGGAAAAACCTCATTAGTTTTAGACAAATTAGTGGTTGCAAGCTGCATCCTGAATTCCAGTCAGAAGATTCTGGTGACAAGTGTCCACAGCCTGATGAACCTGCATATGTATTGGGGACCCAATAGGGGCATTCGGACGGAAACACTGCCTCAAATCGAGTAGCTTTTAAAAGCATCCGTACCAGCAACTAAGGCCAAAAAAGCCTCCCTTTATCTCAGTTCAGATCTATGCCCATGTAAACTCTTTCCTTTGAAGTAACGGGTCAGAAGGAATTACTGACTAACATTCCAGGTAGGGAACCATGCAGGGGACAGATTCCAGGAGAGAGTTGGAGGCTTGGGATTATCAGAAAAAGGGGCTCTGAGTCTTCCAGTTATGCCGATCTGAAGTAGAGAAAGGAAAGGGTGACGTCCTTTTAAGCCACTGCCCCCTGCCTCTTGAGGGAGCAGCATCTAATGTGACAGACAAAGAGAGGCCACACCTAAGTCCAGTATAAGGCATAGAGGGCCCTCAAGCTGGGAAGCCAAAGGTGCCTCCGAAGTGACAGGGCAGTAGGCGAAGGGAGCAGCCGCCGCCCTGCGCGGGAGCACCAAGGCTACCCTCCCAGGCCCAGACCCAGGCTCCGGGCAGAGCCAAGAGGAGCGGAGGGCTCCATCCTGCACCCTCCCCGGAGCCCACAGCGAATCCAGCCTGCCCAGGTCCCAGGGAATTGCACATTGTCACATGAATCAGGCCAGGGCTGGGGACAGATCCCCAATTGTAGGGCCCGGGTGAGAGAAGCACTAGGGTGCAAATCAAAAGACAAGCAGCTAACATCGGCAGAGGGTGCCATCTACTGGCAGAATACGGGAAAAGCCACAGAATTTTAACCAATTGGTCAATCAGTCAGATCCCTTTTGGGACAAAACAAAAATACCAACAGCAAAATCAAGAAATCAATTAAACAAATCCCAAACCCAAACTTGCCTGTCACACGTTCAATCAAAAATCTGGGCCAAACTTTTCTTTCATGCACTCAGTTATTCACACAGTTGGTCAGCCATTCATTCAAGCAAAACCGAAACCAGACCTCTTATGAGAGGCAGAACCAGGATTCAAAGTCCGCCATTGACCTTCCAACTTAGTATGGAAGGAGGACTAGGAAAGAGTTTCCTGTCGAAAACTGTCTTCCTAAACCACGACTAGGGCCTTAAATATCCATCCCTCTTATCCAGAAGAGACCCCCCCCCCACCTCTTCTGGGCCTATCTCTCTTATCCAGAAGGCTCCCGTGGGGTCTCATTCTCTTCACCCACAATTCAGTATACAGACTCATCTCCCACCAATAACAGAAGGACTCTTTTGGTGTTGGGAACACTCCGGACCTCTCTAGAGAGGAGAGGCGTGCAGCCCTGGAACGCTCCCGAGGAGGAACCTCCCCAGCAGCCTCTCCTGCACCAGGAAGGCCAGGAGCAAGGCTGAGTCTCATGGAGCAGAGGGTGGGAAATCTCATGTGACCTCCAAATGATCCACATGAGATACTTATAGATAACCATACTTATTAAGACAATAATTTTAAGTCCCTTTTATTAATGCCCAAACCAAAGAGGGGGTTGAGCCTTCAAAAAGTCTCTTGGTGCCTAAGTTCAGGGATACAGTTTTTAAAGGTAAAACTACATAGATACACCAGTTAGATGAGGGTCAGAGTAACCTTGAAACGTTGATTCTTGGCAGAGCATAGCAGGTATTTCGGACATAACTGGTCAATTATTTTGGTTAATACATCTGGTCCATACTCAAGGCCATGGAGATCTCAAACATGTTGTCAAGGTAGATATGACTTTTGTGGGAAGAAGTGTAAAGGGCTGAGAACTGTCTAAGCACACACAAAATAGAGTCAGAACAGGATAATGTTACCTTAGTCATTTCAATGGGAAGCTCACCCAGCTTGTGGTAGCTATTCTCAGGCCTGTGGCCAGGGTTTCAATCAGCAAGTCTGGGGTGTGGCAGAGGCTGGGGAGTGGGTATTTCTTCACTTGGTTTTCTCAGACAGGGTTTTGTTGCCTAAGCTAACATTAAGCTCACACTCTTTCTGCCTCAGCCTCCTGTGTGCTGGGATTACAGCGGTATAACACCACACCCAGCTTGAAAATGTGTGATTCTGATGGGCTCCTGGCAGTTCTAAAGCAGCTGTCCCAGGTACCATGGGTCTCTGACACCTGCAAAGGACAAGGTTCACGCCATGGTCCAGCAGTTCTCAACCTTCCCAATGATGCGACTCTTTAGCTCCTCATATTGTGTCAACCCCCTACCATAAAGTTATTTTCTTTGCTACGTCATAACTGTAGTTTTGCTACTGTTACAAACTATAATATAATTTTTTTTTGGAGATAGAGAGTTGCCAAAAGAGTTGCAACCCCCAGATTGAGAACCACTGTAACACAGCTGACTCTTACGTCAGCTGTGCATGTATCTTCAGATTCTGTGCAAAGTATTAGCTGTATAAAAATCAGAATTTTGAGCCTATTATTTGGCATATAGGTATAGTAGGTGTAAATAAAAGAAAGCTAATTTAAACAAACATATTAAGTATTCATGCAGATAAAATGTAGACATAGCTAGGTATGGTAGTGCATGCTTTTAAATGCCTGTGAGACAGAGGCAGGCAAGTCTCTGTAAGTGCACAGCCAGCTTGATCTACCTATAAAGCTGTGTACCAGGTAGGGATACATAGTGAAACAGTCTCAAAAACAAAGAAAACAAAACTAAAAAAAAAATGTGAATATAGGGAAATTTGAGCTATACAAATTAGTAATATTAGTTAAATACGCAAATAAAATGAGGGTGAGAATAATTGGGGTGTGGCTCAATGGGTAGAGTACCTGAGGCCTGGGTTCCTACCCAGAACCAAAGCATACCATAAAAAAGTAAGAAGGAAGCCTCAATTAACAAAAGAGGAGTCCACCAGCTACCTTTTGCCTTCCTTCAGGAGCCTGCACACAAGGTGGATGGGGGAGGCTGAGCATGGGATGAGCCAAATAAGACCTGATTGGGAGTGAGGGCTGAGAGTACTGGAAGGGCTGGAGAGAAGAAAGCCTTCCTCAGGAGTTTTAGGCACGGCTCGTTAGATGGCCTTCCCCACAGCAATCCTTAATGAAGCAGTTCGCTGAGACGATCCTTCCTTGTTCATATTGCTTTATTTTTATGGTAGATGTGAATGGATACCCTTTATATAAAGTGAACCAGGGATTAAATACCTTTTTGGGGGGAAAGGAATATCTAGGAGGGGAAGCTCACTGGCTGAAGGCCATTGCGTGGAGAAGAACTCCAGGTGTTATGCTACGTGGCTGAGTGTCCATGGTCGTCACAGTGGGGTGTTGTGGTTACAAGTTTCAGAGCAGGTGCAGAGACAGGGAGGGAGGGAATGGCTCCACTCCTGCTGTCAAATCCCAGAGATATTCCCCCAACCCCTAACCCTGGATTCCTGGTCTGAGCTCATTCAACCTTACCACTTTGGTTGTTGTTTTGTTTTGTTTTCGAGATAGAGTTTCTCTGTGTAGCCCTGGCTGTCCTGGAACTCACTCTGTAGACCAGGCTGGCCTCGAACTCAGAAATCCTCCTGCCTCTGCCTCCCAAGTGCTGGGATTAAAGGCATGTGCCACCACTGCCTAGTATCTTACCAGTTCTTAAGCCTGTCTGGTAGTGCGGTCCCACACGTCCTACCTTTATTACTTACATTGAGATGAAATGAGACAATACAAAAAGAGACTAGAAAGGGTGTAGACGGCTACAGACCTGGAGGTCCTTAGACTTAGTTAGGATTTCTATGGCTATAAAGCCATGACTTTAGCAACTTAGGAAGGAAGCTCCTTTCTGTCATTGGGGTTAGCCTTTAATGGGAAGTACCCAATTAACTAATGCTCACAATAATAAGCAAAGTGGAAGGGCAGACCAGGTTTGATTGGAGTATGTGATGGGGTCCAGGCTGAGGAGTTTGGGCAGCTTCCCAGAGGAAGAGGAATGCTCTCCAGGTGTGTTGACGCCAGACAAAGGGAACTGGGGAGGGAGATGTTGTGGATTTGGTCGAATGCTACTTGTATTATGTTAATCTGGTCCCCAAAATTGCACAAGAATCTGCACTCAGGGAACCCTGCCCCTAGTTGGTTTTGATTGGTAAATAAAGTTGCTGGGGGCCAATAACGGGGCAGGGAGACAGAGGCCGGACTTTTGAGATTCTGAGGCAAGGGACCGAGGAGGAGGGAGAGATATAAATGCCCTGCCAGGGAAGGAAGAGAGACATCAGGCCTGAGAGGTGCAGAAGACAGAGAGATAGTTGTCATGTAGGTGCAGGGAAATGCAGCTGAGGGGGCTGCAGGTCTGGGTCCGGGACAACAAAGATGGAATATAGATTTTAGTAAGCAATAACTCAGGAATATCGGAGGGAAGTGTGTTAGCCATGTGAAGGTTAGGAAGTGCCCCAGCCATGGAGCTGTTAAAGGCATATTAAAAGGTGTGTGTGTGTGTGTGTGTGTTTAGTGTGTGTGTTTATTCGGAAATGCAGGACATTGTGGCAGGTAGTGGGGAGCTCTGCCACTGCCACTGGGATCTACTTGAGACCCATTAATTGGGTTCTGCTACAGGGAGATGTTAGAGGGAATGCCAGGTAGATAGAACTGAGGATGCGGGCTGGAGAGATGGCTCAGTGGTTAAGAGCACTGACTGCACTTCCAGAGGTCCTGAGTTCAAATCCCAGCAACCACATGGTGGCTCACAACCATCTGTAATGAGATCTGATGCCCTCTTCTGGTGTGTCTGAAGACAGCTACAATGCATTCATATATAATAAATAAATAAATCTTTAAAAAAAAAAAAAAAAAGAACTGAGGATGCCGTGGTACCTCCTATCAGAGGAGTGAGGTTTATAGAATAGATCTGGGAAGAGAAAAGCAAAAGGAATGGACTTTATTCAGTTGCAGGGTTTAAGGTACCAACAAGGCACCAAATGACAGTGTCCTGTGGGCAAGGGAGTTTATGGGTTGAATACAATGGTTTACACTTAAGATTTGGGAATCTTCAGCAAACATAGAACATCCAAAACTATCAGGATGAACAAGATCTGAGGTCATTATTGGATGACAGAGGAAAAATGGCTGCACATGGCTCTCAGCTGTTAAGGCAAGGAGGCAGAGATTTAATACCTTGGAGCAGTAAAGGAAATAGCAGTCATAAGGTGCCAATTGTGGGACATTACTCTTAACTCTTATCATTTGCACACCCTGGCTGAATCCTGATTCTCACACTGGCAAGGAGCCTCACACATAGACTTTTGACTTCTATGTAAGGCCATGGGGTGTGTGTGTATGAATGTGTGTGTGCACATTCCCATATGTGCACCAAGCATGTGCACTTGTGTGGTATCTGTGTATCCTTGTGATAAAAGTGCCATTTGCTATTAAACATTTAATATATGTCACAAATACATCCTAGGCTGGCTTTGAACTTGTTATTAGGAAGAGATGACCTTGAACTATGGATCTATTCACCTTCACTTCCTAAGTGCTAGGATTACAGGTATGTGCCACCACACTTAGTTTTATGAGGTGCTAAGGATCAAGCTCTGAGCTTAATGCATGCTAGGCAAGCTCTCTGACCAACTGAACTGCATCTCTAGCCCATTATACTACAACTCTTCCCACAAGGTTTGATATTCCGTCATTTCAAAAACAAACCTGAAATCTTAAAACATAGCAATAGTAATAGTCTGACTTCCAACTTCGGAGAGGAATTGAATGTGTAGGTAAGATTTTACATGTACCTTCCCTGGCCCTGCTAAGCTGGCTGTGATGAGCATGGTGGAGTTTTTGAAGTCATTCTTCACCAAGGATGGTCTTTGGGGTCAGATGAAGTGTCTCCAGCATCCCCTAGAATAGCCTTTTAGGATCTCTGAAGAGTTCTAATTAAACAAAAAAGATTTATTTATTTATTTATTTATTTATTTATTTATTTATTTAGTACACAGTGTTCTGCCTGCATATATGTCTACATGCCATAAGAGGGCCAGACCTTGTTATAGGTGGTTGTGAGCCACCATGTGGTTGCTGGGAATTGAACTCTGGACCTCTGGAAGAGCAGTCAGTGCTCTCAACCTCTGAGCCATCTCTCCAGCCCAAGTTCTAATTTTTTTTTTTTTTTGAGACAGGGTTTCTCCATATAGCCCTGGCTGTCCTGGTACTCACTCTGTAGACCAAAGTTCTAATGTTTAAGCTAGAAAAACAACCAGAAAATTTCAAGTTTGGTGCGAAAGAACACTACTTCCAAACATGGATTCTTACCCTAGAACATTCTGTGTGCTTGCTCAAAATGCACATGAGCCATCCACTCGTATTAAGGTAAGATATTCAGGTGGTTTCCCTTGGCAACAGTAAGTAGAGCTGAGTGTAGGAGGCTCTTTATAGTACACAGCTCAAGTCCTACAGCTAAATTAGTGAGGATTTGTAGAGTGGAACTCAGAATAGAGCTCAATGGCACCCTTGAGCTTCTTCACAAGAAAAAATTCAATTGAGCAGCTTTGAGTTTGGACATTTGCTACATGACTTAATGTCATTTCCTGGTGCTGTGATAAAATATCCTGAGCAAGGCAGGGGAAAGGATATCCCCTAGTGAGTCATCACATCACACTCCAGAGCACAGAGGCGACAAATGTGTACACACTTCTGCTCAACTCACTTTCTCTAATCTCACTCTGTCCAAGAAATAGCCCCTGAAATGCTGCTGCTCACACTGGGAGAGACTTCCTAATTCAAGTAATGTGATCAAGACAATGTAGTCAAGGGTACCCTGATCCAGACTGTCACTCACTGAGATGCTCTTCCTGGGTGATTTTAGAGCATATGAAGTTGTCAGTTAGACTGAATCATCACACTACCCATAAGGCATTGTGTGGGTATCACATGGGAGAGTGTCTAGCACAGGCAGGTGGTATCAGGAAGAAGTATAGTAACCCAAATAAAGAGTGATCATAATAGGTTGCCAAAGGGATGAGGGTCGACCATGGGCTCCAGCATAGCTAGTAAGGGGATAAGGAAGGATGCCTCCTAACCAGAGCAGCATTGAAAGAGTCATGACGCTTCCAGAGCCGTGTGGAGGACAAGCACAATAACAAAGGTGAGGCAGGAGGAGAGGGTGAACTGTGATGGGAACGGCACGAGCAAACACAGAAGTGGAGATGTTTGACGGTCTCTTAGGGCCATGCTCGTGATCCACACCCCTCCATGATGAGAACAGTACAGAAGCTGACGGTGTCAAATAGAATCTTACGGCGACTTAATGAAGCCATTTCTTTTAAAACTAATATAAAGTTGGGCCTGTATCTATGTGTGTGTTTTATTTCCGTTTTCTGATTTTGTATTTCAGTTTCTCCATCCCACTCAGCCCCACTACTCCCTTTATCTATAGTTTCTCTTTCTGAAGTTTCAGTTATATACACTCAAATATGATTTGACAATGTTAAATGAAAAATTCCAGAAATAAGCAATTCATAACTTAAATGCATGTGTTTCTAAGTAGCGTGATTGTCTCACAGTGTCCTCTGTCCCATGTGACTCATCCCGGATCCCTTTACTCAGTTTATCCATGTTATGTACACTACCAGCCCCTTAATTAGTAACTGCCTTGGTTATCAGATCAACAATTGGCTATTACAGTGCTTGTATTCAAGTAATCTTTATTAAACTTAATGATGTCTCCACAGAGCTAGTGTAAAGGAGACCCAGGGCACAGAATTTGGACAGAATAATTTTGGTACCGTGTGACAATGATGTAGTGCATTCAAGAAAACATATAGGGCCAGCCAGATGGCTCTCAACAGGTAAGGGTGTTTGCCATTCAAGCCCGATAACCTGAATTTAGTCCTCAGGACCCATTTAAAGGAGGAAGGAGAGAAATGACTCCAGAAAGATGTCTTCTGACCTCTATGCATGAGCCCTAGTGTGTAAATGCCTCCATTATCTTATACATATAAACACAATAACAACAATAATAACAATAATGATAATAAAATGAAGTGTACATGTGAGTTTTGAGGTGTATGTGAGAGTATGGGTCTGTATGTGCGTGTGAGTGGACATGTGTGTGCACTCGTGTCCTAGCATGAGTGTTCAAAGATCTATGGTGGGGAGAGTATGGGGGAAGGGGTGGAATGTATCATCTATGGATAAAAAGGGACTTCTGTGTTTTACAGATTTTTGATCTGTGACAGATTGGCCAGCTTAAAGCTGGTCCCTCATCACGGATGGTCTGAGAAGCACCAAAGTGAGGGAATATAGACTCTTGCCCCATGCAGTGTGAGAGGTTATGCAGAGCTAGAATACACTTGCAATGGCAGATTGAAGCTGACCGTGTGTTATGGGGATGTCCATTATGGTTTCAGAGATATCAAGGAAGAGACGGGAGGGGTGCAGAATGTGTGGAATCGGAGTTATGAATACAGATTCTAATTTTTAGGATTTTTCCCCTACCAGCTCAGATCAAAAAAAAAAAAACAATCAAGCAAACAAACAAACCACATGTGTGCCATCCACTTGTGATCTTTAAGGCAATCAGCATGGGGCTCAGCTCCTCAGTGTCACATGTCACAGGGAGCAATGTCTCCTGGCCCTGGAGACCACAGGTCCTGAAATCCTATTACCTGAATGGTGTAGGAGCAGTGTCATGTTCCTGTGAGGTAGATGACAGTGACCTGCACCCCAACAACCATGGACTAGACAGAAAGAAAAATACTCCAGTTGATACCAGAGTATCATGCAGACTGCCTCTAAACCATGCAGACTCCAATACCTTCCCCTGGCCCCTTGACATTTCAGAATTTCCCCCCAAATTTACTCAATCAATAGAAAAGAGATCAAGAATGGAGTATCATGACGCTAAGGTGACTTAAGCCTGTGGCTATGTGTAGAGAGAAGGTTCAGCTTAGAAATCCAGCTCAGCACTGTGAACTGTTCTCTCATGCTCTCCAGTGATGGTTTGAGTCAACAAGCAGGCAAGACATACATTCATTCTCCCAGGGCATCATCAAAGGTGGCCCACTCTCAAGTCTATCCTGTTTGGACTTTTTTTTGGGGGGGGGAGGTTGTTTTATTGGAACAGACTTTTGTAGAACCCCGGCTGGCCACAGACTCACATATAGCTATTGATATGTCTATACTCTCTCGAAAACTGAATTCCACAGTTTCTCAGCTGTGAAGAATTGGTAGCAAAAGCAGGCGCACCGGAGATGTGTGCTTCATTCTGCTAGCTATCAAGACTACAGCTGCCAGAAAGTTGGGCTCGATGGGGAAATCACTCAAACCCTCACTAGCAATTTGAATTGTTCAGTCCCATGTAGTCATTAGTGGGACCAATCAGATCAGACTTCAGGTTTCTCCAACACCTTCTGGGAAGTTATGTGATTAAAGTGGCAAAGGAAGAAGACAGTGGGAGCCACTTCGTTCTCTTGGGGACACCTGGGAACATCGTGGAGTACTAGACCCTGATAGGAGAAGTCGAAGAAGGCGGGTCTTATTTGCTGATGTGATATAGAATGACCCAGCAAACATGAAAAATAAAAAGTGACATAGCATCAAGGTGGCTAGGAATCCAAAGAACAGTGCTCGGCCTTGTGATTAAACCCCAATATAAGAGTATGCTTACAGTTCCCATTTTAGATGAAAAGACTATAAAGGAACACCCCCCCCCCCCCGCCGCCCAGTGTTTTTCTGTGCTAAGGAAAAGAATGTGGGTCAATGTCTCACTGGATAATCGAAAAATTTGTTATTGTCATTTTGTGTTGTTTTGGGGGTTTGTTTAGTTTTGTTTTGTTTGAGAGAGAGGTTATTACTCTAGAGCTATGTTTTGTTCGGATTTCTCTGATGATCTCAAACCTGTGTCAGTCCTCCTGTCTTTGTTTCCTGAGTGCTGGGATTACAGATGTGAGCTCCAACTCCCAGGCAGGAAAAAAGTCTATCTGAATTGCATGAATCTGTCTTACAACAATGGCTCCTCTGGTAAAACTGTGGACTGGAAGTAGCTACGCTTCCTTTTCTGATGTATTCTTTCAGCCTTATGCTTTATTTTTCTGTATTGAAAATTTATCCTAGCCGGGCGGTGGTGGCGCACGCCTTTAATCCCAGCACTTGGAAGGCAGAGGCAGGCAGATTTCTGAGTTCGAGGCCAGCCTGGTCTACAGAGTGAGTTCCAGGACAGCCAGGGCTACACAGAGAAACCCTGTCTCGAAAAACCAAAAACCAAAAAAGAAAGAAAGAAAGAAAGAAAGAAAGAAAGAAAGAAAGAAAGAAAGAAAGAAAGGGAAAGGAAAGGAAAGAAAAGAAAAGAAAAGAAAAGAAAAGAAAAGAAAAGAAAAGAAAAGAAAAGAAAAGAAAAGAAAAGAAAA
>NW_021621003.1:5587657-5649329 GCF_004785775.1 Grammomys surdaster | reverse complement strand
AAGAAAAGAAAAGAAAAGAAAAGAAAAGAAAAGAAAAGAAAAGAAAATTTATCCAAGCTAGGTGGTGGTAGCAGAACACCTTTAACCCCAGCACTGAGGAGGGAGATGCAGGTGGATATCTGAGTTTGTGGATAACCTGATCCACAGAGTGAGTTCCAGGACAGCCAGGGCTACACAGAAAAACTCTGTCGTGAAAAACCAAAAGAAAAAGAAAAAAGAAACATTATCCAGATAGCAGTCCACATCTTCTAAGAATGCCGAGACGAGAGAGGTGTGAAGGAGAACACACACGCCTGTCTAGGAACACTGACAAGAAAGAGGTGTGAAACACACACACCTCTGTATACATTAAGCTGCTCTACTTGATGCTCAAAGCTCACATCCTCCCTGACGCTCCCCTGCCACAGCAAGCCTCCTGAACCACTTCCAGCTTCTCACTCAATCCCTACCAGTTCCATTCTCCTCTATAAGGATATCATAATTCAAGTCACAATTTACCAACCCCAAAACCTTCAGTGGCTTTCTGTTGAACACCAAATCAAGCCCACGGCACCCAGGGCCTCCTTGATCTTTTCTCTCACTGTGGCTGAGGAATCTCTAACCCAAAAGCAATGCTCAAAAATCTGAAACTTTTGGAACACTAACTTGACATCACACTGGGAAATTCCATAGCTAGTCCCACAGAGCAGGTAGCAGTAAAAATACAGACTTTCTAAAGACATTGTGCAACATTAACCTCAGGCTGTGAGTACGAGGCATGTTTTGAAACAGGAATGGATTGTTTGTTTAGGCTTGATTCCATCCCAAGGTACCTCTTTTGATTATGCAAATATTTAAAAGATCTGAAATCTGAAGCTCTAGCTAGTGAAAGACTCTCAAAAACTACGATGGAAAGTGACTGAGGAAGATAGGGGACACCAACCTCTGACCTTCATGGCCTTCCACACATTCCTATACTTGTACTCACTTGCACTCATTGTCCACAGGTCTAAGAGTCAAGGCAGAACCGCAGGGGTTCACTATCCCTCTGAAGCTTAGACTGGGTTCACAGGGAGCAGTCCCAGGAGCCCTCACTCCAAACTAAGCCTGAATATAGAGCTTAGCTGTCAGAATCCTGCCTCTAGTCAGAGGTTCTCTGGGGAGTTGGACCTCTCCACACTACTAATGAGCAGTAGCTTCCTCTACCTGACTGCTAGCCTCTGGGAGAAAGGCCTGTTCTCAGAATTCAAAACAAAGAGAAATAGCCAAACCTTTGCAGGCCTCAGAGCTAGGGAATCTGCCTAAGGAGTTCCCGGCAGTGCTAGGGAAAAGGGAAGAGAGAAAAGGAATGTGCACAGGAGGTGTGTAAAGACTGCCCGAGAAGGCTGGCTGCATGTTGGTCAGGGTTATGGGACGTGCTCATCTCTGTATCATTCACTGCCTGCTTTTTCGTCTTTAGAAGTGGCTTCCTTGATAACTGGAAGACTTCATAGAAATTTATCCATCAAACATCCACCTCCATTTCTGCACCTTCAACTACGCCCTCCAGGCCATCTCCATTTTCTGGGACACTACATGTACCTTGTTCTCTCTGTACTTCCAATCATATCTTCCCATACTCCATGACGCTTCCTCTCACTCCACTTGGACATGAACGCTGTCTTCTAAGACGTGTGCTCAGCCCTCTGTCCTCTCCCTGCTCTGGCGTGGCCCACATCTAAACAGTTGCAACTACAGCTTCCTACTGGGACATCTCTAGTCTTGTCCCTTCACTCATGTTCATTCCTGACCTCTCAGTGGGGATGTTGGTCTACAGTGCCATTACCTCGAAATCATGGGTCCTATACCCGATCCCCCAGCTGCCACACACGGGCTCCCTTTCACCAGCACTATTGTCTCTATTCATAGCTTCACTCAAGGACACAACCTTGATGTATCTCCGCTGTCTTCCTCTCACCCTATGTAGAGTCCCACTGACTCTGTGGACCATTTGTTTGAAGTCTCTCTGGAGTCTGTCCTCAGCTTAGGAGCAATTCCACTGTGACTGGCTCAGCTACTGAAGGGAATTATGGGCTCACATATCTGCAAAACTGGTGGCTCCACACAAGAGTTTTTCCGGAATGACCAGTCTCTACTGTGCATCTGTTTTCTTTTGTAGAATTGAATGTGGGAAATGGATGGTTTATGCGTTTTGTGTGATGAGAGTTCCTAGTCATGCATATTCCATTTCCACAATAAAATGTAGTTCTCCTCAGATGTTCTTCAGTTGCTTGGAGTCCCATCAGATATAAAAGAAAGGGTCTCAGAAGGGGATGATGCTCAGGAGGATCCCTGAAGGAGAGGGACCTCTCTGCAGTACACAACTTAAGAAAAATCGAATTTCCTAAGATGCACAGTTGATAACATTTATCAGAATATAAAGCATATATATTGTATGCAATGTAGAGGCTGTTGTGGATGTTTCTAAATGTTACCAACTTGTTTTGCTTACTCTTTGGAAAAACAGCTGAACAAATATTTAGTGAATTTGGTGGCTTTAGAAATTTGACAGGTTAAGCTGGGTGTAGTGATCAATATCTGTAATCTCAGCACATGGGAGGCAGAGGTAGGTGGATCTCTGTGAGTTAAAGGCCAGCTTGATCTACATAGTGAGTTCTTGTCCAAAAAAGGAAGGAAGGAAGGAAAAAAAGGAAAAGAAAAGAAAGAATTCAATAAGCTTCAATGTGAAATTTGTATCTCTGATGATTATCTTACTTAATATGAATTGTTTAATCATGCTGATATTGCCATCCCTGTGAGAGTGAACCCCTGCATACCTTGAAGATACTTTAGATTTTGTGAGTCTTATACATTGAATCTATTCAACTTGTTCTCTGATGCAGTCAAGGCAACCAGTAAGCAAATGAACAGGGCTGTGTTGAAATAGAACTTTGTTTAGAGATGCCGAGATTGGAATTCATCTTTAGGAAAAAAAAAAAACTCTTTCCTTTCTGCCACGCCATGCCATCCAGACTGAGGAAGACCCGGAAACTCCGGGGCCACGTGAGCCACGGCCACAGCTGCATCGGTAAGCACCGCAAGCACCCAGGAGGCCTCGGAAATGCTGGAGGCATGCACCACCACAGGATCAACTTTGACAAATATCATCCAGGTTACTTCGGGAAAGTTGGTATGAGGCATTACCACTTGAAGAGGAACCAGAGCTTCTGCCCAACTGTCAACCTGGATAAATTATGGACGTTGGTTAGCGAGGAGACGCGGGTCAATGCAGCCAAAAACAAGACTGGAGCTGCTCCCGTCATTGATGTTGTTCGATCTGGCTACTACAAAGTTCTGGGCAAGGGAAAGCTCCCTAAGCAACCTGTCATCGTGAAGGCCAAATTCTTCAGCAGAAGAGCTGAAGAGAAGATTAAGGGTGTTGGAGGTGCCTGTGTTCTGGTGGCTTAAAAGCCACTCCAGGGGTTAATTAAATGTTAACATTTAAAAAAAAAAAAAAGGAATTCATCTTTAGAAATGAGGTTGTGCATCTTCTACTTCAAAGGCCCTGTGGTGGTTTGAATGATGGTCTCCTGCCCTCACCCCACAGGCTCATATATCCGAATGCTTAAGTCCCCAGTTGATTAGCTGTTTGGAAAGACTGGGGCGTGTGTTCTTGTTTAAAAGAAGTCTGTCACGGGGGTGGGCTTCTAGATTTCAAAAACCCAAGGCAGACAGACCCAGTGTCTCTCTGTCTGATTCCTCTGAAACTCTAAACAAGCCCACATTAATCACTTTCTTTTATAACAGTTGTCTTGGTCATGCAATAGAATGGTGACTAAGAAAGGTTCCTTCAAATTTAGAAAAAATAAAAAGACAAATAGTATTTTAAATATAAAATATTACATGTTTATAATGTTATGCGTCTCCTCTATGACTAGCTTTATCCCCTGCTCAGTTCCATTCAGTATTGTCTATGAATCTCCCTCTGGCCTCCTCTCCCCTGCAGTGGCCAGGCCTGATGACCAGCTACAGTCTCAATTAGCTGCCAGTGTGGGAACTTGAAACAGACATAGACAAGAAGCAAACAACTTAGAGCTTTGTTCTGAAGTGTCAGTTTCAGAAAACTAATGGCACAAACTGTGCCCCTTTAAGAAGTGTACTATGGGGAGAGAAGAACACTAAGCTAAGCAGTGGAGAACACTTGCTGTTCTTGCTGAGAATGTGAGTTCAATTCCCAGCACCCACATAGTAGCTTACAACTACCTGTAACTTCAGTTCCAAGGGAACCCCTGCCCTTTTCTGGCCTTTGCATGCATGTGACATAGTTAAACTCTCACATGCTCACATAATACACATGAAAAGTGATTTTTTTTTTTAAGAAATGTACTATCTACCACTATGTGAAAATGTTTATTTTTTTCTTCAAGGAGTTTCTTTTTATTTTTTTGGCTAAAATTTTATGAATTATTCAATTAAGATGAATCACAGTAAGTGTTGGTTGCAAAACCGCTTGTCCTTCTTCTCTCTCTCTCTCTTTCTTTCTCTCTCTCATTTATTTATATGAGTATACTGTAGCTATCTTCAGACACACCAGAAGAGAGCACTGGATCCCATAGCAGATGGTTGTGAGCCACCATGTGGTTGCTGGGAATTTAACTCAAGACCTCTGGAAGAGCAGGCAGTGCTCTTAACTGCTTGAGCCATCTCTCTAGCACCTGGTCTTGCTTTTCTTGATTCACTTTGGTATACATCTTAATTGGGAAAACATGAATTGTCTCCGAGAGCACAGTTAAAGCTGCACTCAGGCCTGTGGCACACCCAAAGCTTCTCATTATCCACACGCCACTTTCTGACTCCAGACTAGAAGCAACTAGTCTAAGCATCTGTGCTGATTATTACGTTTAAACTGCCTGAAATTAGACACTACAGTTTCTTCATTTGTATGCCCCACAGATGCAAACAGTGTTTAATCACCCGTTCATGGACTAAAATGAAATGTATAGTTGGCTTAGCTCCAAGAGCTTCAGTGGCGCCCCTCAGCTTGCCACGAAAGGCCTTTCTTGATCGAGTGCCTGCCTTTGTCCACAGTCTTGCCAGCTGTCACCATCTCCCTCCAGCTTCCATGAGCGCTTCCCTCTCAGCCCTATTGTTGTTCACTTCTTGCCTTTGTACATCTGCTTCCAGCAAAATAAGCTATCATTTTGATTGCAAGTGAACTCCTCACTATCTTCAAGCCACAGTTTCTCTTTTTTGTCCCTCCCACCCTCCCTTTTTGGCCTTTTAAATGGAATCAAAGTAGACAGTCAGTCTGGCTCTATCATCACTGCTCTCCTGTATCTGAAAAACAATTTGCAACAGGAATGGGAAGGATATTAAATTCAGTAAGAACACTTGATTGTCTTTAGAGCACAATGGGCAACTACAGAGGCAGGCGAGCATAGGAGAGAGGTCAGTTTGGAACCCTAATTTGTTTCTGAGTTATTTACATACCCCTTCTTACAATAATGCACTTGGCAGTCTTGTTCCTTAACCTGTAAGTAGCATACACACACACACACACACACACCACCACCACCACCACCACCACCACCCTAAACTATTCTCCAAATAATTTACCTGGCACCCTGGAACTCCCTTAACCTCCCCAGATTATATGTACTTCCACCTTTAAATAATAATGTTTCTTCACCCCTAGTACCAATCACGCTTAAACAGTCTTTATTCAAGTACATTCCCAATGTATGGAGCATAAAGACTAGAAGGGTCAAGCCAGCCTGAATTGGCTTGGGGTACAGGCACAAGTAAGAGGAAATTACGTCCTCTAATAACCTTTTAAGAAGAATCTCCTATTTACTATCATAAGCCTGTGCATGTGATTAAAGCCAGATGCATTATGGGAAGGGACATGAGCAGTATTAAAATGATCATGTAACCAGATCTATCAATTAAAATAAAGGATCATCCAAAGTAGCAACCAGCCCCTCCTTTCTCTTAACCTGTGCAAAGAGACCCAAGCTGTAGCCTGAAGTACTTGGTACTCTTGCTCATGTGGCCTGCTGTCATTCTGTAACTTTGCACTATAGCGTTGCTTAAAGAGCAAACAAACAAAACAAAACAAAAAACTATTTTGCTTTTGCAAATTTGGATAAGAGGCCAAAAACCTGAAAACATGCAACTCAGATCACAAGCACAGACAGCTTTGCTAAAAGATAAGAAGAAAGTTTTAAATGGGCGCTTTAGATAATCAGTCGCATTACACAGTCGGGAAATAGATCAGGAAAGGCAAGAAAGGATGCCAGAGAAGAGATGGCAGGAGTTAGGGGCCCACTGATGATAGTGACTGTGAGTTTTGGGGAGAAGGAAAGGCCGGTTCCCGCTTTCTAACTTCCCTGCTTGGCTACAAACTGAAATATGGCATAGGGGTTGTATATAATCTGTGCATTACTCCAACTAGTCCGAAAGACTATCCTGCAGGGACCTTTCTTTTCGATCTTTGTATTACCAGCGTTCAAAGAGAAGCAATTAAAACGCTCAAAATATTAAACAGCAACTCTGAGTCAATAAGAGCTATAGCTTATTGAAGAAAGCGTACAGACATCTTTTTTATATTTGGTTTTGGGTTTTGCTTTTGCTTATTGTTGCAAGAAAAGGAGTTATATCCACAAACCGCGACTTCAGACTTGCTTTCGGTCCATTGTACAAGTAGGAAGCTGACAATAAAGTTTATTTGAGCGTCGACGTGCCCGACGTGGCCCCGCCTCCTTAGCAGCAGCGGTGATTGGCGAGCGCTTGCCTACTGCGGGCATTCCTAAGCCGCGATTGGCTCCGTCCGCCGTCCGTCGGAGCGTCGGTCACTGCCCCGCCCCCTCGCCGCGTCGCCGGTTCCTGCGCCGCCCGTCTCACCTCGCTTCTCCTGTCCCGGCAGAGGCCCGGGCGGCCAGCGCGAGCAGCTGGGACCATGTTCCGACGCAAGCTCACGGCCCTGGATTACCACAACCCCTCAGGCTTCAACTGCAAAGGTGGGTGGCGGCCGCGAGGTTCGGCGACGGCGCCTCCCCAGCCGGCGTGTACCCGGACCCGTACCCGGCAGCCGCTGCCTGGCGGCGCTCGGCAGGCTTCCCGGCCCCGGGGCGGCTCGGCGGGCACCTGCTGGGTCGGGTAGGGGGGCAGGGATGCCCTTCGGAGCGCGCAGAAAGTTAGTGGCCGGAGTTCAGAAAAAAGACATTAAAGTCTTGCGGGTCAGAGGGAGACTGGGAGTGAGGCGGAGACCAGGGCCTCATTCCGCGGTACAGGACGGGGTGGCAGCGTTTGGTCTCTAGAAGGATATCGGGGTCTGTCGTGGTTTTGTACTTGGCTTTTGACTCAAGGTTTGTTGGGTAGCCATAGAGCCGAAATTGGGGTTTGAGACCTTAGTTCTCTGATATGTAAAATGAGGATCTTTTCGGAGGATTTGGGGTCGGGAGGGAGTCTAAGGAAGCAAATGCATCCTGGTAACTGTATGCTGTCTCCTAGCTTTCAGTTTTCAATATTTATATTCGGGGTGTTTTAGTCTTTTATTTCTTGTTTATTTTATTCTATTGGCATGCTTCAAAGTTTTTACCTGCCTAATCCCCCTTAAACTCTTAAAGGAACCAGAGTACTAATAAAACATAGGAAACACTGCTCTACGCATGTTTAATTCATTTAATACTCAAAACAACCCCACAAAAGTAAGTCCCGTTTTTCTCATCTTGTATCTGAAGAATCTGAAGCTTAGAAAGTGTATTCAGTTTTCTGAGGCTTATCTAGAATTTGGGTATATTGCAGTGGTCTATGGATGGCTCTACAGTCTGAGTTTTGAGCTCTTGTTTACTTCTCTTGTGGGTCAATTAACATAGTGTTTGCAGGTTAGAAAGCCACCAAGGATCACGGGGGCTTCAAGTGATTTGATATATGACATTTCGTTGCAGATGAAACGGAATTTAGAAACTTTATCGTTTGGCTTGAAGACCAGAAAATCAGACACTACAAGATTGAAGACAGAGGTAACTTGAGAAACATCCACAGCAGTGACTGGCCCAAGTTCTTTGAAAAGGTAATGAATCAAGAAGTAAAAGGAAGCACAAAGAACTTTCGTAAAAGTTGTATGAGGTTGAGTTGAAAATTTCTGTGTTCTTTTAAGGTATACTAGTGATCAGGATAAGTAAAGCTAATTTAATGGTTTCAAACTGTTTTGATTTGTAAAGCAAATTATATTATCTCCTGCCAAGCTTTCAGTATTTAGGATAAAAATCACTTTCTAAACGGCACGGCATTCCTTAATAGGATTGTCTACATAATTTGTATGTGTTTGTATGTATACTGAGTATTCACAGAGGCCAGAAGAGCATATCACATCACTTGGAGCTTTAGTTATATTAGATACAAAAATGCAGCAATATATTTTTTGAGTGCTTGTCTTAGTTACATTTCTATTGCTATAAAGAGATACCATGACTAAAGCAACTTATAAAAGAAAGCATTTACTTTGGGACTTGCCTGCAGTTTGAGAGGATGAGTCCATGGCCATCATGTGTGGGGTGTGGCATCAGGAAGGCACAGCATTGGAGCCATAGCTGAGAACTTACATCCCTATCTGCAAGTAGGAGTCAGAGAGCTAACTGGGAATCGTGGAAAGTGAAAAGATACGGGGTGAGGGTAGATTTTGGAACCTCAAAGCCCGTCCTCAGTGACACACCTCCTCCAACAAGGCCACATCTCCTAATCCTTTCCAAACCAGTTCCACCAACTGTGGACCAAACATTCAAATATATGAGCCATGGGGCCATTCTCATTCAAACTACTACAGTATCCATTAAAAGACATAATTGGCGTGCCTGAAAACTTGAAACTGTTATGCTTATTCTTATAGATAAGGTACAGGTGTCCCTGTATTTGGTAGAAATGTTTCTAAAAAGCTCTCTGTAGATGTTTTTGTGACTAGACTTGTTTCACATTGATTTAATTTTAGTAATTTTTTTTTTTGAAGAATTGTTTCCAAACTCCATAAAAACCGCATTATGTCATTACAGTGTCATCGGCGAATGGGAATGACAGTGGCAGCTGTCTGTCTCTGCGTTCTTGTTCATGGGCCATTTACCTGATAGGCCTGTTCCCATAAATGTTTACCCATACCAAGGCCTATGTGCTTCTTGCCACTGCAAGTGGTTTATCTTTATTTACCCTTAAACTTTTTTCAGTTTTCAGTGGGCTTTTAAAGGTCTTAACATACAGTACTAGTGTTTTCTGTTGGCTCACTTGGCCTCTGCAGCCATTCCTCCAAATAAAAGGTGCAAATGAAAAAGTGTGCAGATTAGAGACAGTTGCTTGTTTCAAAGATCCAGACGAATAGTAAAATAAACATAAATTGCAAGTCACCCAAATACTACCAGAAATGTTTAAGGTATCTTTGGAAGCATCTACTTGGTACTTAACATAAGTTGTTGATTGCTATCTTTAAGATGCTCACAAGTGTTTTTTGATCGTGGCCAAATGTTATGAACGAGTCTTGTTTGTTTTATTAAAGGAATAGAATTTTTGGTTAGAAAATGAATTTTGACTAAAACGTATTAGTTTATAATTTGTCCTTGAAGTGTTCACTGAAAGCTTTGTTGCTAGGATCAACTTTCAGCTCCTGAGAGACTGAAGGATCAGCTCATTTGCCTAAAGGACTTGACTCTAGCCCACACACATGTTCCATGGCTTGTTCTGTTAAGCATTTGTGTATGACATTTGGATATGAATGGTAAAGTTCCAATAATTGATTGAATTGCCAATCATTTAAAAGTTGCACTTTTTATCTAATTGCCCTGTGTACTGGGACCTAGAATTAAAGCTAAGGTTCTGGTCCCAGATCTAAGTGGTATAGCCAGTGTTGAGTATCAGATTTTTTTCTAGCCTGCAGTTTCCTTGTTTAAATGAGATTATTCTTGTATCCTGTTGACCTACCTGGTATCTCCAAGTACAAACATTTTTTAAAAGGGAATATTTCATTGTTTTCCTTAAAATGGTACTTTTAAGCATTTTCTTCTGACCTGTATAGTTACACCAAAGGTTTAATAATGATAGATATGGTGGTGCACCCTGAAATCCTAGCACTGGGAAGGTGGAGGTGAGAGAATCAGGAGTTCCAGGCCAGTCCTGGATATCTGGGACTCAAGGCCAGCCTGGAAGAAATTCTCAAAGCTCTAAACTAAGGCCTCTATCAGTCTGCTGTTCTGTGTTCTGTGACTATGTGATAATGAAGTAGTTTTTTTTTTCTTCTCCTTCCCTTCACAGTATCTCAGAGATGTTAACTGTCCTTTCAAGATTCAGGATCGGCAAGAAGCGATTGACTGGCTTCTTGGTTTAGCTGTTAGACTTGAATATGGAGATAATGGTATGTTTTGTGCAAAGTGGAACATACTTTATTTTGTCTTTGATGTTTACATTTTTCTCTTAGAATTTGGAAGTTGTTTTCTGAAAAAGGTTAATAGAATACCTTAACAAAAGAACATTACTTGGTTAATTGCCAGCTTCCACAGTCTGCAACTAAGCCACTGAAGCTGCTGCTAGCCTCAGAGCCTGTGGGGTTTGGAGTATTTGCAGCAGCTGTTTCACAGGAAATAGAAACATACTGGTGTGCTAATGCCAGTGCACATTAAGACAGCATAGGCCTACATGTATGTATTATGTTTAATCTTCCTTAGCTATTGACATTCTTCTATTAACTGAAGCTTTTGAATTTGGTGCCAATGGAAAAGGTGGCTCATTACACTGCTTCCTTTCATGAGACACCTCAGCTTTAGGCTGAGCATCTTGCTTCACTTCCATTCTTGGGTTCATGTTTTTCCTTCAGGAGCTGTCACTTTCAGGTCCTAGATGTATGCTCTTGAAACCTGTCTGATACGTGTAGCTTCTCTGCCACTCCCATCCTGTTTCCATTAGTCTCTGTCTCTTGTGTCACCTCTGTTCCTCCTGCTGCTGCTCTGCTTCAGCTCCTGTCACCTTCTAGCATCAGGTGGTTCCACCTCCTGTTGTCAGCTGCATGTCCTCTGGCTAACTTTCTGACATGTGTTTTAGGATGAAGCTTCTTTCTAAAGACCAGCTCCAGTTGTGTCTTCTAATCTAAAGCATTGTCACTTTCCCATTTTCATAAAAACACCTTTCAGTTTTGTTTGAAGGAACAAAGCAAGCAGCCCTGTGGCTTCTTTCCGTGATGTAATGTATGGGACTGCAAGCCTTGTGACCTCAGCCTTGCTGATGTTTGGGGCCTTTAGCAGGGTTCTTTCTGTTTTCTGCTCTAGTGTGGGAGGTTATTTGCAACAGAGTATCCTGGGATCCTGGACCTTATCAAGGCTAATCTGCAGCTGCTCGTGTCTTTTCTCATTACATTGTGCTGTATATCCCAGCACAATGCATTCATTAGCATATGCATTCATTTCTCAAATAGTGTGGTTTTAATAAAAGCTTGTATATTAAATGGGGATTTTTATATTGGGAAAAGTTGAAAGATAAATAGTATAAAAGGTGTATTACAAATCTCAACTGGGGAGCATGCTTTGTTTAATCTTCAATTTCAGCATTGCAGGAGCAGAGGCACTGAGCTGATTAAGGCAGCATTGCTGGCTTTAACCTGCAGGAGGCGCTGGTGTTCTTGCTATTAAACAACTTAAATTTGTTGAAATCATTGAGAATTTTTGTGTGCTCTTCCATTACTTAAGAAAACTTTTATTCATATGCCAATTAATGTTATTAAAATCCTATTTAAATTTCACTACTTTTAAAAAGTTTAAGTTGATAGAAAAATTATAACAGTACAAAGAACTTTGTTATACCAAGATCTGAGAAGCCATTTTTGGCACAAGTTTATTCATCACTTCTTTTAAAATATTTTTCAAGTGCCGGGCGGTGGTGGCGCACGCCTTTAATCCTAGCACTTGGGAGGCAGAAGCAGGCGGATTTCTGAGTTCGAGGCTAGCCTGGTCTACAGGGTGAGTTCCAGGACAGCCAGGACTATACAGAGAAACCCTGTCTCGAAAAACCAAAAAAAAAAAAAAAAAAAAAAATATTTTTCAAGTGAAAACAACATACCTTCAAAATTTTTAATTTCCATGACATTTTAAATCTGTGTATGATACATTTTAAAGTATTTTGACTTTTGTATTGAAGGTGGTATTTTACATATTGAAAAGATTTAAGAGAACTTTTTAGTGTCTACTCTTTTTTAAACTTCTCTTTTTTTGTTTTTATTTTTAAAACTTGAGAGGTTTTTGGCAAGTTGTCCATTGTCCCTGGATTTGATTTGTGGCTTAGGCAGGCCTGAGACTTGTGATCCTCTTGCTTGGCTTCTATAACTGGATTAGGGATGCATTGCCACCATGCCCTGCTTCTGTTTAATTCCTAGGTTGCCCATACTTGTGTCCTGTTGTCCCTCCATCTGCCATGTGCCTACTCTTTGCACCTGTTCTTCAGTCCCAAATTTAAGAGAAAAGTCTAAAAGAATTTATTTCCTAATCTTTAGATGTTGAATTATTTTATAGAAGTTTACCCCTGTAATCCAAGCAGTTGGGAAGTACAGGAGGAGGAGGGTCAAAGGTCAGGGCTAGCCTTTGGTACATCAAACCTTATCCCAGATACATGACTGAGAAGAACCTTGCGTCAAGTGTTCCAGTAAGGATTTCAGCTTAATCAAAAAGTTGCATTATCTTTTTTTGAAGTTTTTGTGTAGTGAAGTATAATTTTAAGTGGATGCCATAATCTGACTAAATTCAGTAAATAAGCAATATTCATCTTAATTTTAAGTTGCAGTTATTTTACCTTGTTGCTTGTTTTTTATAGCGGAAAAATACAAGGATTTAGTACCTGATAACAAGAAAAATACTGACAACGCAGCTAAAAATGCAGAGCCATTGATCAACTTGGACGGTGAGTGTGTGGTGCACACAGGGCAGCCTTGTCTTGTAACTGCTTTTCACTTGTAGAAGGCAGGCTGTATGACCTAGTGCATGCCTGGCATGCGTGCATAGCAGCTTCTCCTGTTTGAGACTGTCAGTTGCAGTGGACTTTCCTTCTCTCCCCCATCCCCTCAACACAGAATATTTGAATGTTAAAAAGCACTGGTGGGTTTTTGCTTCAGGTAATTTGGATTTTGATTTTTTGTTCATTGTGACACTCATTGGTCACCTTCCTGGCAGTGTGATTTATTTTTTTTAATCTAGTTACAAATGGTAAAATGTTTCATTATTACAAGTCCCTCATGCCCTTTTAGCAATTTCCTCCTAAAGCCTGAAGATTAGGAAATTACCTAGAGCCTAGTGTGTTAAACAAGCTTTCCCGAAGGATTCACTGTGACCTGCAGTAAGCTGTTCTTACGAGGGAATGAGCTTGCATACTCCAGAGTTACTGTGCACAGGAAAGCGCTGGGAAAACTACCCATCGAATGCATCTGTACTAAAATTAATAGTTTTGGGAAGAAACATTAAACAATTAAAAAGTGTCCGTACGTTGGCCTTTCAGACTGCTCCAGGGCAAACTTACTGTGAGTTAAGTTAGTCGTTTATGAAGTCCCTCAGTGTGGCTGGTACGATTAGTAAGGAGGCTTTCTCCTGACTGTAGAAATGCTGTTCTTGCTTTATGTCTTTCTTCAAATGCAGCAGCAGACCAAAGATGAGTCAGTGCTAGACAGTTTCTACTTCTGTAAGCTCGTATGTTGAGATAAGCAACTAAGCTGTTTGTAGAGCTGGTTTTTGCTTACTCACTTTTAATCTTTTATAGTAAATAACCCTGATTTTAAGGCTGGTGTCATGGCTCTGGCTAACCTCCTTCAGATTCAGCGTCATGATGACTACTTGGTAATGCTTAAGGTAAGCTGCCCATTTTTATTCTTGACAGAAACTGCACATGTAGCAAAAGCGTCACTTTTCTGTAAGCTATATGCTAGCTGTTTTTACTTAAGTTTATAATGGGCTGATGAGTAGAAATTGAGAAGAATGTGGGACCTAGAGCAAACACATCGTTATTTTATGTTTCACATTATCCAGCAGTAAGCTGGTATCTGAACGTTAACTGTGTATACGCCAGTGTGTTTTGTCTTTGCAGAGATAAAATTTCACTCAATCCTATTAATGATCATGCTGAGAAATACTAAAACCAACAAAACTGAGGCCTAGGGAGCTGGCTCAGCTGGTAAAGGGTTAAGCCTAAGGACCTGGGTTTGGAACTGAACACCCACATAAAAACCAAACATAGTGACAATTCTAACCCCAGTGCTGGTAGGGCAGGCACCTGGATCCCTGGGCATGCTGGCCGGCCAGCCTAGCCAAGTCAGCGTGAGCCACATCATACTCCTCACTGTCCTCGTTTTATTTTTGACAAATGCCTAATTCTGCAGAGAAGGGCTAATTTGAGAAAAGGTAGAGAGCAGCTGGGTAGACACCCAGTGCCAACCTTTAATCTCCACACCCCTTGCGTACACACCCATGTGTCTTCACATCCATGTGCATACACACCCATACGCACAGCTTTGCATGACCTTGTACACACCTCACACCCACAGAAAAAGCTTTATTAGGAAACAGATGTAGAAGATCACGAACATCCAAGCCAACTCTGCTCAGTCTGTTGAGAGTTCAGTCTGTTAAGGAAGAGGGAAATGCCAAACCACTAATGGTGAATTTAGCCACACAACAAAACCTCTTTAGCAAACAAATGCTCTCGTCTTCAGTATCTTTCCTTTCTAGATAAACCATGCAGTTTATACCTCTACATCAAGGAACACAGCTGTTTGAAAGAACTTCTTAATTTTGAGAAAGGAAAACATTTCATAAACTTTGTGCTGTGAATGTGCAGTGGGGTGGGGCAGGAGGATGCAGACAGTAAGCAGCCTTGGAGACTGGTAAGGAATGGCTTTGCAGGTCGAGAGTGAAGCTTACTATAAACTGCTTCATAATAAATTGAATAAACTCCCCTCTATTCAGAAGGGCTATAATTTAACCTTCTTATTAGAATTGTATGGGTTATGTGGATAATTTTAACAACAAAAGTAGTGTTCTTAACTTAGTAGAATATTCATGTTGAAACCAGATGGATTTTTCTCACCCAGCTTGGATGCGAAAGACATCAGGTTGTTGTTAGTGAAGTTCAGCTGTTTCAAAGTTTTATGTTTTGCTCAATCTAGTATGCAAATATTTCCTAGGGACAGTCCCACGTCAGTTTCATCATAAACTAAGAAAGAGGAGAAACAGATAATGCAGGATCTTTGGGGATATTTTTACCAAACTTTGAAATCCAGAAGGAGAACCTTACACATACAGTAGCTATATCAAGAAGCTTTGTAAAGTCCTAGGTCTAGATACATAGTATCTTAGGTTTGCCAGGCACCAAAGTTAGCATGTTAAGGGCTGATGCAGTTCAGTGGTGTAGTGCTTGCTTTGTGTGCACTAGAGCGTGGGTCCATTCCCAGGGGCAGGGATGGACATTTGTGTATTAATGATCTGGCAAAATAGTAAGCTTGGTCTTTATTGGATTTCTTAGGCAATTCGAATTTTGGTTCAGGAACGTCTAACACAGGACGCAGTTGCTAAAGCAAATCAAACAAAAGAGGTACGTGTGATTCTAAGCTAATTTAATGGACATTCCTTCTGGTATTGCATGCACTTAAACTTGTTATTTATACAATCTGGACTGGATATGGTGGCACACACTTTTAATCCCAGCACTCTAGGGTCAGAGCCAGGCAGATCTCTTGAGTTTGAGGCCAGCTGGTATACATAGTGAGTTTCAGGACAGCCAGGACTACGTAGAGAACCCTGCATTCCCCCTCCCCCCAACACACACACAAAAGAAGCCCATTCTGTTGGAACAAAGAAGAAAGGATAGCTGACTTATGTGTGAATTGAATTTGATTCTTAAGTAAACTCAGTGCATTGAAAAACTGAAGTTCAGACAAATGGGTGAACAATGAATTTCATGTCTGACCACATTTCACATTTTAGAGAATCTACTAGTCCATTCAGTCTGTAGACTGAGGCAAGTGCCAAGGCCTTGAGCCTTGTGAAATGTGTTGGCTTATTGGATGCATGGTAGAAAAAGGCAGCACACGCTTACTTCTTTCATGTTAAATCTAGATCTCATATTCACACTTGTGATTCTTTGTAATTTATCTCCTTTTGCTCAGTATGTCATGGCCACCTCCCCTTGAAGAATACTCCTGGAATACTTTTAATTTTAACCATGCCATCAATACAGATAGCCCTGAAAATGCCAGGTGTGGAGATACAAACATTTAATCCTAGTACCAGGAGGCAGGATTTCAAAGCTAGCCTGGACTCTGAGGGTAAAAAAAAAAAAAAAAAAAAAAAAGGAATAAAGGAAAAATTAAATCGCCCCAGTGCCACAGTGCTGAGAGTGTTCTTGGGTAAGGAGGAACAGCAGGAGCAGCTGCGGTTGTCAGTAGTAGTCTCCTTACTACACAGATGTTGAAGTGGCTTGCTTTGGGCATAGCCAGCATTCTGAGGACCCTGGCGCCTCCTTTTCTTCCCTCTCCCTCAAGTCCTCCAATGCCCTTTGTCCTCTGACCCCTTTAGTAAGTCCAGTAGTAATGAAGGGCTGCTGATGCAAGTGTAGGCACCTCTGGAACACACTCTGCTTTCTATAAGGTTTCTTACTAGCTTAATTGTGTATGAATTGGCCACTGGAAATTGGATCAAAGATCAGCTTATTTCACCCACACTGCAGAACAAGAAGCAAATTGTTCTGGCATAATAGTCATTCATTCACCAAAATGATGTCTTTGGTTTGGAGGCAATGCTGAACAGTGCTAAACCAGAGCTCTCTGCTTCTGTTTGCAAAGTAGAATCTAGCTTTTCATTGCTGCAGTTTGTAACTTCAGAGTACTATTCTTTGTAGCCATTCCTGTCTGAGGGATACTGTGGGTCTCAGGGATAGCTGTTCCTTGGTGGTCTGTGGTGCCAGATGACAGATACAGCCACTCAACTACAGGTCTATTCTTCACTTAGTTCTCTGAATTTCCATTTATCTAAGTTATTAGCCCTGTGAGAGCGAGCCTAGGTGGAGCATGTTAGTAAATTAGGCAAGAATTTAGCAGTGGTTAATTACTGCTAATTTCAGCAGAAAGCCCAGACTTCCTGGCCTCCTTTTTGTATTAGGTGGTAATTGTGAAGAGTGATCAGCCCTAACTAAAAGTAACTTCTATAATAAAACATTAACATGCATAAAGATAATCTGGTAAACAGCTGGCTGAAAAAATTCTGGTTCAAATACATTGTATACTTTGTAGTGTCACTTTTAATCTGATTTGCACAGCACTTGCTTAGCCGCCAGCGCTCCTTCCTTAGCCACATTAAGCGCTTTTGCAATAAAGTCTCTATGGTCCTGGTTTAAAAGGTTGGATGGGCTTTGATGTCTCTGGTACATTTGAAGAGAACTCTTTCCTGGGTGGCTGGAAAGCTAGCTCATTGTAAATTGTAATAGTCCCTAAACCAAATAGCCAGCTGGTCTTTAGTTTCAAGTGAGAAAAGTGACCCTTTAACTAAATAGTCTTGTTTTGTTTTGTTTTAAAGGGCTTACCTGTTGCTTTAGACAAACATATTCTTGGCTTTGACACAGGCGGTAAGTTATTTTGTCGAAGTCAAGCTATTTTGAGGGACTTGCTGTACTGAGGTGTAAGTGGGTTGCTGGAAGCACAGAATCCATACACACAGATGCAATGTTCTTGTCTTGTGACAGATGCAGTTCTTAATGAAGCTGCTCAAATCCTGCGGTTGCTGCACATAGAAGAGCTCAGAGAGCTACAGACAAAAATTAATGAAGCCATAGTAGCCGTTCAGGCCATCATTGCTGATCCAAAGACAGACCACAGACTGGGGAAAGTTGGAAGATGAGCACATGAGGATGTCAGCTTCTCACCTGCTTAGTGATGGGAACCGTTACACCGGTGTGTGCTGTGAAATCAGATGTCACACTTTCAAGGGAGAATTCCGGGAGATTGACCATGTTCTAGAGATTTACCACCACTGCTTTTTTCTTTAATAAAGTTGGGGAAGTAAAAGGCTGTTTTGTTCTCTTTTGTTTTGAATTAGTGTATTGTTTCTATAATTATTGTGTGTCCTTTATGGTTAGAGACTCACCCCAACCCTTTGTCCTGGAAACAATATATTTTAGACCAAGAGAAAGCTTTAAAATATTTTATTGGAGTTATATAGAAAATTTAAGAACTGCTGCATCTTTGGTGTTTAACACAGAATACTTTTGAGGGATGCTTCTGTAGAGGCACTTTGGGGAATCTTTCTAGCACCTTTAGTATAAATAAAGTCTGAGGACTTCACCGAGCAGTATAAATAGGCTGGGTCAACCCCGTGGTCTGTCTGTCACAGGGGTCTCAGCGGGCTGTAGGAACCATTTGTTCTCTTCACTTTTCTTGGCCAGGTAGACTCCATGGCAGATAAAAATCAGATTTAGTGTCTTTGCTCTAGTTGGTTCTTTGTTGAGTGAATTTGGCCTTTTAAATAACTGTTTACAAAAGTTGATTTAATAAGCAATGATTAAAATTCTATTTTAAACTTGTGATAACCTTTGTTTTTAAAAATACAGTAGTAAAGATTGAGGTATACATTTCACAAAATATACTTGAGTCTCGCTGCACTGAAAATGCTCATTTTGTGTGCCAAGAACTCATGATGGCCAATTCTTTTCACTGTCTTTGCCTTCGTAGCAAATGTTCTTAGGTCAAGATTCTTGTAAACTTGAAATCCTCCTATACATTTAATACTTAATGTTCATTTTCTTCCTGTGAGGGGAGTGGACAGCAGTGAACATTTCATTAGTTAAGGAAGGCAGTGCTGACAGTTACCACAGCCCTCTACCCACTGGTCCAAGGAAGCATGGTGATGTACTTTGATGGACTCACCTGTTGGACAGTAGGGGTAGACTGCAGTGATCCCATAGAGGTGAGACCGTTGCTCCGGGAGATATTCATCAGTAATCTGGCCACTGTCTTTATTCACTGATATAACACCATCCCTAGTAAAAGAAGGAAGAGGGATTCATAGGTAGTCAGTCACAAGATAAAGTTTCAGTAGATAACAATTGGGCAGTTTTCCATAATGCATTAAAAAGCAATTCAGTTAAATGAGTTTTGACTCAATGTGTCTCTACCAGTGATTCTGGATGTAGCCCCTCCACCAATATCACCTAGGAACTTCCAGGAAGTGCAAACTAATGTTCCCTCTCCGGGAACAGCACACATAATGTATTTAATGTTCTGTGGCCATAGAAGCTAGTGGTTAAATCAGTTCCCAATCCTAGCCAGGCCCACCATGGGGTCTATTCAAGGTCTGTCTTGTGAACACTGTAGGAAGGGGAAAAGGATTCATACATGCACCTGTGTTCTGTTTTGAAGTGTTCTTAGCAGGAACCAAATATCATTTTTCAGTTTTTAAGGTAGACAGTTGATTATTATTATTGATATTACTATTATTATGTTTTTCAAGACAGGATTCCTCTGTATAGTCTTGGCTGTGTAGACCAGGCACACCTCAAACTCAAGAGAGTCCCCTGTCTCTGCCTTTCTAGTGCTAGCATTAAAGGTAGGCACCACTCATGACCTGCTTAGTGATGTTATTTTTAAAAAGGAAAATAGCTTAAAGCTTTGTACCACTTAAAACTACTCATTCTCTAAGAACATATTTAAAAGCTTCTTATTAAGTAGTTTATTACTAAATATCTTCAATTTCACGCTGCCTGCAAGAAACACCATTAAACTTGGGAGTGAAATGCAGGGATGATTTCAAGTCATACACTGCAAAACTGGCGTCTACTAACAGACAAAGTCCAACAGGGCTTCCAACCAAAGCTGCTGACCGTCAAAACACAGTGTGCTCTCCAGAACCCGCTGCCCTTCTAGGCTGCTGCGGAGTGCTCACCTCCGCCAGTCCGTGTGGTAGAAGTGGTCTGCATAGCTGATGATGCTGAAGGGGTAACTGAGATGGTTTTGGATGACACGCCGCCCAGTTCCATCAGGTAGTGTACACTCCAGTTTTTTGGTTCCTTTTAAGACATCCAAAAGGGAAAATGAGTTCCCTTCATGCCCCAAGTAAACCACTGCTAAAAATGAGGTGCCAGAGACCTTCTCAAGGGAACAGAGGCAGAATTTAGACATGGGGCATTTTACACCCACTGTAGTCCACATTACCAGTTGTAAATCCTGCTCTAGTTCTAAGGTTCAAACTTCAATCTTTTTGTGGGAGAATCTAATATATTGAAATCCAGCAGTGTCTTTCCAAAGGGGGCATTAAAGATAAGGATTTTTATAATTTTAAGTCTAAATTTGTTAAGTTGAAAACATCCAGATTGGTCAAAATATTTACTTATAAATTTTAGGTATAAGAAAAAAGGAAAATAGTGGTTATTTTTCTATGGTAATAGTTTGAATTTTTGAAAAACAAAGAATTCAAGAATTTTCAAGTTCCATATTTCTTATGAAGAAGTCTAAATTTGAGATACCTTTTAAAAATGTAATATTCAGACAATTGGATTGTAAAAATGCTCAGCTACATATTTTGTAAATTTGAGAACTTTCAAGACTGAAATAGACACACAGTGTCTTTAAGGTTTTTTGGTAATAAGCACACCACAGAATAGATAACCCTGGTGTTAACCAAATGCATTCCTGAAGGAGGACATCCTCTCACAGCATTTGTCAAAGGAGCACAGCACACCAAGTGATAAAAGTCTTACATGGTTAAACCATAATAATGGCCCAGAAAAAGAGACTAACCTCAGTGCATCCAAGTGTCCACAGCAGCCAATACTTCAAACTTAAAAGTTTCCAGGTGTTCAGTGGGGTCAGGGGTCAGGACAGACATGCTACACAGTCCAGCCTCCTCCCTGAGCCCCAGAAAATTTACTGTAAAAATCACTGTAAAATGTTCTTTTAAAGTTTACAGATCTGATATGTTCTGTGCTGACAGAAATTTAAACCAAAAGATCTAAAAGATGCACGACTTGATTTGTAGTGACATCCCTTGGTGCTCACAATGCTTGCTGTAAGGGAGGCTTATCTTTCTCCACATCACCAGTATTACCTGCATCTGCCCAGCAGAGCAGTTTGGAGAAGGGGTCAAAGGTTAATCCATTGGGTAATCCAATATCTTTGTTGATCAGAATTCTTCTGTTTTCGCCATCTAAAGATGATGTTTCAATTTTAGGAGCTTCTCGATTCCAGTCTGTCCAGTACAAGTTGCTGTGGATCAATTTTAAGACTGTTGTGAACAATAGTAGGGCTCTTGTTTACCGTCACTGCCTCCAGCATCTCCCCCTCACACCTCCAGCATCACCCCCTCACACACACGCACCCTAAAAGGACCGCTATGCAGCAGCCACACTGGCCACCACTGATGGCCAACTCCCAGTATTCACAGCCTCAACTTCCTTGAATCTGGCTGAGTTTGGTGTCTTGCTCCTGGTGAACGGTATGGTAGAAGTCATAAAATCACTTTCACTATTAGTTTTTTTTTAAAACTGGTTTCTGTCCAGTCCCTTTTCTTGCTCCCCAGGGGAGGCTGGATTTTATACAGCAAGCTACCTCTTGCCCAATGGCCAACAATAGCCTGAGGCCTGCCAGCAGTCCACAGGAGAGCTTGGAAAGGGACCTTCTTTCTCAGAAAGTCTGGCTCATACTGGTCTTACCTGACCAGTACCTTGGTTGCCCTTTTTTGACATTACCTCACTCACAGTAATAATGTTGTCTTGGGCTGCCAGGGTTTTCTGACAATCCTAACTGTGTGGGAAGTCATTGTCTATTAACTGTCTAGATTCCTGCCTCTCACACACCTGATGCAGTTGCCCAGAAACCCTTAATACTCAGAAAGCAGGATCTCATTAATTGGATATAAGTTATACATATGCAAACAGGGTTACAGAGCAGAAACAGTGAGACTTCCATGAAAGCTATAGATATATGTTTGTTGAACCACAGAGAACCCCAGCAAAGGGAGAGAAACAGTTTCCTCTGCTGTGGATGTCACTCCTTGTGGGCAGCAGTAAGAGCCAGAGAGCAGTTTCCACTTTGTGGCAGGCTGAGATCCACACAGTGAGCAGTACCCTCAGAGGTGAGTAGCTAACCCTCTGAGAGGTTGTGAGAGCTCATGTTACATGCATGCGCACTGGTGTGACACTGTCCTCTAGACTCTAGATCTTGGAGCATAATGACTGAACAAGGCGCCATTGTTCAGTCCCTGAGGAACCTTCATGTGTAGAACTTCAGGAAGTTCCACCTTCAGGAAGAACCTTCTATAACAGTGTTTGTGGAAGCTGCATCCCAATAATCCTGGGGACCCGTGACCCTGGCCTGGACACCCCAGTTGCCGACCTTGGCAGTTGTCACAGAGAACATTTTTATCTGGACTTCGTACAGTCTCCATCCAGAAAATAAACAAAAGACCAACCAAACCAAAACCCTGCTATGTTTTTAACAAGGCTTTCTCAAGGTACTGCTGAAGGAAACTACTCCCTCCTGTATACCCATCAATTCCCAAGGTCCTACCTAATGATCATCTGATTCAGGCAGCCACTGGATCCTCCCGTGATGGGGCCTGGATTCTTGGGGTGCCACATCACATACCAAGCTAACTAACATTCTTACTGAATGCCATCTTACTTCCTGCCACACACAATGCAAGCTCCAAAAAAAAAAGACCCTAATTTTGCCTACAAGAGTGCCTGACACCCACAGCGTGTCGACATTATCTGGTGAATTACTATATTTGAGTTTTTATTCTGGTCTACTTAGACCTTCCCATGCCAGACATAAGAGCCAGGGGCTTCAAGACAGATCTACAAGTGAAATGAGAGAACAAAGCAAGCCAGCTAACCCTCGGATTGGATCCACAGTGATGGCTCGTGGATTCACCAGATCTGTGTGGAAGAGGACCTTACGCTCGGAACCATCCAGTCCGGCCCGCTCTATCTTATCCAGGCCACTATCTGTCCAGTACATTGTTCTACGGTAGTGGTCAATGGCAAGTCCTTCGGGGCTTATCAAACCTAGAAATAAAGGTGACAGGAGCATTGGTCAGTGTAAAAGGTGAATTCAAGTTCCACATCTGCTGAACAGCTTACAGAAGCAAGCATAAAAGCCTTAATCCCCAGAACAAGGCTAAGAGGACTAGATCTTCTACTGCCTTTTTAACCATATCCAGTCTTTTCTGTGCTGGACCTTGCTGCCCTGATTGCACCTGGCATCCATGGTGCTAAGGACAGGCGATATAAACTGTCAGACCCTGCAGTCTTACTTCAAACCACTCCTTTGAGGGCAGTCCATGTCATCCTAAAGTCACCCTTCTGTTTGTCACGTATAAATGCACTTGTTTGCAAAGGGACAAGGCTTGTAAAGGTTAAAAATAATTTGCACAGAATTTAACCTTTCCTTTAGATGAGAACAGGAGAAACCAGGACAAAACAGGCCAATGGTAGTAAAACAAAAGGTACCACCAAGTATCCATGGGAAGAAGCTGCTGACCTGAGGTAATGATGGTCTCGGGTTCGGCTCCTGCCTCCAAGCTGGCACGGCTGATGGTCCGACCTGCAACGTCTGTCCAGTAGACCATTCTCTCCCGGCAATCATAGTCAATCCCCACAACTATGGAGCCCTTTGAGGACCAATGGTGACATCAGAAGGATTAGGATTCCTTGAATCCCCAACCCTAGGTTCATGGCTACACGGCATTACTGTGAGCAGCCTGTGCTGTGGTGGTTCGAGGCAGTGGACAGGAAGAGACTCCTCCCTCAGGTCAGAGCCAAGCTCAGCCATTTAACCTCTATGCTTTCATTTTCTCCAAGATGGCAATCAGTAAAACGTTTATAAAGAGCCCCACTGGCAATCTCTAGACAGTAAGCTCCTCCAGTACTATTAGCTGGCTGTGAACACGGTCGTTTCATGAGAAAAATCAGCCTTTTCACAGATGAGAGGAGCATCCCACTAAGTAAGCCCTTAACATTTAAGGGTGCAAAAGATGAACGCTTCCAAGTGTTACTGGGACATTCTCAAAGAGCCTTTCTAAAATCTGACAACACGTGCCAGTAAAATTTTCCCTACTGGGTGAATAGACTGGAATCCTCCCCAACCCAAGGTGTAATGGCCTCTGCCTCTTAATATAAGCATTCAGTTGTGGGTCATACAAGAGAGCCTGTAATTTAACAATTTGGGAGGACTGTGGTCACCAGCCTTTAGCTGGCACGGTTTCTCCTTTTCCTTCCTGATGAATGACAGTCTTATTCAAAACCCTGAATCTGTGATGTTCCTGCTTGAGATCCACACAGGGCTTGCTTCTTTCCATTTCTAACCCAGTTTCTTGCTGTGAAAATGCCCAGCAGACACGGAATTCAACACAGGCCACACCAGTCCTTGCCTAGGAAAGCCTCCTGGGGCTTGGCCCAAAGTAGTCACCAGGAGACACTGTGTGAAGAATGTGGCTCCTGTACAAATGCTAGCATTTATAGGGGCACCTAAGGTCAATAGTGCTTTTATTTGAAAATTAAACTTAAAAGGCCCTCCATCTGAGGCAAGGGCACACATTCATACAGGTGGCAATGAGCCCAGGGAATCACAGGATTCATAAACCAAGCTTCTTGGTATGAAGGTCACATTTTAGGTAAATTGCCCCAAAGAGCGCTTGTAATTCCCCCTTCTCCTTCAGTTCCACTATAACCATCTCCTCCCTGCCCACTAGACATGTTTGGAAATGTACTCAAACCATCTGGTGTGGCTAGCACACAAGATGGTTAGCATGGGGAAACTTATCAAGCAATATGCTCTTATAAAGTGGTATTGGGGATGGAGCCTAGAATCTTGAAGAAAAAGACCATCTTTTCATCATACACTGGTTGCTTTGAAGCTTGCTTGGGAGCAGTAGTTCATTAACAGAAGTAAATAGAGAGAACTCTGCCATGTAGGAAAAGTCTGCTCAGTGTACATTGAAGACAGAGGGTCAGACCAGCTTTCATGGTAGCTGGTGTCTCTCTTTTCCCCACTTCAGAGAAGAAATCCCTCCTTCCACATGGAAGTGTCTTGCTAGCTCAAGAGATAAGCATACCCAGGGGCGGGACCAGGGCTGCATAGGCAGCACACATTCCCCAAAGCTGTACAATGGACCAGGCAGAGTGCTAGGACAGAAGTGAGTCAAAGTGGCATAATCAAAATGAAAGGGGCAGCCTGACGAGCAGTCCTGATTTCCACTCTACCATCTCAAATGACCACCTCCTAGCTTTGTTTTGTTTTTTTGACTTCCAAATGTCTGTGGCCTGAACAAAACCCCCAGCAACCTGAGGTAACAATGATCTTTCCCATAAATAGCCAACAGCTCTGAAATTCTTTGGCTATCTGAACTTCCATGACACCCTCAAGGTATAGCAGATAGAAGGGGTCAGACATCATTTCCAACAACGGAGCCCCACTAAAGCAGACGGAAGCCCAGAAACCTGCCAGGATTCCCTGCGCTGCACTACACTTCCCTGTGAAAACCACAAAGCACAGGTCCTCCAGGCCCACAAACCCACAAGTCCACAAGCCTAGCCTGCAGGCTCACCCTCATCCCAAGCCCCACCCTTCTCGTGGAGCCCAGTCCCCCCTGGAGAAACCCAGTTTACATGCAGTGACAGCAGGGTCCTGGCTGCATCCTTCTGAAGCCTGCTGCCATTGAGGGGCAAGTGGCCAATCTGCTGGCCCTGGGCATAGAGCAGGAAGGTGCCCACAGACGGAGGAGTCACATCAGGCCGGGGTGTGGGGCGGACCACAGGTGGAGCGACAGTGGGTAGGCCTGTTTGTGGGAAGGTGGAGAGAGGAAGGAAAGTTACTTTTGCACATGATCACCTCCAAAACTGCCCAGTTCTTCATGGAACAGATTTTTAAAAATAAATTACTGGTTTTTAAGCGCCCCCCCCCCCGAAGATTAACTACTCAAATTTCTGCCATTTACTCAGGAGATAAACATAACTAGCCTCCAAACAAAGTGCAGAGTTTTAGGATGTGGTATGGCAGCCAAATGTTCACTGGGGCCCTAGGGTGGTACTTTCCCCTTTCACCCAGGGCTGGGGGTCATAATAGTCACCCTCTGGCCTGAGATGAGCTATTCTTATAGCAGGGACTACTAGTGGCAAAGCCAATGTTAAATCCAGATTGGGATTCTGAGATACCCTGATGATAAGTCAACTCAGCATACTGATGAGGTGACTTTACTCATCAGACTTCGTAGCTCTTTCTTCCCTACACTGCCCACCCCAGGAAGGAAAACCCCAACAGAAAGCCCTCAATGACACACAGAAGAGCCTGGGCCGTCCCATGCTTACATGCAGGCATGGTGCCTGGCTGCGAGCGCGTGCCCTGTAGCTCTCTGCCATCCTTGTCCACACACCAACAGAAATCGCTCTTCCCATGGCACTGCAGGGGGATGAAGTGTCCCAGGTCGTCACACTGGGGCACATACTGGTCGTCCCTGGGTGTGCCCCCGTAGTGTTCCAGCAGGCTTTCCCTCCAGCGCTCACAGACAGTCCGAGGCCTCTGGGTGGGCTCTAAGATGGGGAAACAAATCTTGGGTGGCCAATCAAGATCAGTACAGATCCAGGTCCCAACTCGTCATCTCCTGGCCTTCCTTTTCCTCTGTCCAGTCACAAAGCCTTAGCCATGACCCTGGACACTGGGCCAAGGAAGCACATGTGTTCTCAGAAGTTCTCTGTGGGAACCCAGAAAAGAAATCACCCTGATGTTCCTTGATGCTTCTATCTCCCAAGGCCAGGAGGACCTGCCATGGAGGCCTGGCCACATCAGACAAGAACAAGGAGACAGGCTCATCCACAGACCTCACTAGGACAAGTTTATAGGCTAGTAGAAATGCATGGGGACATTTGGTCATGTGCCCAGGGCTCCTCTGATGACAGAACACTGTTCAGACTCTCTGAAGACTCAGTGACCCATGTGACACTTTAAAGCAACTCTTTCCCACTTGTCTCAAATTCTTGCTAAAAGAGCCATCTTCAGGCCGACCTATGTGTCCTAGAAAAAAGCTGAAGACCATGCTGAGCTGTAGGTTTCACTGGCCAGTTATAAGGATCCTTGTAAGAGTGGCAGGACACTGTATATGGCACAGCAGAGGCAGCATTGAGGAAGCAGCATTGAGCAACGGGGAACTGCTTCTTGGACTGTCCCGTTTCCAGAATTCACTGCCATCATATTGCTGGAACTATCTCAAAGCTGAACCTTTCCTCCAAGCTCTAGTCTTCTGCCACAATACTGTCCTGTTTTCTCTAGGACTGCACATCCCTAGCCCTCCTTCCTTAGAGCCTCAGGCTTCTGGTTCATACCATGATTAAAGAAAGACCTGCTGGCTTCTGATGTATGCCAGTCTTCCCCACCCCCCCACCCCCCACTAGGCTGCTGCCCCAGGGCCACCGAGGCTCTGCCCTACACATGAGGATGGATCTACAAAGGCTCCAGGGTCAGCTGCTGAAGTCACTTCCTCACAGAGGCTGGATAGCCCACAGAGCGTAACTAAAGGTATTTCTGGTTCTGTTTTAATCACTGAAACTCAAAGCCTAAGTTCTGCAGAATCACGAAGCCAATTTATCCCCTTGCTACCATCGGGATGCATAACTGAAATCTCAGCACAAAAGTACAGGCTTCTGCTTTCTCCCAGACTTGTTCCTCGTGTCTTTAGTTCCACTACACATACCTACGTTTCCCATGGCCCAGATGAATCACCCAGTGCCCCTTTCTCTCACTCCTCACATCTCAGATCAAAAAACGTCTGATCAATTTTACCTCCAAAAACGTTCTGACTAGAGGTGAACATAGTAGTGCATGACCTTAATCCAGCACTCAAGAAGCAGAGGCAGGTACATCTCTGTGAGTTCAAGGCCAGCCTAGTCTACATAGTGAGTTCCAGGATAGTTAGGGCTACATAGTGAGACCTTGTCTTAAAAACAAACCAAAACAAACCAAAACCAAACAACAACAAACAAACAAACAAACAAACAAACAAAAACAACAGACCATCTTGACGTCTTACCACTTCTCCCATGTGTCATCCTGGTTACAGGAATCCTCTCACACTGGGATCATGGCAACAGCCTTCTGGCTTGCTTTTTTCCTTCCACCTTTCCTCACCAAACCAGTGTATACTCAGCCAGCAGCTACAACGGGGCATCTAAACTCAAGGCATAATCTTACACAGAGACCATGGTAACAGCCTTTGGGCTGGCTTTACTGTTCCCACTTTCCCGTATCTTCACTCCACCAAACCAGTGCACTCAACCAACAGCCACAATGGCACATTCAAAACCCAGAGCATCTTAGTCCATTCTTCTGCTCAAAACCCTCCAGACACTTCAAAGAACAAAGCTGGGGGCATCACAACTGGGCTGGAGGGACCAGTCCTCTGAGACTGGTGGGGAGATACCAATAAAGTCCCCAATCTCAAACTCAGCAAGTTCAATCAAGACTCACAGGTTTAGGAAGTGGCTGACCCTCAAGCTCCTGTAGCTCATGACCAAACAGGAAGCAAAGGAGACAAAGGCAAGACTCTGTCCTGCTCAGCCTAAAGTGTTCTAGGACAGGAGAGGGGACTGCTACCCCTTCAAATACTCACCATCCACTTCACAGTGGGGTATACTGGGAAGACCACCAACAGCCCATTCCACACTGAACACCCCCAAGAGCCACTCCTATTTCTGGGGACCACCCAACATGGGTATGTGTCTGGATGGATGCAAACACATAGCAAGTCAACTGGGGCTCAGATCACTCACAGGTAGGCACCCTTCTCATCTCCTACTGCTTTAAGCTACGTTATTCAATCATGGGCTTGCTTCGTTCCTGCTTCTGATTGCTTAGGGTTCAAACAGTCTTGAGTACAGAGTATGCTAGCCTCCATCCAACTGACCTGGTTATGCAAATGAGACTAGTCAGAGATGGCAGGCGTGGCCAAGCAGTGCCAGGGAAGAAACCTTGGCTGTGAGATGTTTGTACAAAGGATGCCTGAGTCACTCTCCTTAGCACGTGTTATTTTAATCAACTTAACAGAATGCTGAGGCATCGCTCCACAGGCCCCATTGAACCACTGACTCTCAAACCTCTGACAGAGATCTGAGGCTTTTGAGAGGAGCCACTACCAAATGAGGATTTCTCTAGGAAACTTATTTTTTAAGGCCTGCAGAATCTTTTCCCCTAACAACCTATTAAAGGAAGGGGAGAGGGTTGAGGGGGGAAGGGAAGCATAGGGCCCATAAATCAGTGTGGAGCAATCCATTACGAGTTTACTTATGTGAATCTTTAGTTTTATTTTTTTGAGAATCTTGTACATTCTATCTTAATCATATTCACCCTCCCTCTCCCAATTCTTCCCAGTTCCATGCCCCAAACTTTTATATCCATGAATCTTAGAAACACTAAAGTTACAAATGTTAAAGAATCAAAACTGCTGGAAATTGTCCAGCTCAGTTTCCCTCACACATTAAAAGCTGACATTAGTGGCTTGTGGTTTTTTTATAATTTAATTATTTTATTTTATAATTTAGAAAGTGGCTCTTTGGATACTAGCTCCCAGATCAGGAAGTATTTGGGCTGAGGCAGCAGCATGTGTTGCCCAATTCTGAATAATTCAGCAGGAGGCTGGAAAGCTGCCCAGTGGAAGCCACCTGCTGCTCACACTGCCAGGGAGACTCTGCCCACCAGGCTCTAGGACCTTGGCGTGAAGAAGGCAGATGATAATGGCCATGTTTGCCACGAATACCTCAGATCAGATGGATGGGTTCCTGTACTCCCTTTGAAAGCAGCTGTGGGCCGGGCGGTGGTGGCGCATGCCTTTAATCCCAGCACTTGGGAGGCAGAGGCAGGCGGATTTCTGAGTTCGAGAGTTCGAGGCTAGCCTGATCTACAGAGTGAGTTCCAGGACAGCCAGGGCTACACAGAGAAACCCTGTCTCGAAAAAACAAAAACAAACAAACAAACAAAAAAAAAATAAAGCAGCTGTGGAAAGAAGGGCTTCCCAAGACCACACTGGATTGCCTAGAAAGGGATGGGGTCATTGGAACTGAAGGACGCTCAAAGGATCCACTCCAAGTTTCATACCTAATATACCCGCTAACATTAGCACGGCCCTCAGACTGCTTTCTACATGGTTACCTAGAGAGCAGTCTTGTTTTTAGATAAAACGCTCTGCTGGGGAAACTCTTTAGCTTCAAGCCTCTCACAGTTGGCCACAGCCTGACTCAGACACTCAGCTTTCAGTCACAACTCAACAAGGATCTACACAGCTGGAGTCCAATGCATAAAGGATCCTGCACGTCACCTACGTATCTAGATGTCCCTATGACATTAACATGCACATGGGTGTGTCTATATCATCCAAGTGTTCTTTGGAAGAAAAAAAAAACCTATGAAAAAATAGTAGCCAGTCAGACCCATGTCTGCAGTCAGAGCTGGGTTATAAACCACCCACTGCCAAAATCATTCAAGGCACTTTTTTGGGGCAGGAGGCTCACCTGGAGGTGGTCCACAATGGGGTGGGGTGGAGCCAGGTGGAGTCTGGGTGCCAGGGACTTCATGGCCATTTCGGTCCACACACCAGCAGAAGCCAGTGCTCCCATGGCACTGCAGTGGCACGAAGTTTCCCTGGTCATCACACTGGGGGATGTGGATCCGTGACCCAGGGTAGGCATGCTGTGCCTGGGCATAGCGCTGCTGGTATTCACAGGGCTTCAGTCCTGAGATGGAATCTCCAGGAACCGTGTCTGAGGGAGACATAAAGGAGAAATAAGAGGTACTGCAAACCATCCACACTAACCAGCTTCCCATAAAGTCTTCTGTACTGAATGTTTCTTCCATACAATTGAAAGTTACCATGACACTGAAAAACAGTAAGACACTAACATTTTAGAGTCCTGAGTTCTTATTTTGGCTTTGCTATTAACTATCTAGTTATTACGAATTCCCTCCATTTCCCTGTATGAAAATAAATGTAAGCTAACCCAGTTTGTTCTCAGCCGTGGGGGCTAGCTGACATCCGGGCAAAATGAAGAATAAACTGCCCGGCATTCTGGGAAACCTTGAGGAGGACAAGCTAACTCCATCCATTCTTTAGGACCCAGAGTCTAAGTCTGAGAAGCCCAGGTCAACAGCCACATTGCCGTATGTCAGCCAAGCTCCATGAAAGCAGTCACCACGAGTACTGACTTCTGGCTCCTTAGTGCATGACTCTCCCACTGAATAAGGTTCTCCTCAATGTTTTTTCCAAACACTACTCAGCAAAGCAGATCACTTGGGTGGTGAACCAGAGCCACCACAGGGTTAATGACAGACTCCAGGAAGCTCACACACCAACTAGCAGCAAGTGGACATCAGGAGTCTACTGAGAAGAGTCCAGAGCTTGGAAAGTCCCCCATCCAGGCCTCAGACCAGGTTCCATCTTGGGCAGGAAGGAAAATAAGAGGGAAGGAGCTGGGAGATCCCTGAGTTTAATCAGGTCTTCATCACTTACCAGAGGTGCAGTGAAACCCATCCCCATGATACCCAGGCTGGCAACGGCAGGAGAAGGACCCGGGAGTGTTGTAGCAGATAGCTGCCTCATGACATCTGTTTTCCGCACATTCATCAACATCTGCAGAGGTCAGGGACGGGTACAGAGAGGTGAGGAAAGGAAGGAAGGAAGGAAGACCATGACTTCATCATAAACAGCTGTGTGACTACATGGTCAGAGTGCATATGGCTTAATAAGTTATCAACTTTTTCTAAAGTCAAACAGTAAGCATAACAACAAACGAATCAAAAAACATGCACTGGCAGCTTTATGTTAACTTGACTCAAGTCAGAAACATAAAAGAGGAGGGAGCCTCAACAGAGAAAATGCCTCTATAGGGTATTTTCTTAATTAGTGATCAATGGGGGAGGCCCCAGCCCCTTGTGAGTGGGGTGGTGCCGTCCCTGGGCTGGTGATGCTGGGGTCCATAAGAAAGCAGGCTGAGCAAGCCAGTGAGCAGCGCCCGTCCACAGCCTCTGCATCAGCTCCTGCCTCCAGGTTCCATCCCTGCATGAGGTCCAGTTCTCATTGCTTTTGATGATATTGTTACATGAACTGTGAGCGAAATAAACTCCTCTGAAAGTACCTTTTGATAGGTGTTTCATCACAGTAATTGTAACCTCAGCTGAGATAAAAACAAATCCAGGAACATGTGAGCTAACGAGACAAATGTTCAGCACAGAGATCTAATCTAATCTGAGCATAGGTACTGAGTACTTCTGGGGTGTTCCTGACTACTGTGAATTCTAGAAGTTATTTCCTTTCAACTACTAACCTATACTGTAAATCATTAATTTCCTGTCAGTGATATTACAAAAAAAGACAAATATAGAAAACAATTGTTTTTCCTTCTTTGTTTGGCATCTGCTCTCTTTATATTCCTGTAGAGGTACAGGTGTTAGATGAAGCCCCAAACACATTTTCAGTTTAGAAGGAAACTGATCCTTGCCTGATCAGACTGCTTTCTAAAATCTCCAGCCATAGACAGCTTTACAGAAACTTTTCACTTGTACAAAGAGAAGAATGTTACTGGCCCTTTTGAAACAACCCATGCACATGAGAGCCTGCACTCATTGTCCACAGATAAGCAGCCCAGCCCCTGCACTCTGCAGGAGCTTCTCTGAGGATTTTACAATCGTACTCAAAACTGCAAGATGAACAGCTGGAGGAAAAGCCAATTGATATGCCTTTTATTTTACTTATTAAAGTTAGCCCATGCTTTATCAGTAGCAAGTCACCTCTTCCCCCACCCCACACTCAAAACCCCCAAGAAACTCTCCCAAGAGGAAGGGCCGAAGCTGATGCCAGGGGATGAGGTAAGCTCTAAGGGGACAGGAAGTCTTCCAGGGGAAAAGGGGGGAAGCAAAAGGTACAGGTTTGACTTCCAGACCTCAGCTTGACCAAAACCAAAACAAAGCATGAGTCACACCCACAACAGCAAATGGAAGTGTGAGGAGACACAACAACAACCCATGTGACAAGGTGATAGCCAGAAACCTACTACAGGAAAAAAGAGCTGGCCCATTTGGTATGGCCATGGCAGGCACACACCAGCTTGGAAAGTGGAACTTTATAACCAGGGTCAGATCTGAATGGGATCAGGGACAGACTCTACCAAGCCCCCATTCTCCAAAAGCTCTGCCTACAACTCAGGCGTTTTTCTCGGCTGACAGGCTACTGCTCCTTACACATAGGCATTCCATTTCCGTATACCCATCTAGGGAGCATCTGCTTATCCTTTGCCTTTGGAGAACACAGTGTCATTGAGTCTAAAAACCCCCGAACGCTCAACAGAGCAAGGTTGATTCCACCCAGAGTGACTCTCCCTGGGCAAGCAAACTGCCTTTTCTGGTTATCTTCACCTCCCAAGATTAAGAAGGAAATTGTTTAGTGAGCGTCCTAGATAGCAACTCAGTTACTAAAGAACTGTCATTTTTATCCTAGTAGCATATCCTGTCTCTTCAAAGGCCAGCTCCAGGGCACAGCTGAGTGGAGAGCTGGCTGGGCCTGGAGGGACTCTAAAACTGACTGAGGAGCCAAAGCTATAAAAATGAACTGCCAGCCAAATTCAGGAAATTCCAGCTATGACAGAACATACCCTATAAGTACTTCCAGAGGCAACAGGAACCCCAAGCAATGGCAGGAAGCAGGAATTCCTGACCACACAGCATACTGCAGGACCCCAGGGAGCCTTTTCTTAGGCTATTTTTTAACTAAGGGAGAGGGGATTCCCTAAGGTTGCCAAATCTCTGGTGTCATTAAAGCCCTCACCTAGGGATTCTGACCAAACCTGAAATGGCCACTCTCCCCTGTTGTTACATTTCTCATGGTTACAGCAGGCAGTAGTTGTCAGGAATGACCAACAAGTAGGAAAAAAAACCCTTGAAGAAGTTTAATATATCACACCTGAGGAATCCCTGACCCCCAAGTTGGAGAACTACAGGCTCCCAGAAGCGCAATCCAACTCCATCTTAGAGGGTCTCCATGATGGACAGCTAGAGGCCAGTCAGTGGATCCAGGCAGGGTCTGAGCTCAGAGATGGCTTCACATCTCCTCAGGAGCACAAACACCATGGGGTTTGCAGAGAGTTAGAGGTCATTTCCCAGGATGCCAAGTGTCCAGACAGAAGATGGGGAAGGACTCTGGCCTCTTCTCAAGGCAGAAGCTATCTTTTTAATCCCCACTGATACGAGGATGCCAGTAACGATTAACTAGTGGGCAGGATGATGTTCAGGGGCTGATGGAAGATGGGTCAGGTCAGGACAGGACTGAGAGGACCAGGACAGTCCCTTATCACAAAGGCAACAGAAAAAAGGCATTGGGATTCCAGCACAATCGAAGCCTCCACCACTCAGCCATTACACTCAAGAATCTGTTAGAAAAACATGTCTGGAACCGTCCAGTCGTAGCTCATGCTTTGGAGCTCTGACATCCCTTCCTGGCCCCATTCTGAGCAGAAGCAGCTGGAAGCAAACTCAACCACTGAATGACTGACTTGCTTTCACTGTTTTAACTCTCTAGTGCTAATTAACCTTTAAGCTACCCAGAACCCTATGCTTTTGGTCCATATGCCTTCTCTCTGCTCCCTAACTGTTGTCCATCACACACCAGTGTCTGCTGTTCATGTTTGTTGAGGCATGTGGTGATCTCCCTTGGGACCTGTAATCATGGTAATGGTGATAGTGGTAAACATTGTTACTTCTATGTCCATACCCTCTCGTCCATGCTTTACCTAGTGTCTCTGAGCACAGAAATCCTAAGAATAACGTCTGTACCATTCACCTGCTTCCTGAACAAAAATATAACAGACTCTGGTATCCTTAACTCACACCCGAAACTCCAAGACAATCTGTTCTTCCTGCAAAGTCACCCAGATTCTTAACAACATGTCTGGGAACTATCCAGCTCACACTAGTATAGGGCGGAAACTGCTTCAGTTGGAGGGAAGGTGGAGAAGACTTGACTCTTTTCAAATCAAAGTTACCTGCTAGTGACTTAAACCAGACTGAGAACCTGAATCCAAGGGCGCCTTTCCAGGGTGCCTGTTTTCCAACAAAGCATTGTTGGAGGAAAACCCACACATCTTCTTTTCATCCGACAGAGCAAAAATTGTGTGCCTCCAGACTGCACGGTTCGCGCTCACAGACATAAGTACTATGAAACACCTCTAAATATGAATGTATACACATATCTAATGTGTTGTAGGTTTATTCTACAAGTGACTTTCATGATTAGGATAGACTATCATGTGGACTCTTTAGGAAAATGACCCCTCTCGGAAGCCTGGTTACCAAATGTGGCTGTGGCTTGTTAGGGACCTCCCAATATGGACTTCAGTGATCCCGGTCTCACGATATGCATAACCTCTATCAATCCTCTCCTTAGGGACATTTACAATCATAACAAATACAGTAAAACAATACTGCAAGCACCTCTGAGATAATGACTTCCATCTTTCTGGCAGGCCATAATAAAGCAAGCTGTCTTGTGACTAAACAGCCTTGTTTCATGAGAGGCCCACATGACAAGAAACTAAAGGGCACAGCCTGCTATGACAGAACAGAGGTGCTGTGTCCAACAGTCCTGACGCATGTCCATACTAAGCGGTGACTCTTGTCTTAAGCCTTACTAGAGGTCCTAAGACTTAGCACCTGCTGAATCATGGCCACACTCCTGACCCACAGAGAGCAGACGGGACTGGTGAGGTTGTTTAAAGAGCAGATTCATACTCAATAGTGTGAATGCTTAGAAAACTGAAGAATGCATCAATATAAAGGTTATTCAGGGAAGCTTCTAAATTGTCTAAATAGACTACAGTATATGACAAAACCAAAACTTGGTTATTGTAAGAGAAAACCATGAGAAAATAAGGGTTAGAAAGCATTTGAAATGAAAAAGAGCCTCCTCTGGAAATCTTTTCTCCTTTGCCACCTCATACCTGGGCCTCCCGAGATAATGTGCTAGGACAGCTTTGGAACTCCCTGGGCCTTCATGACCAACGTCCACAGCATGGCCCCTTCACCCCAATCCTTGTTCTACTGAGCTGTTCTGTTGCTGAGATAAAACACTTAAGAAAAGCAGTTTAGGAAAGTTCATTTTACCGCTTACACTTCCAGACCACAACCCATCGCAGTAACTCAAAACAGGAACTGGAGCAGAGAGCACGGAGGCTCAACACTGCAGATCAATGCTTGCTCTCCTGGCTCACTCTCAGGCTAAGCTTTGCTGGCATTCATACACTGCCCAGGAATACACCCCCAGTACTGGGCCCTCCTACATCAGTTAGCAATCAAGAGAAGGCCCACGGGCAAAGCTGATCGAGGCAGTTTCTCAACTGAGGCTCTCTCTTCCCAGATAAATCGAGGTCATGACAAGTTCATAATAAAAACTGCCAGGTCTGATGACACACCCCTTTGATACTTGAAGCAGAAGCAAGTAAAACTCTTTGTGTTTCAAGCCAGCTGGACTACACAGGGAAACCAGACCCTGTCACCAACCAACCAACCAACCAACCAACCAACCAGCCAACCAGCCAACCAAGCTAAACACCACAACAGCCCATCTCACCAGGTGTTTGATGAAGGTGGGAGAATTTAGAAAGAACTGTGGGTATGAGTCCCTCCCATCCTACACTAGCTCCAAGGAACAGAAGGTTTCCAAGCTGATACCAACACTCCAGGATAACCATGGGTGTTCACCAGTCTGGCACCAAAAGAACACTCTTGGGCTCCCTTTCTGACTCCAAGGATGCCTGCTCTCTTTCAGCAATCCCAAGGCTGAGTCATAGGAGGGGAGAAGCTGTGTCTCTATGAGGATGTATACCTAAAGGGACCATGCAGAGTCCTCAAGACTTACCCACAGGTACTCACCAGAACACTGATGCCCAGTGCCAACAAAGCCTGGTAGGCAGGCACAGCTGAATGAGCTGCCTCCATGGTGAATGCACCGGGCCTGCCCCTCAGGGGCACAGGTGTGACTGCCATCAAGGCAAGGGTTGGGAGGTGGGGCAATCACTGAAAAGAAAGTGAGAGTTTAAATGTGTGTGTGTGTGTGTGTGTGTGTGTGTGTGAGAGAGAGAGAGAGAGAGAGAGAGAGAGTGTCATTCTCTTAATCGCCCCACCCATAGACTAACAGCATCAGCACACCTGCGGAACTTAAGGAACACAGGGTCTCAGGGCTTGTATCAGTCAGAATCTCAATTCTATCAAGATTTCTAACTCAGGTTCATATGCCTATTAGAGTTCAGATGTGCTAGTGTGTGTCTGTGTTTAAAATATTAGGCATGACAATAAGTGATCAAAACAGATCCAGGCTACAGCTTGTAATTCCCCAGAGAACTGCACACATGTGACAGATAGACAGGCAGGCACACCCCATGCAGTTCCTAATACCACTGTTACACTGTCATCTTACTGGAGACTGAAATGTGTGTTTATTATCAGCTCCACCTGTGGGATAAATTTGGAAGTCTAGGTCTTTCGAATCCATTCATAGAAGGTATATTTATTGTGGATGGGGTCTTTGGCTCCTCACACAAGACAGGCACCTTTCAACATGAATTCTTTCTAGAGCGGGGGTGTTATTAGTCGCTATCTGGTCATGTGACCCCAGAATTCCAACTATGAACATCCTCCGGTAACTCAATATAATACCTAGATGGGAAAAACCCAATGGTGATGTGTCATCGTGACAGGACAGAGCTGAACAACAGCAGAGGGCTGGCTGCATACTTCAGAAAAGCCACATGTCAGAGGCTCTGTACAGCAGGTACAGCAGAGATGTAAGTGAATCACAAGGTAGGACTCAGCAGCCTCTTAGCTAAAGGAAAAAAGGATTCTGGTACTCACAGATACAAGTGTGCTGGTCATCTGCAAATTCATAGCCACTACGGCATTCACACCGGTAGCTTCCCACCAAGTTGACACACACAGAATTGGGGCCACAGCGGTGGAAGCCAGTGGCACATTCATTAACATCTAGGCAAAAATGAGAACAGAAAGCACTGATGAGACAGAGTGTTCCAGACATGAAGGCCCAATGACTTAATTTTCCTCTGATGCTTCAGTGGGAATAATGGTTGGTAAATGGAAAGCATAGAAATTCTAGAGTTTTCGACACTGGGCAAAAACCCAAGTAGCAATTCATCAGAAATAAGGAAAAATATTTTCAACTCTTTCCAGTTAGGACATAGGAAAATAATTTTTGAATACTTTAGAAACTCTTTTAAAAAGTAAAATAATTTTATTTTCATTAGATGGGTTCTTTCTATAGCTTTAACCCAATACCCACCTCTGCACTATCTTCCCAAACCTAGTCAGATTCTGCCTCAGCTCTCATATTATGATATCCAGATTAACAGAGGCTAAAATCATTGCCTGAGGACGACCACAAAGACCACAGGTTCTTGTCCTCCACGGACTGTGACGTAGGAAAGAGGAAGGTGAAAACCAGAGCTACGCGACAGAAACAGAGAACATGTCTCTCACCCACACAGCTCCGGCCATCACCCTGGAACCCAGGCGTGCACTCGCAGGTGTAGTCTACACCTGTCCCCGGGTGGCACCTTGCTGTTGTGTCACAGGTGTGGCTTCCGTCATAGCAAGGATTCACTGCAGCAGGGGCTGAGTCCACTACGCACAGGAAACAGAAATAAGCAGAGTGACTGTCACAGAGAGAATGTGGGACAAAGGAAGGAGACGGGAGTCTTTGCTATTCAAATCAAAGGTGGACTACTTATATCTCAATGTTAATTTAACAGCGTCTTCGTGCCTATGCTGCAGAGCAGGGTCTGGCTCTCAGTAGCTTTGCTTCCAGGGCAAGAAGGCCTCTAGCATCTCCTGGGCTCTCACGATGCCTCTGTGCTAGACGTCTGTTCCCATAAGAAAGGTGAACAATCCAGAGTCAGCAAGTGTGTTGGCGCAGACTCAACCTCCAAACTTCTGGCTCTGTCTGTCAGTCTCTGACTTCAGTCTCACTGTTTCTGTGAATTGAATCTAAAACCTCGCAGGGTCTCAGGCTCTCTCCCAGTTAGAATCTCAGTTTTAGGAAGATTCCTAGCTCAAGGGCTCATATGTGCTATAGCTGAGAAGGCTAGCATGTTAGTGCTTAAAACACTAGGCATGACAGTAAGTCATCCAAACAGACCTTGGTTCAAGCTTGTAATGCCCCAGATCACTGCATGTACATAACAGACAGACAGACAGACAGACAGACAGACAGACAGACAGACAGACACACACACACACACACATACACACACACACAGTTTCTACTACTGTTGATACTTCCATATCTTACTGGAGATTGGAATGTTTCTCTATCATCAGCTATCTCTATCAGGAGGATAAATTTGGAATTCTAAGTCATTTTGAAAGTTAAAAACGATTACATATGTAATTTTGTATATGTGTACGTACACGCATATGTGCACACTCAAATGTTGCAGTGTACTTAGTGTACCTGTAGAGATCAGAGGGCAGCTCCGTGGAGTATGCTCTCTCCTTCCACACTTAATGTGGGTTTCAGGAATTGTCCTCTGGTCACTGGTTAGATTTTTATCAACTTAACACACACTAAGGTCATCTGACTAAAAACTCTCATTTGAGAAAATGCCTCCTCCATCAGACTGGCCTACAGGCACGTCTGTGGAGCATTTGCTTGATTAATGATTGATGGAAAAAGGCTCAGCTGACAGTGAGTGGTATCAGCCCTGGGCAGGTGGTCCTGGGATGTTAGGAAAGCAAACTGGGCAGGCAAGGAGGAACAAGCAACACCCCTCCATGGCTTCTGCTTCAACTTCTACCTCTTGCTCCTGCCATGAGTTCCTGCCCCGACTTTCCCTCATGATAGACTGTAATCTATAAAATGAAGTAAACTTTCCCCTTCCCAAACTGGTTTTGGTCATGAAGTTTATCACAGTAACAGAAAGCAGACTAGTACATATGGCAAGCTCATTACCCATTGAGCCATCTTGGGTTATCTTTGGGGGTCCCAAAACTATCTTTGTAAAGATACAACCTGTGATGGTTTGTATATGCTTGAACCAGGGAGTGGCACTATTGGGTGTGGCCCTGTTTGAGTAAGTGTGTCACTGTGGGTGTGGGCTTAACCCTAACCCTAACCCTAACCCTAACCCTAACCCTAACCCTAACCCTAACCCTAACCCTAACCCTAACCCTAACCCTTAAGGCATGAAAGTCAGTCTTCCACCAGCAGCCTTCAGGTGAAGATGTACAACTTTCAGTTCCTCCTGCACCATGCCTGCCTGGACGCTGTCATGCTCCTGTCTTGATGATACTGGACTAAATCTCTGAACCTATAAGCCAGCCGCAACTAAACGTTGTTTTTATAAGAGTTGCCTTGCTCATGGTGTCTGTTCACAGCAGGAAAACCCAAACTAAGATACAACCAAATAAACAAAAATAGCTTCCCACCCCAAAAATTCCACCAGAGAACTCCTAAACCTGATAAACAACTTCAGCAAAGTGGCTGGATATAAAATTAACTCAAACAAATCAGTAGCCTTCCTCTACTCAAAAAATAAACAGGCTGAGAAAGAAATTAGGGAAATTACATTCTTCACAATAGTCACAAATAATACAAAATAACTTGGTGTGAATCTAACAAAGCAAGTAAAAGATCTATATGACAAGAACTTCAAGTCTCTGAAGAAAGAAATCGAAGATCTCAGAAGATGGAAAGATCTCTCATGCTCATGGATTGGCAGGATTAATACAGTAAAAATGGCCATCTTGCCAAAAGCAATCCCCATCAAAATTCCAACTCAATTCTTCTTAGAGTTAGAAAGAACAATTCTCAAATTCATTTGGAATAACAAAAAACCCAAGGTAGCAAAAACTATTCTCAACAATAAAAGAACTTTGGGAGGAATCACCATCCCGGACCTCAAGCTGTACTACAGAGCCATAGTGATAAAAACTGCATGGTACTGGTACAAAGATAGACAGGAAGATCAATAGAATAGAATTGAAGACCCAGAAATGAACCCACACACCTATGGTCACTTGATCTTTGACAAAGGAGCTAAAGCCATCCAGTGGAAAAAAGACAGAATTTTCAACAAATGGTGCTGGTTCAACTGGAGGTCAGCACATAGAAAAATGCAAAGTGATCCATTCTTATTTCGTTGTACAAAGCTCAAGTCTAAGTGGATCAAAGACCTTCACATAAAACCAGATACACTGAAACTAATAGAAGAGCAAGTGCAGAAGAGCCTTGAATACATGGGCACAGGGGAAATGTTCCTGAACAGAACACCAATGGATTATGCTCTAAGATCAAGAATTGGCAAATGGGACCTCATAAAATTGCAAAGCTTCTATAAGGCAAAGGACACTGTCAATAGGACAAAACAGCAACCAACAGATTGGGGAAAGATCTTTACCAATCCTACATCAGATAGGGGGCTAATATCCAATATATACAAAGAACTCAAGAAATTAGACTCAGACAACCAAATAACCGTATTAAAAATGGAGTACAGAGCTAAATAAAGAATTCTCAACTGAGAAAACTCAAATGGCTGAGAAGCATCTAAAGAAATGTTCAGCATCCTTAGTCATCAGGGAAATGCAATCAAAACAACCCTGAGATTCCACCTCACACCAGTCAGAATGGCTAAGATTAAAAACTCAGGTGATAGTAGATGCTGGCGAGGATGTGGAGAAAGAGGAACACTCCTCCATAGTTGGTGGGATTGCAAGCTGGTACAATCACTGTCAAAATTAGTCTGACAAAATTAGTTCCTCAGAAAATTGGACATAGCATTACCTGAGGACTCAGTTATACCACTCCTGAGCATATACCCAAAAGATGTTCCAACATATAACAAGGGCACATGGTCCACTGTGTTCATAGCAGCCTTGTTTATAATATCCAGAAGCTGGAAAGAACCCAGGTTTCCTTCAACAGAGGAATGGATACAGAAAATGTGGTACAATTACACAATGAAGTATTACTCAGCTATTAAAAACAATGAATTCATGAAATTCTTAGGTAAATGGATGGAACTAAAAAATGTCATCCTGAGTGAGTTAACCCAATCACAAAAGAACACACATGGTATGCATTCACTGATAAGTAGATATTAGCCCAAAAGCTTGAAATACTAAAGATACAGGTCACAGACTACATGAAGCTCAAGAAGGAAGACCAAAGTGTGGGTGCTTCAGTCCTTCTTAGAAAGGGGAACAAAATACTCACGGGATCAAATATGGAGACAAAGTGTGGAACAGAGATAAAAGGCCATCCAAAGACTGCCCCACCTGGGGATCCATCCCATATAGTCACCAAACCCAGACACTATTGTGGATGCCAAGAAGTGCATGCTGACAGAAGCCTGATATAGCTGTCTCCTGAGAGGCTCTACCAGAGCCTGACAAATACAGAGGCAGATGCTCACAGCCAACAACTGGACTGAGCACAGGGTCTCCAATGGAGGGGTTAGAGAAAGGACTGAAGGAGCTGAAGGGGTTTGCAACCCCATAGGAAGAACAACAATATCAACCAACCAGACATCCCCCGCCCCAGAACTCCCAGGGACGAAACTACCAACCAAGGAATACATGTGGAGGAACCCATGACTCCAGCTGCATATGTAGGAGAGGACGGCATTGTTGGGCATCAATGGGAGGAGAGGCCCCTGGTCCTGTGAAGGCTCAATGCCCCAGTGTAGGGGAATTCGAGGGTGGGGAGGTGGGAGTGGGTAGGTGGGTGGGGTTACATCCTCATAGAAGGGGAAGGGGGATGGGATGGGGGTTTTGGGAGGAGGACCTGGGAAAGGGGATAACATTTGAAATGTAAATAAAGAAAATATCCAATAAAAAGAAAAGAAAAAAAAGATGAAATTCAACAACAACAACAACAAAAAGATAAAAGCAGAAAAACAAGAAAGAAATAGCTTCTCACTGCCTACTTGTGAATCCATCTCTAAATAACTTCTGGAGAGTGTCATACAAGTTGTAGTTGACAATCCTTGAGCATCTCCTCAGTGGTGTTGGGAACCCTCCATATCCAACCCCATTAATCTGCATGATCACATGTGCAGACAGCAGACAGTATCAATGGCCTACCTTTGTTCTTTGTGCAGCACAGAGTCAAGGAGCTTGCCTAAGGTTATGGTCAGAAGATAAAAATCCAAACAGCCCCAGGCCAGGGCCCAGGCTGCCCACCTCTCTGCTGCAGCTGTCATCAGAGGACCCTCATAAAGTTACCTAACTAACCCAAAGGCACAGACAACAGGATGAAGTTCAAATGCCCAGTGACTCTCTTCTGACTCCTCAGTGCAAAATCCAAATGACATCGCTTGCATCTCCTGGGTTCGCTCTTTAAAATTGAGCATAATGTATTTCCAGGGCTGGTGTTTCCACAGTCCTGAGGGACTGTGCTCTCCTTCCTCCTCAGTGTGGCAGCTCTTTGTCCTCAGTCTGTGGAACTGTAATCTTGGATTACAGAGAGTTTCAGGAGCCCCATGTACAACTGTCCGTCTCTGCACTGAGCCACTCCTGCTACCACATTACTCTGTGCACAATATAACGAGGCCTCTGCCTCTTACGTCTGTGACTGAACCCTGTCTTGGAGGGCAGGTTCGTACACACCCCTGGACACCCCATCTGTTACTGATACAACAGTTCTCTCACTGTCAGAAGCCAGAATCCTAGCATCTGTAGACACACCCTGGCAGGACCTCTGCCTGCCCTTAGCGACAGGAGTCTCTGTCACCTCTATCTCACCTGTGACTCCCCAGCCATCTTCTACAGCTGAGACCTGTGCAAAGTAGCTGCGGGTTACCCCAATTGCTAGCTACCACAGCGTACTTCAGAGGGTCAGCTTCCCCCAATCCTTCAGGACTTTCGCTGTCTCCCTAGTACTTTTACCATCCTGCTGCCCAAGTGAAGACTCTTCTGGTTAGCTTCAACAACAGTCTGCTGTAATCTGAAATGCCACGGCTGAGATACCTCCCCTTCCTAGTAAACTCCTGCCATCCACTCTATAAGAAGCAGCACAGTGCATTCCTGCAGCAGAACATTCATTTTCAGTTCCCCACACGGGGCCTGAGTGTGAGGTTGGCTATGGGTCTATCCCCAGTTCACCTCAATGTTGGCTAACATAAGGAAATCTCTGCCAGACCAAAAGGGGGGGAAAAAAAGGGCTGCCAGCCATCCTGGGAATGCCTTCTTCTGCATCTATTTGCCAAGGGACAAGAACACAGCATTGGAGTAGCAGTGCTCAGTTAATGCGGGCATGCAGAGTTCCTGAAACCAGTCTCTGGCCAGATTTTAACTAAGAACAGGGTCACAGCCTCACACCAGGCCCATGCAAGACCAGAACTTCGCTCTCCCCACAATTATTTCCTCATTTTAGAATATCTTCCAAAGGGAACAGTCATCTTCAAAATACTTTATAAAAATCAATGCTTAGCCTTCTTTGGCATCCCTTCTCAGCATCCAGACTTGACCACAGTGAATTCCAGGAAAGATTAAAGTGTGCATGTGTTTGTCAGAGCCTATCTCCCTGCTAGGCATTAAAATAAAAAGGGAATCTTAGAAGCAGACCAGAGGTGACCTGCACTACCGTATTTACGTCAATATAAGCACATCCATCCATAATTACACAATATTGATTTAACAGACAATACAGTTATAGAACTAGTTATATAATTCAGAATCCAGTGCAGAGGGGAACTGCATAGCTCCTTATTAAGAAAAACTACAGAAATTTTAAAAACCAGCTATTTCAGTGAACCCTTCTGCATGCAGCCACTAAGTGTAGCTTCCAGTAACATCTTGAGAAAATGTTCCTAAAACCACATCACTATTCATAATCTCTGAGCCTGCTAGCTCTCCTCTCACTATAAGCCAAGGACGACCATGTCCTTCTTAAGCCGTTTCATATTTCACCCACTTAAACTAGTGATTCCCCGACAGAAGAGCTGGAACTCACTGACTCACTTAGAAAGAGAAGGATGGTTTCCTTAAAGGAGCCATCACTGGGCTTCACTGAATGGCCCTCTGATCCCTATTGAGGGAGGACAAGCAGCAAGTTCTGTTCTCTGACAATATGAGAAACAACTGCCTGGGACAGAGGACTGGGGATGGAGGACAGCAAGGGCCATAGGCTTCTCTTCCTCACTGGGGAAAATTATTTATATATATATATATATATGTATATATATATATATATATATTTTTTTTTCCCATCAAAGAACAGGGTCCACTCTTGGGGAAGGGGATAAGTGGGCAGCAAGGCAGAGAGACAGGAAAAGGGAATAGGAAAGATAACTCAAAACAAAAATCTGTATGAAAACCCATAACAAAACCTATTACTTCGTATATTCATTTTTAAAACAAATAAACATAAATACAATTTAATAATAATAGGGCTTGGACTGGAGAAATAGCTCAGTGGTTAAAAGCCCTTGCTGCTTGCTCTTCCAGAAGACTGGAGTTTGGTTCCCAGTACCCACGTAAGCTGCCAGAACTCCAGCTCCAGTGGATCTGATGCTTCTGGCCTACCCGGGCACCTGCTCGCGCTTCTCTCTCTCTCTCTCTCTCTCTCTCTCTCTCTCTCTCTCTCTCTCTCTCTCTCTCTCTCACACACACACACACACACACACACACACACAAACACACACACACACACAAGTATAAAAATCTTTTAAAACTATCAGGGTTCACCCTGTGTGTAAGCATTCAGGTTTTGAATAACACATGTGTAAAAGTACGAACCCTCCATCAGAGTCTGGTGCACTGTGGCTTCACAGACCTAGAAGGTCCTGCTCTTCCATCCCTCCTCCTCTCCTCCCTGCCCATCACTGCTCTTTTTTACCATCTCTACAGTTCTCCCTTCTCCAGTGTTTCAGAGTTGGAATCACCCAGTCTGCAGCCAACTGAGACTGTCTTCCACATAAGGTTCTGCTGTGTTCTACTGCTGATGGCCACAGAACGTTCCTATCTGTCAGGTGGGGCTAAGGGCCAGTGAAATGTGAACCACAGAGTTGCTTCTGTCAGCTTCCTACAGATAAGATGTAATACCTGTGACACATCATCCACTCATTTGCAGGACAAAACAATGATTTCACTATAGTCAGGGCTGCACCACCACTGTGATGATCAATTCCTAGGACACTCATGACTCTAAGAAGAAACCCTGCACCCCTAAGTGACTATCCCTTGGTGTATTCCCTCTTGTCCATGAGCAACCATTTGTCTACTTTGTAACTCTCGGGGTTGCCTGTGTGTGGGCACTCTAGGTACATGGAATCATGCACTCTGCTGTCCTTTGTCGCTGGCTTCTTTCACTTAGCGTGATGCTGTCACACTCCACCCATGCTGTAGCACATATGAGTACTTCATTCCTTTTCATGGCTGAGTATTACTCTACCGTGTGGGTTTAGGACTGTTTTGTGTGTGCATTAGTTAGTGATCATCTAGGTGCTTCTACTTGTTGGCTATTATGAAGAATGTTGCTTTGTTAGTGTTACCATCACTGCCTCAAAATAAAGAAATTCATAAAGGACAGATTTATTCTAGCTTGGGTTTCAGTGTACAGACTGACTCTGTTGCTTCTGACTCTGGTAAGGCAGATCATGATGGTGGTATGTGGCAGTCAGGACATGATATAACCCATGAGGTCATGACCCCAAGATCTAATGCTTCCAGCTAGTGCCCATCTCCTAGTTTCTGGAACCTCTCCAAATAGTGTGGCCATCTGGAGAAAAAGCCTTTAGTAAGTGTAAAAGTTCAGCCCTTACATTTAGGTCTTTGATCCACTTTGAGTTGGGTTTTGCTTATGTGTGAGGTGAGACAGGGGCCCTACTTCATTCTTTTGCATTTGGCCAGTTGATCCAAGATGATCGTATTAGCTACTAAGGGTTCCTGGAATGTCTGTTTTAGAATCAAATGAGCCAGGTGATTCCTGATAGATATTGGGTAGATCAATAAAACAATTTGGAAAGTAATACCAAATCAATATAACATCTTTGCCTGGAACATATCCTCACTTGTGTGTGTATATGTAGGTAGGTATATAGGGGTGTGTGTGTGTGTGTGTGTGTGTGTGTGTGTGTGTATATACATATATATATATGTAATGTTTCAAGACACAAGTATTACACTGTGTGTCTGTGATATAGTATACATGTGTTTATATGTCTGCGTGTATGCACATGTGGAGGCCAGGTCAGTATCAGGTGTCTTCCATGATTGTTAATTGCCACCTTAATTTTTAAAAATTTACTGTGAGTATGTATATGCAGACTCATGCCATGGTAGGCATGTGCATGCCACAGTGCATGTGTAGAGGTCAGAGGATGACACTCTCATGCCACCTCTTGGGATCCAGGGTCTGAACTTGGATTAAGAATGAGTGCTTCTGCCCACAGCTGTTCTCAGAGCTCACTAATTCAGCTATATTGGCCAGCCAATGAGCGCCAGGGATCTGCCTCCATCCACCTCCCCAACAGTGGGGAGAAGCCTGACTGGTACCACCAAGCCTATGGGTTCATGCTCTATACATGTGTGTGACCTTTGGCAGGGACTGTGTTCTCCATCTACACCTGCAGGCCAGGGCAGCCTCATTGGCTTTTCTCTCTGGCACTCACCAAATTTGACTCACCCCAGACCTGTTCTAAGGCTTCTAAGAAAGGACATGATTTTTTTTCTCAACAAAATGAGATACATACCTTCAACAGGGCCAATCTGATTGGTCACAGCAAACCTCAGCACACCCTCATCTTCACTGTACAAAGCAAAGGCCCGATCCACAGTCAGCTGCTGGGTGGCAGGGATGGCCAGGTGTCTGGGGGCGTGCCTGCACGCCTTGTAAGTGATGTTCTGGTCGATGTGATAGGACCATGTTTGGTTGATAGAACCAGAAGTGAGAGAGAAACTTCTGGAACTGGAGGACGTCACGACTGTAACAAACATTTTACAGGTACACTGGTAAATTTTTAAGATACTGAAAAGAAACATGTTCATGTTTGGTGTATTTTCCCAGTTTTCTACCCCATTCCTGAGAGCGGGTTCCCTTGAGAACTCCCAGTTTCTACAGGAAGCTTGCAAAAAAAGAACCAGAACTTCACAGAAGCTGAGTGGATACGAAGCCACGCTGCTGAGGAAGAGGAGGGACTACAAGGGTGGCGGTTGTCATCACACACTAGAAACAAGTGTCATGATGTCCTGGTGTGTGGAAGCTGCCAGTGCTGAGGGCTATACACACACACTTATGCTCTTCATAGCCATGTAAGACAGCCTCTGACTGTGTGTGCAGAGACCAGAGTTTAGGTAAGTAGCCTGGGATGTGGTAGATCTCTGACTGGAACTCAAGACAATCCATCTCTACATCTCTCAAGATTCGAGCCACATTCCACAAAGGAAATAACCTCTCATCCCACCTCCACAGCTTTGATCAGCCAGCAAGACTTAGGGAAAGGCAAAGCAAAAGGTTACTCTTCTTGAGACTTGCTCCAAGACTGGCCCCAGTATATTCTGAACACAGTTAAGGTCTGTGTTCTAGCCTTTTCCATGTACCCAGCTCTCATGCTGGAAGCCGGGGACACAGAGCAGGTGCCACTCAAGACACATCAACTGCAAAATGACAATCATGACCACTGGAGCACCTTTCATGCAGCTAATGCTGTGTATAGGTGTCCCCAACCTTCTGACATTCTGACATGACAGTAGTATCTGCAAATGCGCTGGGCTACATTCATAGCTACCCTGAGACAGGGCAAGCTGGACATACTTTATACAGCTAATTATACCTTATGCAATGTATCAACATCAGAAAATATGTTTTTATTCTTATGCTAAAAAAATGAGAAAATAGACTTTCCAATGATTTTTTCCCCCATAGATTTTAAATGGCAAATTCAGGATTTGAATCCATCTATATGTTGAGTCCAAATATCAGCTTTTTTCAGAACGCTGGAAAACATCTTTCTGTGACTCCTAAAGCAAACTAAAACCATCAGCTGAAACAGTTAGAGACAATCATAAATTCTAATAATCAATGTAACGAATGCCCAAGAGGGTTGTATCTTATCAGTTATTACTATCAAAAAATAATGTGCAAATATACTAGGACATTCTTGTGGACAGAAGTCAGCACTCTAATCACCTATATATTTTATATATATACACACATAAAATACTAACTATATATACTTCCTAAAAAAATAACAAAATTATATGAACCTCATTTTGTGTTCCATGCAGTTTGGGACACTCCATGTGACAACTCATTTAACCTGACCCTTGTCACTCTCCTGAGAGGTCGGCACTATGTCCACTTTACAGCTGTAGAAAGACACATACCTGAGTCCCTGTGATGATAAAACTCTTTGTACGGAGGAATGTGGGCTGTGAAATTCGCAGGGATGAAGGGCACCTGGCCTTCAATGTTGGTCTTAATGCTTAGATAGTTCTCTGGGTCAAGCCCCTCGGCAGTTTGAGTGATACGAACCCTCTCGTCTCCAGGGTAAAAAGTCACTTCCACATCATGGACAAAGGTAGCACCTGCAGAAGACAGAAATCAGCAAGTGGGTGACAAGAACTCTTGTTTAAGTCATTCTGAGGACTGGCTGGGGCTTGGATGACAGAGCACTTGCCTATCACATAAGAGGCATGAGTTCAAGACACGAGTGTGCATGTCCTCTCCCCAGTCTCTGCTGGAGACGGTACCTAAGGAGAGTATGCTGTGCCTAGGCTCAGTTCTAGAAACTGCAGACCCCCGATCTCCCAAAGGTCTCAAAGACTCTCAATTCCCCCGTCCTGTCCTCTTTAAAATCTAGCATATTAACAGAGAAAGTACCAAAGTTACACCAACTTGATACTTCCATGCTGAGGGATGATAGTAGAAAATAGAAACTTACCAGTCTTTAAACCATTGTGTTTCCGTAAGAGCAGAAAGCTTTGAATATACAGCAAAACCTCTGTAATTCAAAACCTCCAACAGCCTGGAATCTGAGCACATTTCTCCAGAAATAAAATCATCTGCAGAGGCTGCCCAGGTACACTTTTGAATCCCTATTTGCCAGACCTGAGTTCTGCTCACCTGTGAGGCTGAAGCCATTCTCAGAGCCTGGCTTCTCCAAAGCAAAGAGCCAGCCAAACAGGCCTCCGATGGGCAGGACAGGGAGCAGGGCCTGGGCTGCCGGCTGTGGGATATGACTGATGGCAGTGTAGGCTCTGCCATCATTGCCCACGATGTAAGCGTGTAGATCCACGTCAGTGAAGTGCACAGGAGTGTGACCCACTCGGAGGTGGCCACTCACTTTCCCATTCACTCGGTGAGGTGCCCCTGAAAGACAAAAGCAATCCTTTCTGCCTTGGCCATCATCAGGGCGGGGACAGGTGTACACAGATGAACTCACTGTCCTGACCACACCGAATGCTCATTCTTTGGAAACATTGCCTTACTATTATCGTTATCACTGATGATTTTGGTTTTCTTGAAATAAGCTCTCTACAGATGCCAACTGAGGATGCTGAAATTCACAATGAAATCCAGGCTAGCCTTCAACTCTCGAGCCTCCTGCTTCTCCTGTTTCAACAGTGTTATATTTGTAGGTATGAGCCACGTTTAGCTTAACAAGTCCTTCAATGACCAATTCTTCACTTATGGCCCAGGTCTGACTAATCTCTTCCATTCCCCTTCTTTACCCTTTAGCTCTAACCAAGTCAGAAAGAGGGCAAAATGGAAACATTTCAAGTCATTCTCCAATTGGGAAACCAGTCCAAACCTAGTTATCACTCAGCCATCCTCTGAACCCTTGCAAGTTACTGGTGCTGGGATTCAGGCAGTAGAGATGTACCACCAGGCAGAACCCACACTAACTAGATGAAACAGGCAGGTGTCAACAGTATACCCACAGCCACCCCAGCCTGTCAATCACCTTCTGGCAGGCAGTGCTTCCCGTTTCCATAAAACCTAGACTGGCAGTGGCAGCAATAGCCAGTGGTGTAGTCGGTGCAGAAGGCATGCCGGGAGCACTGGCCGTGGCTGTGTTCGCAAGTTTCCCGGTTGGCGCCATTGTACGTGAAGACTGCAGAATAAAGGAAAGGAGCATCAGAGAGGCCAAAGGATTCCAGTACTGTTGCTACCAAGCTTCGCCAGACATCACAAGTCAGCTTGGACTAAAATAAACAAATAGATTTGACGCTGCAAAGACAGGAGTAACATTCAGCCTGAGGGATTAACTTTATATTTTCTGGCAAGCCACTCAGACCATAGCAGCCAACTGGGTCTTATTACAACGCCCGTGAGCTGAGTGGCTGCCTCACTGCAGCCTGGGAGCAGCCCTGCAGGCAAACCATAAGTGCGCCTACAGTGAGCTTTATGAAATCATAATTGGTGAGGTTAAAAAAAAGGTCAAATAATAGCAATTTTGTATGACTCAACGTAAGAGTAACCTTTTGAGAAGAAGCCAAAAGGGGAGCTAAGAACCAGGGTCTAACTCTTAAGGAGCCCAAACTTAAGGGATGTACACACAAATCAGGACTGGAGAGGGAAGAGAGAGAAAACCAAGGAACAGGGTTAAGGAGCTTTGCAGGCTTTGTCCTTTCTAGCATGAGTACGATTGTCATGCAATAGAAACAACCTAGTCCATGGTCACAGAATCACCACAAAACCACTCTGCGCCAGAGTAAGCTCGGTCCTCAAATCTCCTTGTCATTCAATAGAGGTATCTGTGCAAGGGGAGGAACGGAGGGAGGAAGAACGGGAGGAGCCTGGAATCAATGCCATCATGTTATCGTCTACAGAAGAAATGGCCAGAGTGTGCCTGAAAGTTGGGTCACAGGCAGGAGAGTGCTTTATGCTAGGATGCTGGGCAATACCCCAATCCCAACCAGGGCCACCAGGAGGCAGGGTGGCTGTGTATGCTCTGCTCCCAGAAGTGAGAGCAGGTGAGGGACACCTAGAGAATTTGGATCAAACAGGGAGGGCAAGGGGTTTCCGCGCATTCTAGCCACAGATGCTGGCCAGAGTGTCAGCTTTGGCCACTCAAAGGGAAAAACAGGCTGTGGTGGTCTTCCAGGGCTATGTCTGAAAACGAGGGAACAGGCCAGGCTGGAAGAAACTGAAGACTCTATTTATGGAGAGTATTCCAGGCAAGAACAAAAACCAAGACAATGAGAAGAGCCAGCTCCCGATGTGTAACAATGTGGCTGGGACAAACACTTGCATCAGCAAACACAAGTATTACAGAGCTAACATTTAAACAGGCTTGGCATAGACCACCAGCTTTAACATTAACCCTCCATTGCACCAGAGCTGTGGGTAGCAAGTGCTACTTTGAATCTGTTTTCCAGATAAAGAAACAGAAGCAAAGGATTAAGATGACTCGCCTGAAGAAGTCATGAGAGCAGCAAGCAGTGGGGCTAATCTCTGATGGTTCCAGATCCTTAATACTCCCAGGAGGATCCAACTGCCACTAAGGGTTACAACTAAACGTTAACAACTAACGGTGTTTGCAGCAGGTTGAGAGAAAATACACAGGTAAGAAGTGGTGAAGGGGACTGAAGATGGCTCAGCATTGAGAGCAGTAAGGACCCAAGTTCGGTTCCCAGAACTCCAATGGGTGGCATCACAATCACCGGAAACTCCAGCTCCACAGGATATACTGCCCTCTTCTGGTCTACTTTTGCACCTACACTCATGTGCTCATTCCCAAACACATTAAACACATTAAAAGTAAAATACTTATTGAGCAGTGCTGAGCGCAGCACCAGCATTCCCTCGTCAAGCATACATCCCCGGGAAGCAGCAAGCCGAGGGAGGGGTCGTCAGGGCAGAGCACCTTGGCTAAAGAGAAAAGCCGAACTATCAGAATGGAGTCAGTGATTCCCCTGAGTGACCCCAGCTTGACAGAAGCAGAAAATTAATCATAACTCAACTTTTTTTAAAGAAGAGAGTGACAGGCATTAACTTCTCTCTTTTTTTAAATAGAAAAATGACAAAACTTAGTGCAAAAACATGGCAGAATGGGTCATAACAAGAATATCACAGGCTTTTCTATGGAGAAAACTACTTATTGTTGTTGGTTTAGGAATGGGGAGTGTGCATGTGTGCACGCAAGAGGGGGGGGGAGATTGATTGATTGATTCGGGATGATCCCAGGGCCTCCTGCATACTGGCTGCTCTTTGTCACTAAGCTATGCCCCTTATCACAACAAAAAAACAGGGTGAGTAAAAAGCTGTGAATATAATGCAGGTGTGTCAAAGGGCAGAGTTTCCCAGCTCAGTCAGTTACACGTGTACAGGTGTGCTCCTGAGTCTGACAGGTGCACATGTACAGGTGTGCTTCTGAGTCTGACAGGTGCACATGTACAGGTGGGCTCCTGAGTCAGCACAGGTGGCACTTCAGAAGGTCACAAGCTGGGCCATCTTCAGCCTCTTTGCTCTGTGAGACCACAGGCAAGTGCTACCTGCAGTCTCTGTCCTCAGAAGCCCCCAACACACATAGCCAGAGTCTGTCTCTTCACCTCCCTTCTGGCACTAGGGCACAAAGGCAATCCAATGCAGGTGGACAGGGGAGTCACTTTCAGTTATATCTGTTAAAAAGAAAACAGGTTTCCACACACACACATCGTGGCTTGCAAATTAAGGGAGGGATAGATGGATTTTGCTGTTTCGCTATTTTGTGAAGACTGTACTGCCCCAGACCCTACTTTAAGCCTTATCAGGAAATGAAGAGTGGGATGGAGAGGGGACCAGAGGCAAAAGAGTTAGGTTAATCCAACTAAAACATTAGATGCGATCATCACATAAGTCACAGACACTGCTCAGTAGCCACACAAGACTACAAATGCAAAAGGGCTATTTTAATACTGTGTGTGTGTCTCGATCAGAGACTAACTCATGAGAATCAGCTCGCTTGCTCTTTCGCACTTGCTCCCTCCCCCCACCACCACCATAAAGGTCCCAGGTCATCAGGCATGGTGACGGTCTCTCAGTCCCAGGAAAAGGCTCTAAGTTAATAAGAAACCAGAATGAAAAATGATAAGAGGATTCCTAATGATAAGACTCCAACTCCAACCACGAGTGAACTCCTTATTGGTAAGCTAACCTGAGAGCCTCCTCAGCTTTTTATGGAAATTTGTGTTTTGAGAATGGAACCCGAACCAAGCGCACACCTTTCCCAGTCACGCAGCAGCCCTGGGTTAAGATGAGCTTCCTTTTAACCCTCGCCCATACCCTCCTATACATGCACCTGCACACCTTACACCTAAAATGCAAACGTGTCAGGGAAAGGAAACATCTCATGCGATTTTCTTTCTCTCATTCATACAACAGTTGAACAAGTATTTACTAAACACTCTGAGCCACGAGTGGAGAAGTCAGGCAAACAGCTGCTCTGAAGCTTGTGTTCTCCTGGGCAGCAGCCAGTAAACAAAAATGGCTGATCTCGGTGAGCTGGGGCCTTGGTAAAGAAGTGCTAATGAAGAGCATGAGAAAGAAGATGTCTAAGAGGTCTGGAGGCAGAAGAGACAATGTGAGGTGTGAGAAGGGGAACAGAGTGGAGACAGGTCTTAGTGTGGGAAACCAGAAGGTTTGTGAAGCGGATGCCCTCAGGCACTTTGTGTGGAGGGTAGGCTCACAGATGATTGGCTGAGACACAGATGACAATTGCTGAGGGATTCTTCTGGAAACTCACCCTCAGCATGGCACCTTCACAGGGAGGGTCAGTATGTTAGGAATGCTGAGATAGTTGTTTAAAAGCCTAATTCTGAGGCTCACCTTAATACTACCACTTCCTTCTCAACTGTCTGTGGGAATGAACGCCAGGAATCTGTACTTCTGCCTCCACAAAACTATAGATGGTTAAAATGCTACACAGCCGAGCCTGGGCCAGCAGTGGGCAGAGGCTGCCAGGTTTAATGAGCTCAATTTGCCGTACACTTGACATCTGAGGTCAGACAGCTGCAAAGGGCATCTTAGGGGCTTGTTTGTTTTTTGTTTTGTTTTGTTTTTAAATCTCATTTCTTTTCCCCATTTAATGTTTTTAAAAACTCTTATCCATAATATAAAGAAAAATTGGGAGGAAATGTATACAGGAACCAAGCAAGGGTCCTGCCAGGGTACTTAAGCCTTCTCTTTTAACAAAAATAGGAAAGTCTCCTCCGGACTTGCTCTGACCCATCCTTCAACTTGTTTTGTGCAAAGGCTTAAGCACCTGTCTTCAGCCATTGGCTTGCCTTCTCAGCCTTGGAGGCAAGGAGGCTCCACGGTGCACATCACAGGAGGACACAGGGTTTCCTGCACCTGATCCATAGCAGCTTTGGCAGATGTTGCCTTTAACAACACTGACAGCTCCCTTAAGAACAAGAATCAATGTTTTCACTGCAGGGCAGATTCCCCATCCTCCCAGCCCCAAATTTTTCACCTCCCAGGATGACAGACTACATAGAAATACCATATCTACTTTGTAACAAACAGCAGTGGCATGCCTTCCCTTCCAGTCTGCATGGCCATTTTTTATGTATATACCAGGTGTGTGGCAATGCTGGTGGCAAACCAATCAGACTTACATTAGCTGTCAGGACACTAACAAGCTCTGTCTTACCTTCTGAACAAGGGACAAGACCCACAAGGGCCTTTCTGCACACAGGTGTGATCACAGGTATGAAAGCCTCTAGTCACAGACTGTCTTGGCCACCTGGAGGGTAGCCATGGGTTTGAGGCTTTGGGGCCAGGAGGTCTGGGCTGAGTCCACAGCCTGCTGGAGTTTCTCCTAGAATGGCCTCCAGTAAGCAGGACACTTGTGCAACCCCTCTGAAGGCCGTAAAGAGAGAAGGGCTCAGCCTCTTCCAGGATAAATGACTTCCAAACAGAAAGAAGAGGACCCCTCCATGGGGCAGAAACCACAGGGTATCTGGAGCCCAGGTGCCTGCCCTTCTAGTTCACATTGCCAAAGGAAATCAGAGCATCAGCAGGTTCAAGAACACCCTAAAAACCCCGTTAGTCAGCCCCAGTGGCTGTCCACCAACACAGGCAGTCTCTGGTTCCTACCAGCTGAAACGTCTATGGCAACTCCTTAACTCACTCCTACCCTGGTTCCATTTCTACCTCTGTACCTACCTTTCCAGAATGTTCTTACACTCTCCCCTTTTAATGCCTTAGATTCAGATCCCCAAGACCTGCTTGAAGCATCCCTCCTTCAGTAAGACTTCTGTGACTGCAGCCACCAACACAGATGTAGGCCCTCCATGGAGTCCCTGGCCTTGTTGCAAGCATGTCTGCCTCTTACTCAGCAAGACACTACCCATTTCCAGCCTTCAACCAGAAAGGCTAACACTATCTCCTTCCAGTGAATTCTGAGCACCAACCAAGGTACACCTAAAGCAAAGTTCCTACTTAGGGTATCAGAATATACAATGCAGCTCAGGAAAACTTCCCCTCAGTGTCTCACAGGGACAATCATGCCAGTGCTTGGGTAATTTCTTGGCTTGACAACAAACTTCTGGAAAATACAAGTCACCTCAGAGAGAGGATGCTCACACATCCGCTGTATTGCTGGCTTATTGCTGGCTTGATGTGTTATGAAAGCAGAGTTAAGCAAATGATACCAGGCCAGAACCTAGACATGCCTGACACAGACATAATTTGAAAAGAACTTGGAATTTTGAAGAAAAAAAAAGTCTGTAAGTGGACAAGCATAGTGGTGTACACCTTTAATCCCAGCACTCAGGAGACAAAGGCAGGTGGATCTCTGTGAGTGTGAGGACAGCCCAGTTAACAGCAAGTTCCAAGAAAGCTAGGGCTACACAGTGAGACTCTGCCTCAAAAGTAAATAAATGCATAAATACATTATCTGTAGGATTGAGGAGGTGGGTCAATCAGTAAAGAACTTGCTTTTCAAGTATTAGGACCAGAGATTGATTCCCAGAACTCATGTTAAAAACAACAACAAAAAAACCAAACACAAAACCAACAGAGGCAGTTAGTTCCCTAGGACTTTCTGGCCACCAGTCTAGAATTTACTAAATTCTAAGCCAGAAAGATACTGTATAGATGGCATTCCTAAGGTGACACGCAAGATTGTCCTCTATCCTCCATATGAGTTCATCTGCACACAAACGCACATGTGCACATACATGCACGTGCACCCCTAATAAAAAACAATACTAAATAGAAGAGAAATTTTCCGAGCCTTTAACAAGATCCTAATTCCCTGAGTCAGCAAACTGAATGCTTAAAGGGGAAGTTAAAATGTATTGGGAATGGTGCTTTCTATTCAGACAACAAGGTTCAAACAGCTATCTCTCCTCAAACTACACACAGAGCCGGGGGGTTGGGGGGGAGCTCAAGTCCATCTGCCACCAGAAGTCAGGGACTTCCTACCCTGAGCCTGCAGGTCTCAGTCACCCCCACATCTCCAGCTACCCAGAGTAAGCCCACAGCTGCCGGATAAGCCTCCGGGACACCAGTGTTTCCTCTGAACATAAATAATAACAACTACATGCTTCTATGCTTCACACAGCTCACAAATATTCTTTCTTAAGTGCTAGGCTTTTGTACACATGAACTTGCACACATGCATACACATAAATATTTTTTAAAAAAATTTAAAAGTATTTTTTCTCTCTGAGATTTAAAAGCTTCCAGTTGGACAATCTCCCCCTGAATGTCTTTTTCATAAACATTCTGGCATTTCGATGTCAGTATTGGCTACATTTGGCAGCTGATAAATACCACAGTTCATGCCCCTCCAGGGTTATGCCGTCACCCTCAATTCCTAGTGGCCAGTTCCATTTCAGGCCGTTCTGAGCTCTTAAACAGCCACACACAACCTCTGACACCATGACACATTGTCATCTACCAAATTCACGCTTCAAGAACAATGAGTTACAAAAGAAAAATCTCAGAATGTTTTAAGTGAGCTTACAGTTTTGTGCTGGGCCATATCCAGCCATTCGGGTTGCAGCCAACTGTACACAGATCTACTTTTTGATAACTGTGTGCTCTTCTTGGGCCAGGAAAATACAACCCCCAACAAAAGATCACTCAGAAACACATCTGTACCACAAAATCCCTTCGAGAAAAACCTTTGATTCATGCCTTTAAATCTCTTTACATAGAAAGAACCCACACTGAAAATTTTGGAGATTGTTAGCAGGATCTGAAAGTTCTAGAACCTTTAAAAAAAAAAAAAAAGTCCATGGCTTTGGCTTTATAGAAACAACTGTTCATCAGACTTCATCAAGGAGAAAGGAGCCAGGAGGCAAAAGCTTTTTAATGAGTCTTTTTTCTGTTTTCAGCCTAGCTGTTCACTCTCTACTCATCCTCCGCCCTGTTTCCTATGTTTTAGTCGTCTAGAGATCAGTAACGACGGCCGCTATTCTCTTTTAAAGAACCGACTAATGTAGGCGCACAGAACGTCACATATACTCACATTAAATCCTGGCAATACATTTATAGAAACTCAGAGACTTGGTGAAATAAGTTGTCTCAATATGGCCAAGATTCAAACTTCGTACCAATGCTCCTTCCCTAACTATTACTCTATGCTCTGTTAAACACAAAGTGTTTTCATCCCACCTAAAGTATTTCTCCAAACAAGTCCTGAACCTGCAGGAAATGTCTCAGCAGAACCAGACGGTCCTCTATGCTAGGTTAATGTTTTTGTCAAAACAATGACAGAAAAACTGTAAAGCTGAAACACTGTGGAGAGAGCCGTGACCTCTGATCCTTCCCTCCCAGCAGAGATCAGTGACCAGGCCCTGGAACAGGGGGGATGAAGCTAGGGCCAGTTTCCCAGTCCATCAGTGTGGATGAAAAGTTGTCCCCTCTGGGCATTTCCCGGCCTTCCTCCAGCTATGGTCACTGAGTCACGGAATGCGGATAAGGTTCCGAGGAGGTGAAGGCCACAGATGAGGGGATGAGAACCAGAAATAACAGCAGACACAGGTGTCTACAATGTTCTCTCCCGGCAGGCTCTTCAGCATGTTTGCCTAAATCTGCAAAACTAACTCAAAGCTAAATGGCCATGCCCTCCATCCTGTAATGCCTACGAAGCCTTGAAATGGCTCTCCTTCCATGAACTTGCAAACTGGAATATTGCATTACACTTGGGAGGAGAGCTGGCACAAATGGCTCAGTTCTTTCCCCACTCCATGAGGCCTAATTTTTTTAGAACACATTATTAATGGCCAGCAGGCTCCAAGAAGAACTTTTCTGCCAAGATGTACTTGGCAAAAGGGAATTTATCTCCTTAAACACAAGGAGGAAAAAAAAATCAGTTCCAATCTGCTTGCTAAACTTTTCACCTATTCACTCACAAGAAAACCATAGCTGTATTTTTGTTTTGTTTTGTTTTGTTTTGTTTTTTGTTTTGTTTTGGAAGAAGTGTCATTCTAGAATTCTCTATATAGCCCCAGCTCGTCTGAAATCGAGATGATCCTTTGGACTCAGCCTGCCTCAGCCTGTCCCAGCCTGCCTCAGCCTGCCCCAGCTTGCCTGGTTCAGGGATTAGCACAGGTGATTGACCATGTCTAGTTTGTCAATTCTGCTACATTTTCTTTAAATAAAACCTCAAATGCCCAGTTTTTTAATGTACTTACCTTGATCATTAGAACCAACGTGGTCCTCCAGTCCTACCACATACCTCCCTCCACTCAGGGGTGGCACGTGACCAGACACGGGGTAATTAGGAAGGACTTCTCCTTCCAGAGGAGGGACAGGAACATTTGGCACTGAAGGCACTGGCCCTGCCTCCGGATAGGACTGGGTGTTTCTGCTCCCAAGGTCTTCCTTGACTGGAGTCAGGAAAGCTGCCTCCGCCTCTGGAGGGGCTGGGGTTCTGGTACCCATCTGATCCAAAAACTCTGCTGGGTCCTTGGAATCCAGGACCTCTACCTCTCCCATAGGTGGCCCCTGTTTGGTTTGAGGGTCCAAGGAAGCTGATTCTGTTTCCCGGTAGGATGGCCAGTTACCAGGTGCTGGGTGTGGCAAAGGAGAAGCATGATCGGAACCTGGAGATGATGTGCCTCCATCCACAAGGCCTGGATCAGCCTTTGAATTGAAAGACACATCAATTCTGCTGTGACCTTCCAGGGCCTCCTCTGGTTCAATTGGTGGATATTCAACGTCCTCTTCATTCTCATCGTAATAATCGAAACGGTCCTCAGTATAGCTCTCCAGGGCTGCAGCATGGTTGAAGGAGTGCTCCGGCGCTGAGGAGCGAGCTGTGGAAAGGTCGCTTCCAATTGTGGCTGGTCTGACATTGTCCAGGGCGAACCTGCTGCCAATGTGAAAAGCCCACGCTCCAGGAATCCCCAGGTTGCTTAGTCTAAGGACAAAGGAAAAGAGTTGACTGTATCCAGTCCATTCATCCTCCTTCAGAATTTGTTTTGAAACCAAAAAACTATAAAGACCAAAGTCGAATTTTCCCTGCTATGTGAAACAGAAGCAAACCTTCTAAGTAACTGAGATAAATACCACCCTAGAACTTTGCTATAAGCTGCCTTTTGCTGGCATTGTATGTGGAACACTAAACCATCAGGTTATATGTCTGCTCCAGAAGCTCAAACCAAATGTTCTTTCAAAAGCTTGGCTGTCGGTGAGCAAACACAGAATGCAAGAATGTTTTATGCTTTCTCTACATGAATGAAAACGTAAATCATACTCAAGAAGGTTACAATTCTTTGAACACTTAAATAATACTGATTTCTACATGCTTTGGTCTGGCCTAGCCTACACCAGCGTTTTACTGCACTCTTCAAGGTAAGGGTGGAAGCTATGCTCAATCTTACTGAGAAAAAGTTGGTTTAGAGAGGTTAGCTAATCTTAAAATAATAGAGCCAACAGCTGGCAGAATTTCATGCCAACAAGACTTTTGTTTCAAACATCTAACACGCACTGTGATTCACACAGACTAATCCATTAATGACAGAGGACAATAGATATAGCAGTACTTTTTTTGGTTGTTTGGTTAAGATTTATTTACTTATTTAATGTATGTGAGTATATTGTTTTCAGACACATCAGAAGAGGGCATTGAATCCCATTACAGATGGTTGTGAGCCACCATATGGTTGCCGGGAATTGAATTCAGGACCTATGGAAAAGCAGTCAGTGCTCCTAACCGCTGAGCCACCTCTCCAGCCCATATCAGTACTTTTGAATGTCCAAGTCTAAAACAACTTTTTGTTCAATGCAGGTGAGATACAAATGTATTAATCAAGATGAGGTTCACTGTAGAGTAGGCCATGAACCTCTCTCAGTTCCCAAGAGCCTCTTTTTTCAGAGGAGTCTCACTAGATAGTCCCGGCTATACTCAAACTTAAGATCTTCTGCTGGCACTGCGAGCATGTGGCAGCCTTGCCAGCTCAGTGACCCACTATTTCGATGTCAATGGCACATTGTAAAGAGACAGCTATGTGTAAGACTCCTGTCCCTAAGAGAAAGCTGGCATAATAAAGCTCTGGAAAGCTGGAACTGGCCAGTGATACCAATCCTGTGTCTGTACTAAATACCATGCTCAAATTCTCCCACACTATGAAATTTCCTCAAAAGTCAACAATGAAGAATAAGAGCGAATGGCTAATAAGAAGTTTTAAAATTCACAGAATCATATAACAAGAGATCTTTGTTCACTGGGGCAAGTATTC
>NW_021621003.1:5577657-5582657 GCF_004785775.1 Grammomys surdaster | reverse complement strand
GTAGTTAATACAGACATTCCTAACTAGTCCAAGAACAGAGAACAAACTATCACTGGAGAGCTCAGCCACAGATGCTCCCATCTGTATCTACTTCCCTAGAGGCTCAGGGAACACTGGAAAGAAAAGAGGCGGAAAGAGTTTAAGAGCCAGGGGTCAGAAGGAATGGGGTCAAAACAATGTCTTGTGCACATGACATGGCTGTTTACTCATAAAGTGGCTCACAGCAGCTGTGGCTCAGCAGCTGTGGTGACCAGCAGATGAGCAAACCACTCAGATTCCAGAACGGATGGGGGAGGGCACAGACGCTCCCACCTGTAGCTGAGAAGATGCTGACAGTTGATGGCTGCTGGGGTGGGGGGAGAACTTTCTTTAGGGTGTGGTCCCTGGTGGGTGGACCCTGCTGCAGTGGTGGCCCCTCACCGGTGCCCCAATAGGCCTCGCTGTACTCAGGGGCTTATTAGAACAAATAAAGGACATCAAGTCGTGTGGACAGAAGAAGAGGAAGAGGGAAGAGTTAGATATACTGAAAGATATTTAGATATATAAATGTACCAATTAATAACAGTGTATTTAAAATTGTTAAGGTTGTAAGTTTCTCCAGTCCAAATTCTTTTGAGTGTTCTGAACATGGAAGAAAATTAACTTGCTCATTCCTATACCTTCAGTCCTGGTTTGTAATCTTGTGTCTCAGCATCTCTCATATGGATCATGCATCCATCCATCCACCCATGATGCATCTGTGCATCACCCATCCATGTATCCATGAACGCATGCATGTATCCATGTATCCATGTATCCATCCATCCAATGCCCACTGTAGGCAACACTCAGTCAGAAATCGGCTGATCAAAAAGGCCTCCTTACAATCTCACAGCCAAACTTCCTTTCCTTTTCAATCTCTTTACAACACAAGTTATCTTGTCACACTGCAGATGAAGAAAGAGACCCAGGGGCTTGCTCAAGGTTGGACAATGGGTAGTGGTGGCAGCCAGCCAGCCCGACAGCTCATGCCCTGCAATAGTCTGTCATCTGAATTCTACCAAACAAGCCATTCCAGGGCACATGCTCTGTCTGACCCAATCTCTCTTCCCAGGCTCAGCTCCACTATGCCCTCAACACAGTGTCTGTTATGTTACTATGCATGTGCTTTGATGCTATGTTCATATTTTGCTGCACCAAGAAAATCCTAACCAACAAGTACTGCCTCCTGGGGGCTGAGTACTGTGATTTCCTATGGAACCCCTTCCATCCTCCAGCACCCACTTTGCTGGCTTCCTGTATGCATTCAGCTCATGTTGGTTACCTGGTTTGGCTTTGAACTCCACTCACTAACCCATCTGAATATTAATTCATCAGAGTACCTGCTAAGCCACATTATGTTGGAAGCTGCAGGCATGAAGGAGCCACGGTCAGTGACTATGCCCCAAGAGCCCGAATTATAGGGAGGGAAACAGCCAGGACTGGAATTTTAGGAGAATGACTAGGGACAGGCATGGTGGCAGAGGCCACAGAGAAAGGAGAGTGTCCAGGACATCAGAGTGGGGGTGGGGTGGCGTCACAGTGGCAGCCAATGAATGAAGATAAACACTGCAGGAGCCAAAGCAGACAGGGGAGAGTGGTGGAGCCTGAATTAACACCCTGGTGACTCTGGAATTACTTCTTGGTGTTTCATTTACTCAATTTCAAAGGGACCTTTCTGCCTTTACTACCTTCTTCCACCAAAGAATTAGTTAAGGGACGCACCACTGTCTTAGACTCTGGAGTTGGCTTTTCTCACTAGAGCATATTTGTTTTATGATTTAATAGAGAACTGGGAAGACACCTTTTAAGAAAAAAAAACACACCTTATTGGTATCATTACCTCTCCATTTTGCTAAACAAGGCAAACTAGACACAGGGAGAACCTCAAAACTGAATACGAGGAACGAATGTGTCCTTGTGGGTTTTTTTTTTTTTGTCTTGTTCTAAAACATCTCAAATGTTAATTTTACCTTTCTGACATATAATGCTAAGGTATAGCTTTGAGAGTCAGATAATAGGGCAAAGAAATGCAGGTATTAATATGGATGGTTTCGAGGGAAAAAAATCAAAACTGTAACTCCACTGTATTCTCTAACGAGGAAAGTCTGCTTACCTTCCTTGTTTTAAAAAAAGGTTCAAGTATTCAGTCCCTACCTGCTACTATGTTACGGCTGTAGTCCTCAACCATCTCATCAGCAAAGCTTGACCCTCCCCAGAAAGATCAGAACCTCTAAGTTTCCAACTCAGGTCCAGGCAGAATACTTCATCAGTCAGGGTGGGGCCAGTGGCTGCCAGTGTTTTATGTCAGTCACAACAAAATTCAACCAGGGAGATAAAAAAGTAGAACTAAGAATCCCATCCTTAAATAACCAACTGTGGAGACTCCTGGCATGGCAGCCACAATCAACATCCCAAGATAAGAGAGAACCAAGGTTCTAAATTTAGAAAAATTCCATATGATAAGGGCTGTCTCCATGTGGAGATTGGAAGGCGGTGGGGAGGAGGTCTGGGGAGAAGTGTGGAGGCTGTGACGGGAGAGCCTGGCTTTTAACCTGGAGATCTGCACATTTAGTGCCTCATTTATTCAGTGTGTTTTCTGTGTCACCTTTTAGAGAAGTACTCATTACAAATGGCAAGAGTTTAATTTCCTTGTCCCCACTAAAATAGGCAAATAACAGAGGAAAAAACAACTTCTTTTAATACAGTTTTAAGATCCCAAAGTACACTCCAAAGGAGTTGAGCTGCTTGAAAGCTGCCCACACATGAACCAACCCCTTGTCAGGGCTACAGACTTCCACACAGAATGGCTGAGAGGCCACTTCATAAGTCCTGAAGGGCCTCTCCTCACAGACATACTCTGACTGGTTTCCAAAGGGAAAGGCCCTCACATCCCCAGAGACAAGCTTTCCAAGAGCCCTCCACACAGGTTCTGAAGGGAAGCCCTTAGATGGACTGCCAAACCCTGTAGAGTCACTGGCTCCCAACTTTCCAGGGATGCCAGAAAGGAGAGGGGCCTCCACAGGGTGGGAAGCAGTACAGAGAGGATCAGGTCAGAGCTGCCTAGCTCCATGGTCTCTAGTTTCCTGGTGAGACAGAAAACCAGAAACCTTCATGGTCTCTAGTTTCCTGTTGAGACAGAAAACCAGAAGCCTTCAAAGAAACCACAGAGGAGCTGCATGCTCTTTCTAGATACAGAACATGGCCTTCCAGTGTTGATAGGACACTGGCAATCAGGTGACCAAACTAAAACATACCATCTGACAAGAATAAAACATCAACGAGCAGAATGCCATCTTTCTAACAAGGGATCTGCTTACCCAGCTTTACCAAGATGATAACTAAATTAGAACTGGGGTTATGCCTTCCTGGGGACAAAGTTTGACGTTCAGTCTTCCTTAGGGACATGTTCTCTGGAGTTTTCAGGCCACTGGTTCTGGCCTCCTACACTTGGTATGAACACCAGCCTCCACTTTGTGTGTTATTCTTTCCTGTGGTAACACGGGCATTCTCATGGTGTTCCATATTCACCTTCTTACTACAGAGTTAAGAAAAATTCCCAATACTTGCACAATCACATAGTGTATCCTTCTTCATATGTAGTCTTCAAGAACACCTTAGCAGTTTTCTTCAACCCATTTTCATATATCTAGCTATTCTCTATTCTCTTTGTCTTCACTGACATGTGGTAAATTATACACACACCCTTTCTGTGGACTCTAGCTCCATAAATTAGAAAGCCCCAGCTAAATTCAAAGTTCTTGATCAACAAAGTTCTTGGTCATCTTTGTACCAACTCAACACCCACCATCCCATGATAAAGTGTCCAGGGATGGATACTGTGATGGATACTATTGACTGTCAATGTAACAGTGTCTAAAACCATCTAGGAAACAGGCACTGGGCAGGTCTCTGAGAAAGTACCTTGATTACGTTAATTAAGGAGGGAAGGCCCACCCTAAATATAGACAGCATCATTCCCTGGGGTCTGTCCTGGAACGCATACAAGGGAGAAAGCACACTTAGAGCCAACACCCATCTTTCTCAGCTTCCTGACTACAGATACAATGTTTCCATCCTTTTCAGGACTCCATGCTCCCATCCTTCTCCCAGGAAGCAGCCCAGCTTAAGGCAAGCTCTCCTGCCACTCATTCTCAGTTTCCATTCCTGTGTTCCTTTCCAACCCAAATGAAATTCCTCATCAACAAAAACATTCAACATACTTGCATAACTCAGTTCTTGATAACACCCTCCCCGCCAGTGAGAGTACAACAGCTCTCCCCTGAAACCAAAAACACACAGAACAATAAAACTGTACCCAGATCTTCCAGACATAACCTCTTTGCTCTATGAAGTGACAGTTTAAGAAATCTCAGATTAACTAAATGAACAAACACTTTATTTGTTCATTTTTTTAATGCAGTTGCACCATGACATTCTTGCATGCCAGGTAGAACACCCAATGTTAACATCATGGAGAGAATGAAGAGCAGCAGAAGCATTTCACACTGTGAAGATGTTATTCCTCTGATGTCAAGTTTCCAGTAATTAATATTAAGATTACTACACCAGATGTATGAAAACTATGTAGAAAACACAGAATCCTCCAGGCAAAGGAGATTAATGTGTGCCAAAATCTACCTTAAAAAAAAAAAACCTATCGAAGCAAGAGCTCAATCCCAGGGATTTGGAAGTATTCAGAAGAGCCTTCCATAGGAGTAATTGAAAACACACCCTGTGCACACACCCTCATCAAACGGAACAAATCCTGAAGCCCACTCAGCCTATGGCAATACCTGAAGAAGGATCTAGATGGAAAAGTTAAAAGGACAAGAAAGCTAAAGAATTTTCCCCACCTAATTCCACAAAAAAAGAAAAGATAAAAATAAACAAAGATAAAAAAGTGATTCAGAAAACCCTCCATTTTAAGAGTCCTTACAGAGAGAGTCAGAGGAGGCTCAGCAGGAAAATAAAGCCCTTGC
>NW_021621003.1:5533850-5577647 GCF_004785775.1 Grammomys surdaster | reverse complement strand
CAGACACACACATGCACACACACCATGTACATACACACATCATACATACCATACAGACACACACATATTCATACACACACACATATTCACACACATATGCAAACACACACATAATGCACATACTCAGACACACATATACATCATAAACATGGAGATACAATTTCATATACAACATAAACATATCATTTGCACACACATCATACACAGATGATACATGCAGCATATTTACATATTCACATGCAGCATGTAAACATATAGACACATAAACACGCATATACACACAGAAAATAAAGTGAAACAGAACAACCAGATCCTTTCATAAAGGAGTTCTATCATAAGATCCTTACGTGTCAGGAACAAAACATTACCTCAGTTAATTCTTATGTCAACTCTGTCAAGTCAGTGCTGTCACCTCTTTCTACAGCTTAGAAAATGAAGAGGGCTCATGTCTTCCAAGACCACTGCTGCAAGTGTTTTCTACCTTGTTACTGACTTCACAAGTACCTTGAAGGGGTAATGAGAGAATTACTGGGCCTTTGGATGTTGCTCAGTCATGAAGGACTTAACTTACCTAACCTTCATGAGGACTTATGTTCAAGTCCCAGAACTGCAAAATTGAAGGAAGAGCAGGGAAATGGTTCAGTGTGTCAGGTGTTGCTATTGAAATATGAGGACCCAAGTTTGAGCCCTAGAATACACACTGAAAAAACCAGTCATGGTATCATTCCCAGGTCTGTAGTCCCATAACTAGGAAGGCAGCTCTGGACGCCTCATCAACCCGCAAGCCTAGCTTAGCTGCTAAGTACTGGATCAGAGGGAGATGTGCCTGGAAATGATTTGAAAGAGAGCTGGAAAGAGTGCTCAGCAGGTCAAAGGTGCTTACCACGTAAGCCTGATGACCAGAGTTCAATTCCCAGACCCCACAAAAAGGGAGTGGAAGAGAGATGAACAACTTCGGAGTTGTGCTGTGACCACCACAGAGTCACAGCATGTACACATACACACAGCAAATAAATAAATAATTTTTAAAAGGTGAATGGTGCCTAAGGAATTACACTCAAGGTTGTCCTCTGGTCTGCACACACATGCACCTCCACACAAATGTGAGTGTGTGCAAGTGTGCATGCGCATGCACACACACACACACACACACACACACACCCCAAAGGGAGAAACTGTCGAAGAATGTTGCTGATGAAAAGAGAATCCTAGTAAGTAATTCATCTCTCTGGAGCTGCAATCTTCATGTCCAATAAGCACTAATACTCTTGGGACCTGCCACAGCCTCAAGACCCCAGAGTCTCAGTGCAAATGCTTCTTGCTCTAATTCTTTTTTATTCTGTTGCAAGAGACCAATTCCGCTGAACTCTCCTTGGGAGCAGCAGAACACTAATTTCAAAGTGACGGTGACATCAGAAAAGTCCCTCACAGCAACTTCACTCCAGTTCAAACCTCCTCTGAATATGGCTCCAAGAACTGTCCTGGCACTAAAGCCACAGCGAACACTAAACCGCTAACCTCATTTATTGGAAGGCTTCAGACAAAGCACAACTATTATTATTGTAACTACTTATATGATCCGTGCATAGAAAACGGGTCTTGCATGAAAAAGGTAAGGAAGGGGAAAGCTGGGTCTTATAAGACACCTTTGCCTAACTTAAAGCAGATTCGGAAGTTATTTTCTCCTCTGTGATATGAACAGTAATTATTGCACTTACCCTATGGGACTGTGTTGAGAAGACAGTATAAAACACTCCTGAAAGAAGGTAAGAAGAGGGGGCAGAGAGACGGGTTCCTGGCTAAGATCACTGGCTCTTCTTCCAGAGGACCTATGTTCAATTCCCAGCACTCACATGATAGCTCACAGCAGAAGGTAAACCTGTCTGGGGGATCTGATGCCCTCTTCTGGACTCCATGGGCACTGCATGCAATAGTGCACAGGCACACGCAGCTGTAAGACCCATACTCATAAAATACAATTTTTAAAAATCTAAAAAGAGAGTATGATGGTGTGAACAAACAACTGTCTAGTTTGCCCTTCTTCCCTTACTAACTAATGTCACCAGAATGACAGTGCGCAGTCTGGGTGGTGGCTGAGCTAGTAGAGTGCCTGGCCACTCAGCTCGCAAGTAACTCCCCCTGGGTTCAATCCCCATCGACTGTGTAGGGTGTGACGCTGCACACCCATTATCTCAGCACGCAGGTGAGAGTGGGGCAAAAGCATCAGGTTCAAGATCATCCTCCATTATGAGTAGTTTGAAGCCAACCTGGGATTCATGAGGACCATCTTAAAAGAGAAAGAGACGGTGTGTGTGTTGGGGGGGAGGTGTCAGAAGCAAAACAAAAGGAACAACAAGAAAAGTTAGCCTCCCCCACTTCAAATCTTTTAAGGCTGCCCACTGTCTGGGAACCAAATGTACACTCCTCAGAGGGGACAACCTCTATCTGCCTGGAGCCTTCCTGCCTTAGATCCTATCATCCCTACTCTTCTGAATGATACAGTGCCTGCCATGCCTCCAGAGCACAGGCTGACCCGTGTTATGCTTTCTACCCTGCAGGAACTAACTTTGCTTGCTCACTGAAACCTACCCAAATGGAATCCTTGAAACCGGAAGGGTTTGGAGGAAGCTTTAGGTAAAGGGCCTATCATATTACCATAACAAAAGGTTATCAATAATGTCCCAACTAAATGTAAATGAGGCCTTTCAGAGTAAGAGCAGTCCATTCAAAGTCTACTTCAGTGCTGACGTAAGGAGATAGTATAAAAATGGTTTCTGAATTAATAAATATCAACTATGTGTAAATTGAGATATATGTATATATATATATATATGACGCCGTGACATGTATGGCTTTTTGTTTTGTTTTTTTAAGATTACAAGCTGGGAAGGCAGCACAGTTAATGAAGTACTTGCTGTACATGAATGAAGTCCTGAATTTGTTCCACCGCACCCATATGAAAGTGGGACATCGCAGTACACTTGTAATCTCGGCTCTGGAGGGAAAAAGCAGATCCCTGGCCAACAAGCCTAGCCTAACTGGGAAGCCCCAGGTACCAGAGAGATCATGAGTAGAAAGACAAAATGGCTCCCAAGCAAAGACACTTAAAGATGACCTCTGGTTCTCACATGCATGTGCACACATGTGCATGCACACACTCTCACTCATAAATGAAAAAGTTTAAAAAGACTATAAGAAAATAGGAATATAGGAACTGCAATACTAATTGCTTGTATTAGAAAAGTTTATTTTGTTTTCTATTATAAGCTTGTTATACATGATTTTAGATAAAAGTCTAAAAAATAATGTATAAACGAATGAAACCTAACAGTGAGGACTGTCTTCTCCAGCCCTCTAGCTGACCAGCCTGCAGGAAGGAGGCGCAGCGTTTGAGTTGAAGGTGTTCTGTGGAACTGTAACTGAGATGTTAAACCCACGCATTACAAGGCTAGTCAATGAGCAAAACTAGATGCTACTCAGTCAAGTAAGAAACCATGACTTTGGATGACATTATTTCCAGATCTCTGCCGGGGCATACTTTAAGAGCACAGAACAAGCACAGCCCCTGTCAGTGACAGGGGCAATGGGCAAGCTCTAAACCTCTTAGGGAAGACATCACTTCTGTAACTAAGAAACACTAGGAGGAGTTAAAACAAACACGGTTCCGCTCCCGGTCTACGCCATTTTACACCCAGGTGGAACCTCACAAGAGAACTCTGTCTCTACCTACACCAGGAATGAGGCGATCTACCCTGACCAACCCATGCCCACTTCACATGTTGCCAAGACCAAAAAGCCAGGAGCAGAGTTGTTGGTGCTTTCTCCAGGGAGACTACAAACAGTCTCCTGTAGACAGAAGTATATAAACTGTTACAAAGGCAATGTGGCAAAAGCTACAAGGAGCTCACTAAGAAGTGCATGGCATCCTGCCACCTTCCTGATGTCAGCTAAGGCTGTGCAATGATTTGACTCTTTAAAAAGCTCTGGCTCTGGAGAGGTGCTGAAGATGTGGCTCCACAGTTAAGAGCCCTTGTAGTCCTTTCAGCATGCTAGCTCAAATCCTCATACCCATGGTCAGTCAAGCCACTCACAACTGCCTGTTGGTAACAACTCCAACTCCAGCTTCAGGGAATCCAAGCCCTCTTCTGGCCCTACCAACGCCAGCAGACACAAAGAGAGACACACAGATTTGAATAAAATAAAAACCTCAAAAGGCGTTTCATAGTACTGATTATAATAAAAACACAGGTGCAACCTTAATAACCACTAGGAAGGGTCATAAATGCACTGGGTGGCATCTTATACAGTAGTTATGAACGTTACAGAAACACACTGACAAGAGTGAGAAGAGCAGCCGGGCAGTGGTGGCGCACGCCTTTAATCCCAGCACTTGGGAGGCAGAGGCAGGCGGATTTCTGAGTTCGAGGCCAGCCTGGTCTACAGAGTGAGTTCCAGGACAGCCAGGGCTACACAGAGAAACCCTGTCTCGAAAAACCAAAAAAAAAAGAGTGAGAAGAGCAGAACAAGCAAGTGAAACAATAATATGGGCACTCTGAACCCACCATTGTTAATGGCAACAATATGCTAAAGAAATAATTGAAAATGTACATATAAAATATGGGTTATTTATGGTTTGTCGAGACAGGGTTTCTCTGTGCATTCTAACTGTCCTGGAACTCACTTTGAAGACCAGGCTGGCCTTGAACTCAAGAGATCCTCTTGCCTCTGCCTCTGCTGGAATTAAAAGCACGTGCCACCATGCCCAGCTCATACAAAAAACAATTAACGGTGGTAGGAAAATAAGAGGTTGTTCCTTTGAAAATTTCCTGATTTTTCCATTTTTTCCTTCAATGAACATATCATTAGAAATATTTGTGTACTTATAGGTAGTTCCAGAAATTAATGTAAAGTGTCTTAAGTTCCCCCAAGGTCTGAGCCTTAGTCCCTCATTTTACTAAGCGATTTTCTTTGCTGACTTAGCTCGTTAGGGAGCCTTAGAACGCTTCCTGAGACAATAGACTTCACTCACAAGTTGCCTAAGCACTGGTTTCATCCGGTTCAACGCCGGATGAGAAGAGACTCCTAGTCAATGCCTTAGTTTCCACTCAAAATTCAAGCCCATCCCTTCAATTTGTTCAGCTGCAGGGTATCTCTTACTTACCTCTCCCGATGGCGCAGCCCCGCGCCTGACCTCCTCGTAGGCGCCCACGTGCTCCCAGGTGGCCAGGAAGGCGTGGGTGGGGGTGAAGCTGGACCCGGACAGCGGGAACCCTGTGCGCACGTAGCGGGCGGCCAGACTCAGCACAGCCTGGGAGGTGTCCTCGCGGTACAGGATCCGGCCCCTGCTGTGACTAGTGTCGATGTCAGCCAGGAACGGGGCGATGGCTGGGAAGTCCGTAGGAAAATCATCATCTACATATTGAGTCTCCCTGGGGAAGTCCTGGGTGGAGATGATGCCGTTGGTGCCCACCTACAATAAGACCACGGGGCGGTGAGACAGTTCAGCAGGTAAGGACAATTTGTCGTCAAACCTGACGACTTGAGTTCTAGGACCCGACACAAGGTGGAAATAAAAACTGGTTGTTCCCTGATCTTCACACGCCCGAGGTGGCACGTGAATCCCGCCCCCCCAAACATTTTTAAAAGGACAAAATAGTGATGGTCGCTCAAGCCCAAAGGCAGCCACCATGCTCCAGTCGTACGCACCTACAGTCCCTCGGAGAAAAGAGTTCTATTCGAGTCCACAAGACTCCCTCTTCCTCTCAGGTTGAGACACATCCAGGGTAACAAGCGCAACAGGCGACGGTCCTGCTCCTACCTCACCCCTCCTGTGCACTGCGACCCACAGGTGCGGCCGCTCTCGAACCTATCTTTCTCCAATATTGCACGTTCTAAGATAGCTCTGCCGGCGGGCACATCCTCCCACCGGCCTAAACACAAACCCCACTGGCAGCCTCAACTTCATCTTCCTGCCTAGGATGTCAAAGTAGAGGGTTCCAGCTCTCCCTTGAAGTGATCCTTATTCCTCCACAGCAGGGATCAAGAAACTGCAGCGCCGCTGCTAAGCCTGGTCCCCAGTGGGGACGACAGTTAAACATGGAGGTTAGTTGTTCCACACCCTGGGAAGAAGCTACGAGTCCCACACCCAGCCGCGGACCTCCGGGAGCTGAACTTACGTAGAGATTGCTGAACTGGGCATCGTAGAAGCGCAGGGGTACTGCCAGCCTCACAGCTGCTGAGCTTTCGTCGTCGCCCTCGGGCAGCAGCTGGTCTCCCCACGACTCCCCGTAAGGAAAGAGCTCGTCAGGACGCAGAGCCTCGACTCTCGACAGCAGCAACAGCAGCAGCGATAGCAGCGATGGCGGTGCCAGCCACCTGGCTGTCGGGTCCCGAGACATGTTCACTCTTCCCAGGATCTGCCCCCCACTCGGCGAGTCTCTGCGGGCCACACTGCCCGCCAGACTCCAACTTGGACCTCTGGTCTGCAATACAGGCCCGCCCAGCACGCTGATTTGCTACAGCTCTCGGCCATTGGCCAATCAGCGACTCTGAGAAAGTTCGCCAGCGGCCACTACATCTGGTTCTCGTTAGGTTTTCTAAGACTGCTATAGTTTGCTGGAGCTGCCGGGCTGGGAAGGTGAGGCTGTTGGCCCGGTCTGGTCTGGTCTGTCCCGACTACTCCTGGGCTACCCCCTACTCTCCAGTGTGGGCTACGATGCTGCAGGAGATGACCTCAAGGGCTGGAAGGACCCTCGGCGCGCGTGCAGCTCTGGGCTGGAGCGACTGTGTGCGCCGGGTTGCCAGAGCGAGGGAGGGTAATAAGATTACACACTGGAGTTCGCGCCCTGCCCTGGGGTCCGGGGTACCCTTCACGCTAGAGGCCTGGCCCTCGGATAAAGAATCAAAGGAGCTTTGTCTCCATCCGGGGGCTGCTCCGCCCCACCCAAATTTCCTGCTGAGAAGCATGCCTTTGTGAAAGGCTGACTCTCAAGTTCTATCCCTAAGCGCTGGCTAACCTTTGGAAGGACACTGCCACCCTCTGAAAGGTCCTCCCCAGCTGTTTGTCTTCCCTGGGGAAAACCACCCTAGAGCAGACCGGTGAATCTCACTTTGTGTGACCCCCTTGAATTGGAGCCTGGAGTGAGGCGGCTAGGCGCCGGGGCAGGACAACGGACTGTTTCTCCCAAAGCCTGGTAGTTTAGGAACTGCCCTAGCAGGAGGCCACAGAGTCTGTAACCCGAGCTGCCCTGAAAGACGGGAAACCTCACAACCTGGAAAGCAGCTGCACCAGTGTTGGGGAACCCCCTCCACCATAAACATACCCTCTGCGAAGCCTCAGGAGCCGGATGAGATTTTATTACCATTTTATTATCAGGAGCGTGAAATTTCCCACGTACAGTCTGTTTTCTCTCGACTCGGCCCACCCCTCACAGGCTCCTTAGAAGCAAAGGTTGTTTAAAAAAAAAAAAACTTAGATACTTTAAAAGGAGTCTCAAAAAACAGCTTTCTCTTTATGTTTATCCCAGCTATGTAATTCTTAAAGACCCAAGGGGCCAAATACTAAAATCCTTGAAGACACCAGACTGAAAGACTCCGAATCAACACAACAAAAAAGGCCCAAAGCAGTTTGCTCCCAGGAGCTGGAGAGTGGTATGTTTGCTCTTGCAAAAAATAAACTCAAGTTTGCACATATTTTTTTCTCGTTTTTTCCCTTGGGACCAAATGTTTACATTTTGCTGAGGACAAAATGGTGTCTCAAAGACTTGAGGTGATTTGACTTGTTCAAGGTCACCTTATGTTACTCTTCCATCCTCCCTAAATTCCTCCACTGGCTCGGGAATCTCCATTCAGCATAACAATTCTTCCTAACGTTGACTGGGAATCTCCATTCAGCATAACAATTGTAGCTAACCTTGACTGAGTCTGTCCTACAAGTTAGTGGCAAACCAAACTCCAAGATGGAATCCCCATAGCCTGATTTCCTAGTGTTCCCTTCCTTGTATAACCCCCCCCCAAAGGTGGGCTAGCCTGTGGATTCTAACCAACAGAATGGGGCCATAGTGATGAAAATTCACTTCAGTGGCTTTTCTGTCTTGCCAGCCAACACTATATCTCCACTGGCTCTGAGGAAGCCATATACTGCATTAGGAGGGCAATGCGTAGTAAAGAGCTCCAAACAGCCTCTGGTCACCAGCCAGCAAGGAACCAAATTCTTCCAAGAGTCGTGTAAGTGAGCTTGTGGAGTCTTGAGAGAGCACCAGAGCCCTGGCTGACTCTGGTTGCAGCCATATGACAGACCCTTGAAGCAAAGGCCTCAGTTAAGCCATAACAGATTCCTAATCTATAATGACCTTGAGAACTACTAAATGTATGTCCTCTTAAGACATTTCATTTGCGAGGATTTGCTGTACAGCAATAGATAACCAAATCAGCAGGACACTGTGCTAAGGATACTAAGCTTGGAGAGTGTGTTTTGGTTTTATTTTTTTAAGTGATTATTGCCACATGACTGGTGTGCATCAGAGCTTGTCTTTAAACCCAGTTTTGTCTAATCTCTAAACGTCTACCCCCAACCGAAAATCCTACTGATTCAATGGCATCTTTACTTTTCAAAGTAACTTAGGCTACTTCTATTGATTCATCTCTGGCTGTGCTACCAGCTCTCAAATGCCACGTCCTATATTTCATGATGCAGAATAACTCACACACACTAGTCCCCTTCCCTATGGTGGGTAAGTTTTCCCACCAGTCTATAAATGACCCTTTGCATCCCTCAAGACATGAAGCAATAGTCTTCAGAATGCGTTCCTGGAAAACAGCCTGATTTAGAAGCCTCTTCTTGTTCAGCACATGTCCCATGCTTACCATGGTGTTACCTCTTCCCACATGTCTTCTGTGATCCGATTAGCCACCATCAGTATGTTTTGGGAGAAGTTTTGTCTTATTCTGAACCTGTCACAATGCCTAGAAATTCAAGGAGTATTTGTTGAATGTGTGAAGCCAAGCAAGCCACCCTGGGACTAGGACTCAGCTCTGCTGGCCCAGAACAACATTTTTCTCCACCACCTTTTCTACTAATTGAACCTAATTTGTAATCTGCTTTACCAGGCTGCTTAGCAATCCACCCACTACTGTTCTCCAGTTTTCATCAGTCTCTTATTCATTCATGCAATATTCCTGCAAGCTTACCCTGGCAGGTAAGATATGAGGGCTTTCATGACCTGGTCCTCGACCTTATAGGCTCACAATCACAACTAGGTTCAGAAAATGAAGCATAACCACAAGGCTCTTACATGTCATGTATTCACCAGCAAAACAGGCCAACTGGCTTTGAAAATAAAGATAGTACTAGCTTTGATTCCAGTGTAAGCTGAGGACCAAGAAGTGGATCCAGCAGAGAGATGGCTGAAGTGAACGGTCTCATTTCCCTGAATTACAGCTGTGCTTGAACACACATTCCTTGAAGCTTTTATTCTAATTTATTTTTAAACAACTCCATGGCACCAAAAGAGAGGCTTCTCCTTTAAAATGTCACCTTTAAAGGAGACACTTTGAAAGTATCTTGGGGAAAAGAACATTTCTGTCATAGCTGTTTCACTAGTCAGAGGGAAGAAATGCTTCTCTGGTACCCACAGTTTCATTTGCAAGAATAGAATTTCCATGACCTGCTCAGCTGGCTGAAGAGGTAGAGGCCCCTTTCAAGCTGAAGTTGTAAAGGACTATAGAAGTGTTTAGCCCTCTTGGGTTGGTTTCTTACAGAGACTGAACACTGTTTGAGAATTGAGATTATTTTATCCTCTAAGCTAGGGACTGTACCAGACACCATGCCTTCCCAATAGATCTCAAGTGATTCTCCACACATTTCTGTTATGAATACCATGACCTCCAAAATGATGATACTTCCTGTTATTTTGCTTAGGAAAATGAAAGCACATCTGTTCCTCAGTGTGCAGATAGATGCAAGTACTCAAGCGCATGCTCCATACATAGTCAGATGAGCACACTCTACGGGAAGCCCAGTACTCAGGGGTTCTTTGCATAACTTTACCATCCATTATATTTCAAGGTTGGTGTGTTGGCCTGTGAAAAAATAGAATTGGGCAAATTAGCATGTCTTACCAGACTGAGGCTCAAGTGGAATTTTGTTGGGCCTGAGAAATACCATTCATAAGATAGTATTTGATGTAAAACGTACAGTGTATAAACTGTGACTCTTGCAGTCTTGTCATCTGTGTTACTGAACATGTAGGTTTCCTATGATTGTAAATACAGAGAGCGTTGGTATGGTGGACATTCTGATTCTTTCCCAACAGCCTTCCTCTTTTTTCCTTTGGACTCAGAAACTTCATATTGTTCAGATTCAAAGTGCAACAACAAACCTAGGAATGGTGGCCACCGAGCTAACAGATAAACTGAAATCGGTCAGGCAGTCATGATTACAGTTGCCACCTCCTCCGTGACAGAACACATCCCTTGGATGTCTGCAACTGTGTTATGACTTTTCGTATGCACCCCTAGGAAAGCATTGAGTTGTTCATTAGGTGCAGCAAAAGGGTCTGGAGACAGCTCAGCAGTTAACAGAACTTGCTGCTCTTTCAGAGCACCTGACTTTGGTACTCAGCACCCACTTTACGCAGCTCATGACCGTTACTCTAGCTCCAGGAAATGTAGAGACCAGAGACATGCAGACACGCATACCTACACATAGTTAAAAATAATAATAAAAGAAAATCCTAAAGACAAAATAGAACAATTATAACAAGATGCTTTAATAAGACTCATTAAAAACCTATGCATTATTTATTTATGGAAATTTTGGGGCTGCAGTTAGTTGACCATGGATAACTGAAACAATAAAATACAAAGCCGTGGATAAGGGAAGATGTCGGAATTCCTCTTTCCTACAAGAGTCTCCTATGTCTCCAGCCCCTCCCTTTCTATTGGCCTTTGTCCTAACCTCTAAATATACCCCAGTCAAGTTATTAATTTTTCTCGACTTCCTATTACACTAATTTTTCTTCCTCTGAGTTTTTAGAGCCTCTACTGAGGAATTTGAACAAACCAGCTGCCTTCCTTTACACTACAGGGAAATGGGTTGTCCTATCTCCACCAATAGACTGCCCAGCTATGAAATCATATGACAAAATTCTCCATGTATTCTCCACTCTTTCACCTTGTTTGACCTCTTTGGTATTTGTGGCCCTTCTGGAGCCTCTTTCTAGAAATTCTCTGCTCCCTTGACTTCTCTGGCCATTTCCTTTTAGAGTTTCCTGTTTTTGTCTTCTGCCTCTACTCTCTAAAAGCATGTCATTATGGTGGCCTGCCGCGCTTCCCGCTCCATGCCACCCTGAAGTGTCCAGACTCTTCTAATGCTCCCTCTTTCCAGCTATAGTCTTAGACTCAGCCCTGAGCCTTTGGCCTTTGAATTTACATCCAATCCTTTGCTGAGCATCCCCTGAGATGGCCTCTGACTCCACATCAAGAACTAGATCAGAGTTTCTAAGTTCCAAGTTTCTTCTAAAGGCAGTAGCCACCCATTTTTTTTGTTCTGTTCTGTTCTGTTCTGTTCTGTTTTATTACCATTAGCCTGCCATAGGTCCTCATCATATGTCATCTGCTCCCTTGGTAGAAGAAATGGTGGCTTAACTTACTCATTGTTTATTCCCAGTTTCTCATGCCCAAACCGTGTATAGAAGGAGAATTATTGCTTGCTTAGCTTCTCTTACCATCAATGGTGGCCACTGGAGATGGTATCTATCGGACTGGCTGTTGGTCTCTGAAAGGGCCTTTATAATTGATGATAAAGGAACTGTTGACTTATATCCCAGTCTTGTATTCTTAAATACAGTTGCAATGTGCTGTGCTCAACCAACCATCTTCTTATGGTGGAATGGCCTCTATAAGAGCAAAGCATGGCAACGTCAAACTGCAGAGAGCATAATATCTGACTCAGTCACTGACTGCCTGTCGACATCCCTTCCCTTCGCTATGAGAGAAGCCATCCCTGCTGGCTTAAGCTACTCTTACATGTAGAAATTCCCATGCCTTACTAATACACTCTACTCCTAAATCAGTGCTGTCCATAAAACTTAAACAAGTCTATGACGTATCTCTGTCTTACATGCTTGGGTGGAGCTTCCCCACCTTCCCAGAAAGCTGATGCTATCCTTCAGCTCTGTATCTCATCTGTTATATTCAGTTCTTTCCAGCCTTACAGCCTCAGACTACTGAACAGTTTCTATCTAGTACCTCATCCACAAAAACAGCTGGATCCTGGTACACCTCAGTGGACGCTGCTCCTTGCCATCCCCACCTGCAGATGTTACGAAGAACCTGCTCTTTCTGCATGCCTAATTCGTGGGCATATCTGCCTTAGCCTTTCACCTAAACTATCCAGTTCTCTAGTTAGGTCTGTCATTTCCACAGGCTACAGGGCTTGGAATGTAGTTTTCAAGTAATGGTACACCTTTGACCCACTCTGTCTCTGTCTGTCTGTTTCTCTGTCTCTGTCTCTCTGACTGTCTGTCTGTCTCTGTCTCTCTGTCCCGTTCCCCCCCCCATCTCTCTCATGTACTCTTATTTACCTTATGCCACCACTTACGAATGCTTGTTTCTCTGCTCATAGGGCAATAGAATGCTTTACAAATGATTCTTTGCTGTCTCTGCCTGGTCAGAGACACATAGTATCTCTTTATCTTATTTTTCACAGCACAGACCTGGTACACAGGGCTGTTCAGTAAACCCTTGCTGACATAAATAGGAAGAAAAACTACTAGGAAGACTTTCCTGACTCCCACACTTTTTCCTGGATAATCCACTCCCTGATTCTTTGCATTCTTGTTACATTCTTGATTGTTACTAGAAATAAATGGGACATGGGTTAAAAAAAAAAAAAACCCAACAGGCAAACCCACACACAAGTTATATTTAATTACATTGTATCAGTCTCTATGTCCTCCACATAGACTGTTTCTCGGAGGTTCTACTTTCCACTTCCTTTAAGACTTTCACAACTGCCCTAACACAGTGTTCTGTAAATAAGGGCTGGCGGACTTCTGATGAGCTAGGTGGTGGCCCAAAAGTAACATCAGTGTGAGCTGTCTCCATTGGGTAAGGAGAGCAGTCACGTTTCCAGTTGTCTTTGGCTTTCGTTGTGCTGTTTTCCTAGATATGCCCTGCTTTTCACCAAATCAAATCACCTGTTTCTGTTGCATGTGACCTGCTGGCCACCAGCACTTCCTCTAGAAATTGATACTTGAGTCAGAACAATGTTCCTGAAGCCAGTAATAACAATAGCAAGTCTTAACTGAGCCATCTATAACGAGGAGGGCTCAGGCTGGGGACTCTTTCTACTGTTTTGTTCATCCAGTGAACATGTCCCATTTTCAGATAAAGAAATAGAGTGGAGAGGGATTACCTGACTTATAAGAAACCCACTCAGCAAGAGTGAAAAGCAAAATTCAAGCCCAAGCTATCTGGCCAGTGACCTCCCTCAAAAACACGGGCATCAGCTGAACCTCTAATTCTGCCAGCCTGTAAAGGAAAGTTCTTGTGTCCCCTATTTTCATGAAGTTGAAATTATGCCCTCTCAACTGGACATACCTCCTAAAATTAGAGGACTTTAAATGCCTAAATTCTGTAGCCCGAGGAAATCTGACAACATGCCCTTTAAAAGATTTGTTGATGATGTTGTCATAATTAGTTAAAAATTTATTACACAATAGACATTGCAATGAATTTGCAATCTTCATTGCATCTTATGCGATAAGACCATTGAGATTTGGAAATTTTAGATGGCTTGCTCCAGCTCCAACAGCTAGCAGTAGCTAAATGAGAATCTGAATGGCCCCCAAAGCGACCTCACTCATAAACATAGCTATTCCTCATTAATCCGGCAGCAGGAAATGGAGTTGTAAGCCATCCAGAATGACTGCAAAGTTCAGAATTCTCAGAATTCTTCCAAGCATGAGCATCAGACATTACACCACAATCTAAAATACTAAATGAAGAGCAGCATTGAAACACCACAAACCCCACAGTGCTTGGTTCCACTGATACAGATGGTATCACTCACTGGTATTGGAACGTTCATGTCACACGCTCTGTACGTCTCTTCCTACTGAAATACTCTTGTCGAGGTTATCCTGGGCAGTAGTGAGTTCTCACCTTCTCAGTGATAGAAAGGGGGCTGTGTTCAAAGGCTACTTTTCTTTTTGTTTTGGTCATTGTGTTGGCTATTTTAACTGTCAAATTTTCACAACCTAGAATCACCTGGGAAGAGAGTCTTAATTAAGACTTTTTAAATCATGTTGGATTATGGCATGTTTTGGTGGTTGTATCTTGATTATTATTATTTTTTTTTTAATCTCAGCACCCGGCAACTATCTTACTCTTGGTACCAATTTCTGTTCTAGTCTTATTTATATTACTGTCATAAAATATGCTGCCAAAAGGCAACTTAGGGAAGAAGGGATTGTGGTGGTTTGAATGAGAATGGCTCCCATAGGCTCATATGTTTGAATGCTTAGTAGGACGTCCCAGCCCACTATGGGCAGCACCATTCCCAAGGCTGGGCCTTGAACTATATATAGAAGTAAAGAAAGCTTCCAAGTAAGGATCCATGCATATATGTTCTCTTTACTCTTGACTGTGGATATTTTTCAACTATCTGCCTCAAATTCCTGCCTCTGTGATTTTCCTGCAAAGAGGGACTGTTACCTGAAATTGTAAGTCAATTAAATCCTGTCTTAGTCACTATTCTATTGCTATGAGGAGACACCACGACTAAAGCAACTCTTGTAAAAGAAAACATTTAATTGGGGGCTTGCTTACAGTTTTAGAAAATCAATTCATATCATCATGGCCAGAAGCAAACAGGAAATAGTGCTGGAACAGTAACTGAGAGCTTTACATCCTAATATAGCCCTAATGAGACACTGGACTTTAAAACCTCAAAACTCACTCCCAGTAACATGCTTCCTCCAATAAGGCCATACGTACCCCAAAAGGCCATCCCTCCTAATCCTTCTCAAACAATTCAACTCCCTTGTGACTGAGTATTCAAACGTATAAGCCTATTGGGACTCATGTACAGGAGAATGCTAATGACTATACTTGGTAAACCAACCCACTCATCGGTCAGTCTGTGCATGAGGTGGTTTGTACTGGGTAGGTTTCTCCTAAAAGGAAGAAATGCAAAGTAAAGCTATAAAACTATAGGCTGCTACAAACTGTGGCTCTCCTCATTGTGAAACACTAACAAGGCCACACCTCCTAATAGTGCCATGTCCCTTGGGCCAAGTATAGTCAAACCCCCACATGTCTATTTCAAATAATAATTCTACAGCCTGGAAGATGAAAGGGCAGAGGCCAGTCTGTGACAGTTATGAAGAACAAAAGGCAGGGTCAGTGTGGAATCAGATGGTCTCTGCTCTTTCAGAGTATGGGGAGAAGTGGAGAAAGAGAGTTAAAGTTGGCAAAACGTCATAGGTGGGCACTTTTCATAGAATCACTTTCTAAGAGTCAACGTGTTTCAGCACATCCCAGAAGCAGCTGTCTCACCTTAGACACACTTCTGCTAAAGATTTTAGTTCAAAATTTTGTGAAATTATCACAATCCTTGCATTGGCAGAGGAGTTTGTGATTTATGACTTATTTACTTTTTATTTTATACACATGAGTATTTAGCCTGCAGATATGCCTGTGTACCACATGTAATCCTGGAGGCCTTGGAGGCCAGAAGAGACAGAGTATTGTCTCCCCTGGAACTGTAGTTACAGAGAAGCATGAGCTGCCATGTATGTAGGTACTGGGAAACCAACCCCTGTCCTCTACAAAAGCAGCAAGTGATCTTGACTACTGAATTACCTCTCCAGCCCTGTGTTAATGATTTTTTTTTCCTTTTTCAGGGTTTCTCTGTGTAGCCCTGGCTGTCCTAGAACTCTCTCTGTAGACCAGGCTGGACTCAAACTAACAAAGATCCACCTGCCTCTGCCTCCTGATTGCTGAAATTAAAGGTGTGCGCCACCACTGCTAGGCAAGTTAATGATTTCTAATGCACACTTTCGTGGGTATTATTTTACACAACCCATTCCAACATTGTAGAGAGATCTGCATTAGCAACCTAGTGGGAAGGTCACGTGACATGCTCAGAGCCACCCAGGTAGTCAGAGGCTGTAGTTAGTTGATGCATTGGAACGGTGGTTCTTTACAAAGACCTCCTTTTGGTGGCACTGAAGCATTTGGCAGCCATGGTAAACAATTACAGACTCAAAGGGACAAAACAGGAGCTTCCAAACTGCTGGGCTCTGGGCAGGAAGAAAGAGGCGGTCTATTACAAGGATAGATCGAGAACAATAGGAAGCACCTGGGAACTGTAGTTCCCATTGTCTTGGACCTTGAGTGAGTGGTTGTGTGAAATGGTCACTCCATTAAGAAAGTCTAATGTATATCATAATCATTACGCAGGCTTATTTACACAGAGCAGCTTGTTTGGGTCTCTTACTTGCAAGGTTTAATTTCTTAGGCCCAACTCTTTAATAGTCCATGTGTATAGTGTAGGATTCTTCCTTAGAGAATCTGAAAAAAAATGGATATGACAAAGAAAAGTTTAGCTTTCCAGCTTCAGTCAGGTTCACATCCCTCTGTATTGTTACCTAGGGGTCCCCCTCCTTGTTCTCTCTTTTCCTTGCTTCTGTATTGTTACCTAGGTCCCCTTCTACCTCCCCTCTTTTTCTTGCTCTGTCTTCATTCTTACTGTTCCTCTATTCTCCACATAAACTTAAAAGAAAAGCAACCCGAAGCAAAGCTTTTACTTTACTGAATAATAACAATAATAATAAATAATGTGTTATTATCATATATATATACATTGTATGTGTGTGTGCGTGTGTACACAATAGTGTTAGCTTTACAGTGCTTACAACTGAGGAGATCATCCTCAGATATTCTAGTACTGCCTAGTGTAGCATTATGGGTTACATGTTTGAGCTCAAGCAGATACACTGAGTTCAGTCCAGAAACCTGTCAGACGAGAGGCACCTTGCCTGGCTGTAAAGCACCTGTTTATCCGGTGTTTGTACATGGAAGAAGTTGAGGGACTTAAGGCAGACATGACTGGACAATCTGATTTAGTATCTGACTAACCTATGAACAAGGCAAGGGGCTCCTCCAGTATGAAAGGGGAGCTGGTTGCTGTTAAGACTTGGCATACACTATCCACAATGTGGGGTGTGCTCACGATGACTGGCTTCTCTGATGAAGTGTTGACCTCTGCCTCACCCATTCTGTAATTGTATGGAGTTTTCAAACTGTAACTATGAACTCTCAGACTTCCCTCAAGAAACAAGAATATCACAGTTCAATCATCCTTCTGGTTTCAGTAGAGCAATTGCCAGTTTCAAGGCTGCTTCTCTTGACTGGACATAGCAAGGCCAAGGGATAGGTTCAGAGGTGTGAGGAGCCTGGCTCGTCAGCAGAGCTTTCCTAGCATGCATGTAGCCCTGGATCCCGTTCTCAGCATGACAGAATGAAAGCTCACTTGTGAAGAGATTTCTAAAAAGAAAACAGGAATTGAGTATATTTTGATAGCATGTTTCTTTTTTTGAAACAGTATTTTTAGATTTACATCCAATCATATTCATTTTGATGCACAGATCTCTAAGAGTGACAGATGCTTAGAGACATGTGAGCAATACCACAATCAAGAGACACAGTTCCATCCCTAACGACTTCTCTAGGGCTTCCACTTAACTCATACTCCACCATCAGACTGTTCTCCAACACTCCATCAATGTTGCTTTTTCCACATCATATGAATGGGAAGATAGAGTCTTTGACATCTGGCTTCTTTCACTTAGCATCATGCCTTTGGCCTTCACAGAGTTGCAAATATGCATGGTGCATTTGACTTTATTGCAGCCAAATGTTGTACCCCACCTGCATGTCATGGCTATCCATTCACCAGTTGAAGGACAAGAGCTGCTTCCAATGGTTGTGAATAAATCAACTACAAATATTTGTGTGTGATTTTTGTATGAAAATAAGTGTCTGCCTTTTCCTAGAAGTGGAATTGTTGGGTCATTTACTAAGTGTGTGTTTAGCTTATTGACAACACTTGCAAACCCGAGTGGCTGTACCGCTTGTAGCCTCCAGTAGTGTGTAGATGATTTGTTCTTGCTGCATCTGCTCCAGCATTTGCTGTGTTCACTGCTTTATCCTCCCGCAGTTGTGCAATCTGGATGACTGGTATAGAACAGTATTACATTGCTAATGTATCTTGTATTGTTCTAATTGTAATAATTAATCATTATTTGATGTTGAGACTATATGACTATTATCTCTACATCCAGATGTTTGACATAATGATTATTTTACTTCAGAGATGATACAAGCTTGTTATTAAAAATAAAAAGATAATGTATTGCCAAGATTGGTAACACATGCCTTTAATACCAGCACTCGGGAAGCTGAGGCCCAAGAATTAAGAGTTTGAGTCCAGCATGGGCTGAGTAGTGAGTTCATGCTGGCTCAGGAGACACTTTCTTAAATAAACAAATAAAAGCCAGGCAGTGGTGGTACACTCCTTTAATCTCAGCACTCTAGAGGCAGAGGCAGGTATATCTTTTTGAATTGGAGGCCAGCCTGGTCTACAGAGCGATTTCTAGGACAGCCAGATCTGCACAAAGAAATCCTATCTCAAAAACAAAAAACAAAAACAAAGCAAAACAAAACAAAAAAAAAAACAAAACAACTAACCAGCCAAACAAATAAACAAAAACCAATGAAAATATGCTATAGAAATATTTCATAGAAAATATCAATTTTCCATAACCACTTTAGTTTCTGGTAGAGCTACTGTTAACATGTTCTCGTGTTTTATATGCTAGCATATACTTTTTAAAAGATTTTATTTATTTATTCATTTACATGCATAATTGTTTTGCTTGTATGTATGTATGTATGTATGTACCTACCACATGTGTACCTGGAGATCAGAAGAGGAAGTTAGACCACTCGAAACTGGAGATACTGACAGTAGTGAGCTGCCATGTGGGCGCTGGGAACTGAAATTAGATCCTGTGGAGGATCAGTAAGTGCCCTTAACCACTGAGCCCTCCCTCACTCTAGGCCAAATACTTCTTATAAAAGCATTTTCTTTAGTGCTGGCATTTTGTATATACTACTTGGGACATTTAAGATCATTCCATCATAATCTCATATAGCTTTTTATATTAGAACATATAGATTCAATCTGTTTTTTCCCCTCTGGTGACTTTGTGGTAATCCCATTTTCTAGTAGAACATAAATGTACTATTTGTAAGTTAAAAAGTCATAATTTGACAATTCCACCTTCCAAAATAATAGCAATAGTACTTCTAGCATATACTAGTAAATTTTGGGGTAAAATCTACAAGTAGAGTCTAGTAATCTTAACTTTAGACCTCTGGGTTTGCATAACTTGAAAGAAATAAAGAGAAAATCCAGTCATGCTTTAAAAGGTTCCTTGTACGCGGAGATCGGCACAGTTAATCGTACATTTATTGTACTACTAAATGATGAAATTACACATTTTGTGCTTTGAGCATGTGGCAGTTATTTTAGTAACATGTGATTAATTGAATTCTGCAGAGACATCAAACAAGGTCCAGTTGATTTCATGGTGATGCCTCAGGAAACTCAGGCTGGATAGCTGCAGTACCGTGAGAGTGAACAAGATGACCAAGAAATACATGACTCTGTTATTGCTTCCCTGGGTTTTCCACATTAGGCAAGCTGATTTCAATGTGGACCCACAATAATCTCATTAAAAAGCAATTCTTTCTGCATCAGTCACTCCCATTAGCTTGTATAATATTCTCAGGGGAGATCAAGTCCCACCAGTGTCCTCTTTTTTATTTATTTGATTTATGTCTAGTGACTTAACCTCAGACCCTGGTGTTTACTTAACTTGAAAGAAATAAAGGGAAAATCCAGTCATACTTAATGTTCCTTTTAGCCATAGATAGGCACACTTAATCCTAGAAGGGCTACACAGATGTAGAAAGAAGATGGACACATTCTCTCTCTCTCTCCCTCTCTCTCTCTCTCTCTCTCTCTCTCTCTCTCTCTCTCTCTCTCTCTCTCCTGTCTCAAGAGAATTTAATATTTTGGTTGTCTAAGCAAATCTCTTGCAGCTGCAGCTGTTCAGTCCTCTGTTCGTGCCAAGGACCCTTTGTTTATAGTAAATGCACCCAAGGAATTCTTCTTACACAAGTTGTGCTACTTAAGGTCTTTTGCAAGTCTCAGACTCTATCACATCCACAGGGAAGCAGAACCAGGCTCTTCTTTCTCAGCATTCTTTCAGCAGAACCAGGCTCTTCTTTCTCAGCATTCTTTCTGGTCAGAGCAGAATGAGGAGGATTTGATTTCTTGCACAGCAGTTCTTACCCTAAGCGTTCTTGTGGTTTCTGTGTAGCTATAAAGGGGAAAGACTTCCTCAGGCCTGTTTCTGAGTGCACCCAATTCCATGCTAGGTGAGGACCTCTCAGAGAGGCCTGAGCCTCAATAATACTTAGTCCATCTGTTGAAACTGTAAAGTCAGAAGAAATCAAAAAGCCATAGAAACAGAGGAAACAACTTGATCAAAGGCTGAAGAGGGACAGGAGTGCCAAGCCCATAAGCGGCTCAGGGCCTCTCAGTGCTGTGGGAACAACTAGTTGACACATTTCCTCCCCACCCTTGTTTTTTAACAAACAAACAAAGAAACAACAAACAAACAAGGTCTTACTATATAGCCTAGGCTATCCTCAAATTCTTTATCTCCCATCTTTAGCCTCTGAAGTTCTGTGGCTACAGGAATGCACCATCACACCTCTATTGTAGACCGCAGTCCTTGTCTTTTCTTAGTGTGTGTGTGTGTGTGTGTGTGTATGTAGGGGTGGTGACTGTATGTGTGCCTGACTGCCAGCTTGTCCCCCTCACCCCATCCCCCTCCCAAGAAAGGATCTTTCACTGGCCTAGAGTTCATAGCCTTGCTGGCTGCCAGTGAGTCCTTAAAATCTTTTCAGTACTGGACTTTCAATCACAGGCCATCACACCTGTTTGCCTTCCTTCCTTCCTTCCTTTCTTTCTTTCTTTCTTTCTTTCTTTCTTTCTTTCTTTCTTTCTTTCCTTTCTCTCTCTCTCTCTCTCTCTCTCTCTCCCTCCCTCCTTCCCTCCCTCCCTCCCTCCTTTCCTTCCTTCCTTCCTCCCTTCCTCCCTTCCTTCCTTCCTCCCTTCCCAGCTCCCTAGACATGCTTTTAAGGCCCATAAATTGTGTTTAAAAATTAGTTGTAGGGGCTGGGGAGGTGGCTCAGCAGTTAAGAATACTTGTGGTCCTCTTTCGAGTCTTGGCTCCAAGATGACCAAAAAAAGAAGAAACAACGGTCGTGCCAAAAAGGGCCTCGGCCATGTGCAGCCAATTCGCTGCACGAACTGCGCCTGGTGGGTGCCCAAGGATAAGGCCATTAAGAAGTTTGTCATTCGGAACATTGTAGAAGCCGCTGCTGTCAGAGACATATCTGAAGCAAGCGTCTTTGATGCTTATGTGCTTCCCAAGCTCTATGCCACGCTGTATTACTGTGTGAGCTGTGCCATTCATAGCAAGGTCACTAGGAATCGATTTCGTGAAGCCCGGAAGGACCGAACACCCCCACCACGATTCAGACCTGCTGGCGCTGCACCACGATGTCCACCAAAGCCCATGTAAAGAGGTGGTTTCTTTCGTAAGGGCAGAAGGAAAGATGGTTTGGAAAAAAATAAAACGGAAGTTCTATTTAAAAAAAAAACACTTGGTTTTAGAACATCCCTAACTCGTTTCTGTGGGTTAGACTCCCCCTTCTGGGTTCTAACAGGACCCAGCACACATGTGATGCATATACAGGCAAAACATTCATACACATAAAATAAGATAAATAAATCTAAAAAATACTTTTCAAAAATTGGTTATCACAAGCTGGATATACTGGTGCATACTTTTAATCCCAGCAATCAGAGGCAGAGGCAGGGGGATTTCTGTGAGTTTGAGGTCAGTGTGATCTACATAGTGAGTTCCAGGACAGCCAGAGCTACATAGTGAAGCCCTGTCTCAAAATCAATTAATTAAGAAATAATAAATTCAATTATCATCTTTTTTTGACCATCAGACTCAAAATTACATATTTTCAGAGTTGAAACTTCTGGTAGCTGTGGACTCAGTTCTAGACATCTGTTTCTCCATCAGAACTGCTTTATTAAAATGTCTAAAATTTTGTTTGATTTTAAGTTTTGGTTAGGTTTTGATTTTAGTTTGGCTTCTATTGAGACAGGGTTTCTCAGTGTAGCCCTGGCTGTCTTGGTACTTACTCTGTAGACCACAATGGCCTCAAACTCAGAGATCTGCTTGACTTTCCCTCCCAAGCGCTGGGATTAATGGTGTACACCACCACATCCATGGAAAGTTCAGATTTGAAAAAAAAAATGTAAACACAGCCAATATCCTGATGCTTACAATGTTTGCTCTCACCAGTACAGGTAACCAATATTTGTCATCAAATAGGGAAAACAACATCTGTCCCATAGCACTTGACTAAAACTGCTTCTTTCCGGTCTTCATTAACTTCTCATCGCCTTCTTTAAAGATCACCTGCAAGGTGCAAGAGTCTGGTCTAGTCTTAGTCTAGACACACTTCACTTGTATTCTGTTTGACCGTCACCAAACCATTTAAACTCTCCGGACCTCTAAATTCCCTTTCAATGAAGTAAGGAAAATCAGTAGTGTCTTCTTGAAATGGTTATGGGCAAGTCAAGTTAGACCCACCATGTAAACCTCCAGGGTAGTGGTGCCTGGCTGGGTTCTCACTATGGATGTTCTGGGATGGATCTCTATGGGAATGACTGACCGGAGAACAGAGGGTCAGGTGACAAGACAAGTGTGCCAGGCTCCTCAGAGTATTTGATGGCATTAGAACATACAAGGTGAGCTTGGTGAGCTGATGCCAGAAAGAACAGATTTGGTACATTTCCTCTCAAGTCTGTTCAGTGCAATCAAGTTGGGATTGAGATTAGCAATGGTGGGGATATTTATATCACGGGAACCACAAACACTATGAAACAGTCTTTTCCCTTCCAGAGCCCCAAGTAAACCCTCAGCAGAGCACACTGCCAGCCTGGAAGCAGACACCTACACATGAATCCCAGCTCTGTGCCTCATCAGCTCTTAAATTTAAAGCTTCTTGAGCTGGCAATCACCCAATGTTTGGCAACAATAAAAGATTTGAGCACTTTGCATTGCGCATGTGTCATGCTGGCAAGACTAAGGAGCGTCCAGTGAGCATTTGGGCTCAGAGCTAAAACTATTGTGTGTTATGAACTACAGAGCTTTTCCTTTAGTTCTCTGCTTGCCTAGCAACATAGTGGTCTCATTTCAGAAGACAAAGACTTTTAATGTTATCTGACCATTACGCCTCAGCATGTAAATGTCAAATTCATACAACTCTGGGGTTCATTATGCTGAATGTTTGGTTTCAAAAATTGCTGTTTGAATTGCTGAGTTAACTTTCTTAAGAAAAAAAAATGCAATAAATTCTGGCAATCATGCAATGAATTTCCAACCATTTCTGAAACTGCTGTAAATATACCATTGTCACTGTCTGCTAGATATTTATTTAAATCAGTATTCCTAGCATTATAAAGTCAAAATCAATCAATTCTGAAAATGTAGAAATAATAAAAAATGCTATATCCCACAATATTAAACATTCATCCAAGATTTAATTCTTTATGTATAAATAAATAGGCACATTATCTCATTAGCATGCAATGTTGTTTTTTCTTTAATACATGGTGACAATACCAAAGCATCACTTTAAAATGAATTATGATTCATTATCAGCATCTGACGTGTATTACTATTTTATCTACCTGTATGTCCAGATTCATGTAAAAATTTCTCAAATGAAAAGGGTTGCAAGTGGGAAAGTTTAAGAATCCCTGCTTTTGTACTAGAGAGATGGCTCAGTGGTAAAGAGCACTGACTGCTCATCCAGAGGATTCGGGTTCAATTCCCAGCACTCATATGGCAGATCACCAGTGTCTGTAACTCCAGGATCTGACATCTCACACAGACATACATGCAGACCAGACACCAATGCACATAAAATGAAATAGAAAGTAAATAAAAATGTTAAAAAAGAAAGAAAAGAATCCCTGCCCTACAGCTCCCTCAGGCAACTGAGCCTCCAGCTTCTTGCTGGTGCTTGAGAAACACATATGTAAGGTAAAGGGCTGTCAAAAGCCAGACCGGAGGTCAGGGTGTGATCCCAGCATTCAGAAGGCTGATGCAGGAAGACTCCAAGCTTGAAGCTAGCCTGGACTTTATACTGGACTTTAGCCTGTTCCCTTCCCCCCAAAAGGATCATTAAAAAGAAGAGATAAGATACATGCAAGACTTAAAATGTATCAGCAAACAAAATGATAATTGCTAGTCCCTGTTAAAAAACTAGAGGATACAAATCTCAGCTGAACTTTGTATCTTTTACTTGTTTGGATAAACACTCAATGAAGATAAGAATACTCTGTTGGAGTGAATTGGTTGGCCAGGCTTGGGAAAGGATTGTGGGGGCAAAATTCTATTCAACTTCTTTCCTTGTTTCTGTTGGAGAAACTATTTAAACAAATTTGAACATCTAAACAAAGATAGTCTTAAAGCCCCAAATCCAAGTGCTCTGGGTCTCCTCTGAGCAGTCTTCAACAATGTTGGGCCCAGAGCCAGAACATGTTAGAAACGTTTTGAACTCACCCCACCCTGTCTCCACGGCCATCCTCCCCCAGAATGTGATACAGTGCCAAGAATAGGATCTTGCAAATGTCTTAAGGCTTTCATCCTTTCTCCTTAAAAACAAAAGTATCTAAGACCTTGAAATGTAACAGATCGAGGTGAAGGGAATACTGGCAAAGGAAAACTGTGGGTCAGAGAATGTACTGGAAGACCACTGTCTGCAATACTCTTGCTTTGTGGTAGGAAGAGCCTAGACAACTGCACAGCTGGCCTCCTGTCCAACTCTCCAAGCTTCCCCTTCAGTTCATTCATCATGCAGAGAGCAGCAAGGTCTCACCACTGGTGGAATCCTTGACCCTTGTAGGAGCACAAGACTACCCAGTTGGGCAGCTCTGGGATGGCCATGGAGTCCCTTGCTCTCGGTTGCTATAAAGCACGCAGAGGGAGTGGCAGGAGCAGAAGAGGAAAGACTGATTCTAGACATTAGTGAGGCTCCGGAAACCACACCTCATGGGCTGGGGAAGGAAGGAGGCAGAGAGGAAGCTTCTGGAAGGCCCTCCAGTGTTAGAGAAGTTCTAATACTTCCTCTTTGTCACTGCTGTCTGCCTCCTTTTGTTGGCAGGGCTGCTAGGAGCCTGGAATGCTTAGTGTATCACCCTAGGCTAGTCACATACTGGCATCAGTGTGTGTGTGTGTGTATGTGTGTGTGTGTGTGTGTGTGTGTATGTGTGATATTAGCACCAGTATACCAGTATATGTGTGTGTTTGTGTGTATATGTGTGTGACATACTAGCACCAGTATATATGTGTGCGTGCGTGCGAGTGCATTTTACGTACGTGTGTATGTAGAAGTCAAAGTGGATGTCAGTTGTCTTCATTGATCACTTTTTACTATATCTTTTGAGACAGGGTCTCTTGAAGAACCCAGCGCTCCCAGATTGACTAGACTGGCTGACCAGTCAGCTTTGGGCATCTGCCTGTCTCTGCCTCCCTGTGCTGAAGTTACAGATGTATAAGAGTATGCCCTGTTTTAAAAATGGGTGCTGGGGATCTGAACTAGGGTCCTCATGTTTGTGCAGCAGGCACTTTACAGGCTAAGTGTGGTGGTCTGAATAGGAATGGCCCCATAGACTCATGTGTTTGAATGTTGGACCCACTTGAAGTGGAACTATTAGGAGGGGTGGCTTTGTTCAAGTAGATGTGGCCTTGTTGGAAACAGTATGCCACTGTGGGGTAGGCTTTGAGGTCTCTGATACTCAGGCTGAGCTCAAGCTATGTCCATGCCCAGTGTGGACACAGTCTCCTGCTGCTTGCAGATAACAATGTAGAACTCTCAGCTCCTTCTTCAGCACCATGTCTGCATGCACACTGCCATGCTTGTGCCATGATGATAATAGACTAAACCTCTGAAACTGTAAGTTACCCCAATTACATGGTTTTTTGCTTTGTTTTGTTTGTAGTAAGAATTGCCATGATCATGCTGTCTTTTCACAGCACTAAAACCCTAACTAAGACACTCAGCCTCTAGTCTTCATAGTTTTTCTGGTACACTGTTGTATAATAGTTTCCTCTAAGACTGGAATATTTCATCCTGCAGGGAAGCATCTTAAGTAGGTAGATAAACAGCTCAAAAAAGCTTTAGGAAGTCCCAAAAACTGAGCAGACTCACTAGGTCTCTCCCTACCAGAGAAAGCATTAAAAGCTGAGAGTCTCTCTCAGATGAAGGGGGTTTACCAAGAGGATTCTGAGAGGAAAAAACTGCAAAGAAGACTCCAAGACCAGACCAGCTGCCTGGAAGAAGCTGAAACCAGCTGAGCTGCCTAGAATAGGTCAAGACTAGAGCCCTTTGGAAAGGACACTCTGCAACCTTTTGAGTTGCCAACAGGCTGTGCTGTGTGTTCCAGGTTTCCCAACTTTGTGAGCTGTTAGCCATGCTGGAGTGGGCCTTGGTGATGCAACTGTCTTTGAGTCATTTCAACTCCTGTAAGTAACCCTTAACCAATAATCCTGTAAGTAACCCCGGGAAAACTCATTGATTCACTAAATTGAACTTTGGTGGTTGTAAGTGTTGTAGCTCTAAGGGGGAAAGGTTTCCCCAACGGAAGTGTTGCAGCTCTGAGGGTAAAGGTTTCCTAGCAGTGGGGAACCAAGGAATACCACAAAGTCACACTGCACAACAAATCTCACACAGAGATTAATTGGGAGAGACACAAGAGGGTGGCTGCCTCTGCTTGGATGAGAAGCAACAGGAAACTGTCAGGCAGGATTTATATAGGGTTTTGGGGGGCAGAGTTTTCCAAGGTGAAGATTTCCAGGGTAGGGAGTGGTGGGATCTCAGTGCAGACCCAGGGATTGGTAGGATTTCAAACTCAGGGATTGGTAGGATTTCAAACTCAGGGATTGCTGGGTTTTCAAACTCAAGGACTGGTGGTTTCCAGCTCAGGCGTTGGTGGGTTCTGGTGAGCTTTCAAACTTGAACTGAGCTTGGACCTTTAATCCTACAGTGGTATCTGTACTTTGGTCTGTTGCGGGTTCCCTGTATATGTGTGTTGCATGTCCCCAGGAGAAGTTTTGTCACACAGCACATACCAGTAGCATTATCACACCACTCCATTGCTGTAGAATCTAAGAATTAAGCTAAACTATTTCACTCCGTTCCATCCACAAGATTCCACACAGTGAAATCTTTCTTTGGAAGTTGGGGAATTTACCATCTAGGGCTTGGGTGGTTTCACTTCTTTTCAAATGCAATGTTCCCTGTTCACCTGCAAGTTCTTAAACTTCAGTTCTCCTTCTCCAACTTCACTTTGTGAATCCTGCTTTCCAAGGCTAACCTAGATCACAGTCATAGTCAGTAAAGCCCCTGTCCTTCTATTTTTTTCTTCTGTGCCAACATCACCTATTTAAAATGAAAACACAGATTCTCTGTCCAAAGGATATGGTTTTACTGCAGTGTACTAAGAATTCTCTCTGCAAAGATGAGTCCTGCTAATAAAATTTTACAAGGATGGTTTAAGGGTGAATCTTAGCCAGTGATGGTGGTTCATATCTATACTGTCAACAAGGGGGAGGAGGAAGTAGAGGGTGTGGTAGTTTGAATATTCTTGGCCCACGGGAAGTGGCACTAGTAGGAGGTGTGGCCTTTTTAGAGGAAGCATGTCCCTGTAGGGACAGAATTTGAGGTCTCCTCCTAGTGCTCAGGATCTGCCCAGTGCAGAAGAGAGCATCCTCCTGGCTGCTTACAAGAAGAGAGTCTCCTGGATGCCTCAGCTCCTCCAGCACCATGTATGCTGCACATTGCTTTGCTTCCCACCATGATGATAATGAACTAAACCTCTGAAACTGTAAGCCAGCTCCAATTTTTGCCTTTATAAGAGTTGCCTCAGTCATGGTGTTTCTTCACAACAATAAAACCCTGAGAGAGAACAATATCTGGAATTCAAGTCTGGAAATCATAGTGAGTTGCAGGTGTGCCTAGGCTAGAGCATGTGACCATGCCTCAAAACACCAACGAAAGAGTGAATCTTGATGAAAACTATCCATGGCTTCAACATTCAATCAAATTATAGCTATTGTTCTTCATGAAAGATGAGGCTACCCCTCCCTACACTGGCCCCACTCACTTTGATAGTTGTTTGTTTGAGTGTGGACATAGTCACTTTCTCGGTCAGTGAGCTATAAAGAAGTAGGTGGCTGTGTGGCTTTCGGAAGAGGTCATGCTTGATCCTAAGGTAAACATAAAGGAAGAAATGACTTTATTACCAGTAATGACTAAATGACAATGAGTACTGGATTTTTTTGTTTTTAATTTTTATGTGCATTGGTTTTTTTTTTGTCTGCATTTATATTTGTGCCATGTGCATGTTTATTGCCCAGGGGGCCAGAAAAGGGTGCTGGATTCCATGAGACTGGTGTTATAGATAGTTGTGAGCGGCCTTGTAGGTGCTGGGATTGAACCTAGATCCCCTAGAAGAGTAGCTAGTGATCTTAACTGTGACGCACGTGTAATCGTCTCGCCAGCAAAAATGCACACGCACACACATCAGGATCCTTCCGCAGGAACACGTTTATTCCAAAAACAAAATGGTGGAAGACGCCCAGGCCCAGGAAAGCACTGCTTATATACCCTTAGAGCAGTGTATTCACCTGATTGGCTGCTTACTCGTTGCGCGCCAAAACGCCGAGGGATGGGCTTTAACTTTGGCGGGCTTTTACCATGGCACATGCGCAATTTACTTGTTTACTAGGAAGACTCCCGGAAGCCAGCGCCATCTTGCAATGGCGGATTTTGCCAGCACCCGCCACGGTTTCCTACACTTAACCACTGATCTCTCTTTCTAGTCCTTAGAAGGGTCAGCCTGAAGCTGTGACTGATACAGTGTGGTAGAAAGCAGAGAAACTCATGAATTCTTGTTGATGTCTTTTAGACACTAAACACCTTACAGATGCACTGGTAATTCAGATAACCATCCCTTATTGCTTGGGTCAGTTGGATCAGTATCTTGGTTACTCACAGTTGAAGTCTTGTATAACAGGTACAGTAAAGGCTTACTTTAGGATACACTTTCCAATGAATTTATACAGTCAAGCTCACCAAGAAGATACATTTCTTAAAGTTAGAAGTCCTGCAGGAATTTTATTTATAGTTTTTTTATGCCTTCAAAAGTTTCAGTCTAGATAATATGTTCTCACCAGGCATGTTGGGGGACATGCCTTTAATCCCAGTAGTCTGAAGGTAGTCAGGTGAATCTCTGTGAGTTTGAAGCCAGTCTTGTTTATGTAGCAAGTTCTAGGATGGACAGGGCTACATAGTGAGACCCTGTCTCACAAAACCAGCAATAAAATAATAATAATAATAATAATAATAATAATAATAAATAATTTTAAAATTTGTTCTGTGCCACAGAACTTCGGAGTCATGGAATCTGGGTTGGTCATGTGTCTGTGAGTTGGATATTCTGTTTCATTTTGTTTCTGTAACAAATATGACTAAGAAGGCTTAAGGGGAGGAAAGGGTTTGTTTGGCTAGATTACAATACATTGAGAGAAATCAAGGCAGGAACTTGAAGTAGAAACCGTGAGGAATGCTGCTTGTTGGCTCACTCCCAGGATCATGCCTGGCTAGCTTTATTATACAGTTCATGCCCACCTGCCTAGGGATGGTACCACCCACAGTAGGCTGGGCCCTCCTGCATCAGTTACTAAATCAAACAGTCCTGGACTGACATGTCCTCAGGCTAATCTGACCTAGGCAATTTCTCAGTGTAGGCTTCCCTCTCAGCTCCACTCTAGAATGAAGGGGCAAACCAGAAACAGTGACTTTGGATAATTTTAGATTTGCCATGCAGAGGTATGACACCTATCCACTCAAGGAGTTAAGCTGGTCAGCCTCTTTATTTCAGTAACAGAGTAATGAAGGCTCTTGCCCTCGGCTCCACTGACTGTCCAAACATATGAATCTGACTTCGATTAGCAACCCGGATACCTCCACTCCAAGTATTGCTGACTATTACAGCTTTCAGCTCTCTGTAGCCCACAGCTCATGCAGAGTCCAGCTGCAAGCATGGAGCTTGCCAAAAGTGCTATAATCCATCATTCTGCTGGAGGTTAGAGACTGCCTTTGGCTCGAGCCTGTTCAGCAAGCCTGCCTATAATAGTATGCTTCCTTCTCCCTCTCAAGATAGCTGTTAAGCAGAAAATTACTATTTTAATATCAGAATTCTGTGAGCACCCACTGGGATTTCCAGGTTCTTGTTTCCTGGAGCAAATTGGATGGAGACACGAAGAAACAGGCAGGCCAAGCAAAAGAATTTATGAAGAAAGATTATATTCCCGAGGGAGGAAGTGGGCTAAAGCATAGACATGTTTAGAAGTTCAATGGCAACAGTGCACAAAAGATAGGTACACACATGGGTGGGTGAGGGGTAGGTGGACAGAGGGGAACAGTTTTGGCATGTGGTGCAGGTTTGGAGATCATTTGTATAGTGCATACTTTCTTATACCTTCTCTCTTATGTGTAGTCCATAGTGAGTCACCTACGGAAAATGCAGTGTCATTGAACCTGTGCCAATGACTCCAGACTGTTCTACTTAGCCTCAGTCTTGAGGTGTCTAGCCCGCTTCTCTGGCAGTAAGCTTTTTTCGTATGCTTATTTTTCAGCCTTTGTAAAATGCATTTTGGACCTCACATTCTACCCTATTCTACTACTTCAATTCATTCTGAGAGCTATGGTCCCAGAAATCTCTTGGGAGATGGAGCTGAAGGGTGATGATCTGATGTCCTACAGCCACTGCCTTTATGTTCAGGGATATATCTCAGCTTAAGAGGAACCACAGGGCTCTCCCTATTCTGTTATAGTTGTTGAAGAAGGTCTACCTGGCCCCCGTGTCAGTGGAATGGCTGTAATACCGGTATCAAAGGAGTTTAGTCTGAACCTTCTGTACACCAGAACACAAATTCTGTAAGGATATTGGTTAGAAATATAAGGTTCAAAGATTAACTGATTATACCAATCAACAATCTTCCAAGGGGCAAGAACTAGGAAAGCGATGGCCATGGAACCGATTGAAAGGTAAATAGGGAGATAGAGAGCAGTAACAGTGGGTACTGCTCCCAGAGAGGACCCACGTCTAGTTCCTACCATCTATGTTAGACACCTTACACCCTGTAACTCCAGCCCCAAGGAATTCTACACTCTCTTCTGCCTGCCAGGGTAGCTACACTCATGTACACACACACACACACACACACACACACACACACACACACATTTTTCAAATATTGAAATTTATTTGTAGATTGCGCATGTTGTGTGTGTGTGTGTGTGGGGGGGTTATGCGTGTGAGTGTGAGTTCCCACACAGGTCAGGAGAGGACTTTGCAGTTATAGATGTTTATGCTTGGAACTGAACTCGTGTCCTCTGCAAGAACAATGCCATCTCTCCAGCCCTAACAACTAGCCTCTACATTTTTTTTTTAAAAAGGGAAATAGTGTGACATTGTAATAACTGCATGTCTTTTATACTAACATGGCCCAAAGAAGAAAACCAAGACATACAGCCAGGTTACCACTGCAGATGGATTTATTAACAAGACTCAAGACTCAACTTTGTATTTCAAGTTAATGAATACAATTTTCTTGTTTGAAGAAAAATTTCAAGTCTTTTAGAATTTTAGCAGTTTTCAGGTATGGACAGCCACATCTTTGAGATGTTCTTAAAGCTGTGGCAAGTTAGAAAAGAGAATTCTATCATACAGAATAAGGCTTTTAGTTCTTTTAAATCTTGGTGGGGGCCTCTATCAATCCTGAAAAGGCATACATGTCACCAAAAGATACTTCTGTTCTTGGCAAGGCTCATCAGCCAGCATGGCTTTAGCCACTATGATTTTTTTATATTTATTTATTTGTGTGTATACATGCATGCACACATTTCATATGCATATGGAGATCAGAGGACAACTTAAAGGAGCAAACTCAGGTCACCAGACGTGGTGACAAGCACCTTAGCCTACTGAGCTATCTTGCCATCCTGTGTTGCTATAATTTGCAAGCATCCTAGCCAACTAGTTTTGGTGGAGAAGTAAACCATGGCTCTAGGAATGTCTTCCAGGTTTTAAGTGAGGACTTCCAATGGCATGCCTTGCTACTAGGCCATGTGCAGGGCAATCTTCAAGGCTAGAGTTGAAACAACAGCTCGTTTGGTTTGGGGGACATTCTTATCAACTCTTGTTTCTATACATGCTCACTTAGATTATTTCTTGTTCACACACACACACACACCCCATAGATAATTGATTAAGGTAGAGATAAAGCCCCAGTATTGGAATGGAAGTTAACTTTTTTTCTTTTTTGATTTGCCATGTCAAGACTTACCCAGGGTGCCAGGGTGCCTCGATGGTTCTCTGGAAATTTATTCATTAGGAAGCCCTGGGCAGCTTAATTTTTCACTGGAGATGAAGGTCCATCCTCTCTCTTTGACCTCTCTCTTAGCAAAGTGGGCAAAGCACTGTTTTCCAGAATCCTACCGAGGGCAGTGACTCTAGCGCCCTGGTTTCCTGCAGCCGTGGGAAGCATTGCTCCACTAGACTTTGTTCTTCAGCCTGGGATTTCTGTGAGATGGCTTACTGCTGTCTCCCTGGCTGACTGCTATCTCCCTGGGTGACTGTTGTCTCCCTGGGGAAATGTTTTCAGGCTGAAGTGTCTCACCCTGGGCTTGTTCTTTACCTGTTATTTCTTCCCTGAGCCTTTTGGATGGTATGTGGTTCTTGTTGATAAAAAGCCAAATTTAAAAGTTAACTCTGAGGGTCTGAAACTTGCTTCCTTCTGATGCTGGGTGAAGACTGACTGGCAAAATAAGTGTCTAATCTAGCCATACCTGACTTAGGGAAAATGTTAATATTGTTGTATTTTCTTTACATATTTTGTGTGTGTGCATTTGTGTAGACATGCACACACCATGGCACATGTATAGAAGTCAGAGGGCAACTTGCAAGGTTTGGTTCTCGCCTTCCACCATGTGGGTCCCAGTAGTCAGGTCAAACTCAGATCATCAGGCTTGGTAGCAAGGACCTGTATAGGCTTAATTGTCTCGTGAGGCCTCAATATATTTCTTAAAACCCAAAACAGGACTGAAGTTTTAGATCTCTGTCCTCATTTCCTGTTCATTTCCATCCCTTTGGGTTACTTGCTTTACATGAACTTGTTAAAGCAGAGATGTCATTGTACTAGTCTTAGGTCCCAGGAACAACAGAAGCAGTCCCCCAACCCTGCAGTTACACCTTCAGCAGGAGCCATCATCTGAAAACCCGTCTGTGTCTTCAGACAATAGGGTCTTCTTTGGATGACCTTGAAGAACCAGAATCAAGACAGTGATTAACCAAGCCTTACCAAGATGTCCCAATTATGCATACCTCTTGTCTACTGTTTTAATTTTATTTCTCTATTTGGAATTAAGAATTTACATTTAAGCTGAGCACATCACATAGGAAGTTTAGAAGCATTGTTTTGAGCCCTTAACCTTTCTATGTTTTCTTCTCCCAGGCCAGGATTTGAACCAATCATCTTTGTTGTCTCTCCTACAGTAAGTTACAAGTCTCTGCTGTGGGTATCTCTGAAGCTGTTTTTCTATTTAAGCTTGCCAGTACCCCAAAGGTAGACCAGAGACCATCAGACCTCTTTATCTGCTTCTCCAACATGGATACATTTATTAAATCTCTTTTTCTGTTCCTTGCCATTACTCTGTTTTATCAGGCCTAGTGGAGGCTGCCAGAAGCAGGACCCCTGACTTAAAACTTAGTTACACTATGAAATAAAAGGAATTTGGACTAGCTTATCAAATTTATTTTACATGACCACTTACTTGTAAGCTGATTTGGTACCATGTAAATAATGTAAAGATAAAGGCATATGTAGCAATACATATATATCTATAGCTAGTCATAAAGGTAGGTTTAAAAACAAAAGGAGGTGTTGATTTTATTTAGCTCTATCATTTGCCAGCTTTTAAGACAGTTGATCTGATTAGTTTTTCCAAAGCATTTGCCTAAGATCTGTGCTTCAAGCCACCACTCTAAAAAGTAGCAAAGCACCAAGTTTAGATGGTTCTCAAAGACAGGGCGTAACCTAACTGTTGATAAGGTTCAAGCAGATGCCAGAAAGAGCTCAAAATATGAGTTTGTTATGTAGACCTAAGGCAACACCATTCTCTGCTTAAGAGATAAACAGTAGAGCAGAAGGCAACTGAGGCAACCTCCAGTTTCTTCAGTCTTCAGCCAGCTTGTTGAGAAGCAGGGCAGGATTCCTCCCCCATTTTTGGAGTAACGTTACTGCTCTTATTGTGCTTAACAGGTTTTAGTACAATTTTCTTTCCTTTGAAGAGACTCTCTACATTCCTCCACATCTGTGCCTGTGGGTCCCTGTTCAGGTGTTGCAACCACAAGCAGCAGGTTTATTGGGCCTGTACTGCAGGCAGATGGTCATTGGGATTGTGAGCAAGTAGTTGGTCAGAATGTCTCCTTGTTTCTCTCAAATCCTGCCTCTCTCCTACAGTACAGCAAGTATTCATGATCAAGTACAGGTCCTTCCATATGAGCTCAGAGGCTTAAGTCAGGGTCTGACAATTGCACGTAGTCACAGTGTGCTCAGAGACAATTCCTGGCATATTCCTGCATTTCTGAAATGGATTTTAATGGTCTTAGATGATTCAGAATCCTCTCTCCAGGGGAAGGCTGCAGACATAGGAATGGATGGACGACTGTAAGCTCCATTCCTTGCATGCTCAACAGGACCTCTTTTTCTGGTAACTTGAGGAGATGGTATGGATCTCTACAGCACATGAGCGGATAGTTCGTCTGCTGAGCCCTGTTGATCCTTGTTTTCCTTTGGGAAATGAGGTGTGGGCACAGACATAGATCATCTAGGATATTAGATGTGTCTTTCTTTCAGCTTCCTTTGCATAGCCCCTTACCATCTTGGTAGAGGGACATAAGGCACCTTGGTTTGCAAGGTTTATAAGACATAAGGTCCCTTGATACCAAGTCCAGCTGCAGGACTGTGCTACAGTTTAAGCTTCCAACCTTTAGTCAAACTTTCTTATCTCCCCTTTTATATTGGAGCCAGAGTGTATCAGCATTTTTTTCATCATTAAGATCAAAGCTAGTCTAGTTCTTGAAGATGCACTGTTGTAAGGAGGCCAAGTGAACTGAATGTCTTAGGAGAATGACAAGAAATCAAGGTCCTTGGGATATTAACAATGTTCCTCTCACCACACGCAGACCTGATGGGTCTGGGACTCCTTCAGTCCCACCCTGCCAGATGTCCCTGATGAATCTGATCAGAGCCTATAGGAGGTTTAGAAACATTGGCCTGAGGCTGTAACCTTTCTACGCTTTCTTCTCCAGGCCAGAATTTGAATCAGTCACCTTTGTCATCTCCTACAGTGAAATACAAGTCTCTATAGTGGCTATCTCCAAAGCTATTTCTTTTCCTCTGCTGGAACAAGGTCCCCTGAGAAGCTCTACAAAGGCCATGCTCTTAGATTTGGCAGAGGAAAAGCTTAGCTATGTGAACAGCTCTGGTCTTTTTCTAGACTGACATCCAGATTAAAGTAGCCACACAAATCCAATCCTCACTCCCTCCACTCTCCACCCCAGATCTCATGCTCAGGGAAGTGTCTTACTGCCTGAGAGATTAAATTTGTACCCTCAGGGACCAAACTGTCTACAGTAAAAGAGCCAGATGCTACAAGATGAACTAGAAGTCAACAGACTATCAGGAAGTACCTACCGGTAGGGATGTGCAAAGCTAAGTTAGCAAAGCGTTTGAAAATGCGGAGCTCAGAGGTGACATGTGAAAGAACCAGTGGCCAGATATACCATGGGCCTGAAGCCACCACACCATGACCTCTTCTTCGAGCTGCCCACACTTACTTGGTCTCCAGACATTACCCTCAACACTGGGAGCTGTGACATATAAGAGTGCTCATATAACACTCTTCCCTCAGCTCTCTCTCTTTTTCACAACCCTTGCAAGCCTCCAGAAAAATAAAGGAGGAGAAGGTGAGGTGAGGAAGAGACAGAAGGAGGGAGAGAAAGTAGAAAGCTCTAAGAGTCTCCACTGTTGGAGGGAAGGAAAGCCTTCTGAGCTCCTTGGCGGTTATCAGCCCTTACTAAGAAGCCTCCATGGTGTGAGGGGATCGTGTGACATCACAGTATTGCCTTGATACATGAGCTTTTACTGGTATCTGAGGAGGGCTAATTTTTAATCTTGATTCATGACTGGACTCCCATGAGTCTCCGGTCTTCAATTTGGTGGTGGTGGCATTCAGTCCTAGCTGTGAAGGGTGGGTCTTGTGCTTCTGGGTCTGCATGTGCCATTCAGCAGTCCTGTGCCAGATCGAATTTGCTTTTCTCTAACAGTCATAATCCAGGAAAAACTATATTATTTTTTAAAAAATACCTCAACTTTACAGTTAAAACATTTAAAGAAATGTCATTGTAATATTGCTTTGAAGTCTTAAGCATATAGAATGAACCAATGGTGCCTTATAATCAGAGCTGCCTCAATTTTCCAAAATAATTGATCTATCAAAAATACCTATAAATTCTCACTGCATAGCATCACGACATGAGATCTGTAAGACCCCCCTGACGGCTCCCATGTGGACCATTCTGGCTGGCCACCTATGGTCAGATAGATATTGGTGAAGAGTCCAACAGATAAAAAGTGCAATTCCAAACGTCCATGGCTAGACTTACTCCACAACATCAACTTAGGACGTTGTGTTCAAATAGAATCTGATTATGTCAGCCTCAGAACTGCACTGGCAACAGTTAATATGCCTCCTCTCCCTGGTTTCCATTTCTCTTCCTTCCTCCTTTCTTTAAATTTTTATTTATTTATATGTTTTATTTTGTTTGGAGGCAGTGCCTCACTATGTAGCACTGACTGACCTGTACTCATTCTGCTCACTGACTGGCCTTCAACTCACAGAAATCTACCTACCTCTGCCTCCCTAGTGCTGGAGTCAAAGGTAGGTGCCACTACACCTGGTCCTTCCTTTCTTTTTAGAGTCAATCTCACTTGAAGTCAAAATTGGTTTCAAATCCTCCTCCTTTTTAACTTCTGGAATGAATGTTGAGAGATCTAATGCTGGTCACTTCCTGTCTCATGCTGTTCCTAAATTCTAAGCCATACCTCTGGGCACCTGTTTCCCAGGAAACGTACTTGGGGTTCTTGGCTGGATCTTATTCAGGGACCGACTACACGTCTGTCCCAAAAGCCCTAAGAAGCTGAGTCACTTCCTGTCCCTCTCCACCATCTGTGGATGGGAATGGACATCTGTGAAGACAACGAGCTGCCTTTCAATCCCTTCAGGGCGACTGCTATGATGAGATTAAGACACTTATAATTGGACTTAAGTCTTATTGTTTGTCTTTTCTTTGCTTCTTTTATTTTAATCCTTTCTGCTCACTTCTTAACTACCTCTTTTCCTATGTAATTCTCTACCAAATTTTCTTTCAGAAATTCTTGTAGAGACCACAGATACTTCTAAATATTAAATTGGATGTGCAGCCTAAAACACACACACACACAGACAGAGGCACGCACTAATATTGGCATCTATCCACTTTAATGGAATCACTGCCCCTAACCAATTAGCTGAGGCTACTCAGAGTCTCAAGGGACTCCAAGGATTGAGAAAATAAGGAGATATGCAACTAATTATGTAAATTATGCCTCAATTATTTTCTTAGAAAATTATGCAAGAATCTTTGCATGATTTTTTAAAAACTCCTGGGAATTTTGTCCTCCAAAATTAGACCAGTTAAATCAGAGTGCTGCAAGTATCTATTCTGATGAGAGAGAACTCTATGAATAACCAACCCTGTGTCTACTCATCTTAAATTGTCCATGTCCTTGCTGAGTGCAGGTGTACTTTGTTCCTCAGACGTGGTAATCTAGGTTTTCCAAGCAGTCAAAGTTACTTTCTGCTTCCTTACATTTTACTAGGCATCTCATACGGGAATTTGCTATGAAGGGACCAACTAATGACTTCAGAGATCCCTAGACTGTAATGTATGGTGCATTATCTTTGTCTGATGATAGCCTTAACCCCCTGAAATCTCTCAAAATGGAGTTACTCAAGAAGCTAGTACAAATGTGAGAACCAGAAGAGTCCTAAATAAGAAACTGCTCTCTGCTGGCCACTCAAGATAGATTCTACTAACATTTAATGCATTTTATTGTGTCTGAGTAATCATTATTTAATTAAAATTAATCAAACATATCCTTGAGATTCTCTTTCCTGACTTGGCCTAGGCTAACTAAAGAGTGAATTTACAGGGGGTTCCAGTTTTTTGAAATGTTTAATTCCTTGTGCATGTGGATACTTCTTTGCTTTTTGCAGAGACTGGGCCCCTCATGATAGACTCTTTCTGTTTTGTTTCAATGGATGTACGTTTGTTTATTGTCTGTCTCCTGCACTAACATATGACTCCCATGAAAAGGAAGATGGTCTCATTCACCACTGTCTCCTAAGTCTGCTGAGACATATTGCAGTCTGCACGTAACAGATGTCAACTAAGAATTTGCTGAAGAACACAGACAGAAGCCAACATATAAGTGTTACCAGTGTTCCGAAGGAGAAGTCTAACTGGCATCTTGGTTGGGGGCTGTATGTCCTACTATGGTAGAGAACAGGTAGGATGAAATCAAGGTCACAATCAGGGCAGATACCTGTCTTGGGTTGTCAGATTTAAGAGCTTGGAACCCCAGCTTTGTCACTCAATATAGTTGCAATAACCAACCCTGGATCTCAACACAGTGCACCTACATGGGCACTCCAAAAACTGCTTGAGGGAAGACTTTCAAAGAGACTGGCCTGCTCTGCCAGCTGCCATCAGATTTGCATGTGTGTGAATAGGACCACAGTGAAGTTTAACAGCTCTATACACTAGGATTACACTTGTATTTTCCATTCTGAATATGTATGATCTGCCTCTCTGACTTAATTACAAGTTTTTGAAGGCAGGCACCCAGTGTATTTGGGACTATTATTTGCCTGGCAATGGAATGAAAATGGTCCCCAGGAGACCAAACACATGGAAATGAAGGATAGCCAAAGCAGATTAAATGCTTTCTGCCTTTTTCTATGCTCTCAAGGCTCCTGAAAATAATTTACTAAAAGATTTAATGGTTCACGAATAACGATCATTTTTAAACCATATAAACCAGGCACACTAGTAATCACAATACCCAAGAACTTGAAGTAGGAGGATCATGAGTTCAAGGCCAGGGTAAGCTACATAGTGAATTCCAGGCTAGCTCCAGCAATGTATTAAGACTCTGTATCAAAATTCTTAAAAAAAAAAAAAAAGAGGGAGAAAGGAAGGAATGAGGAAGAAGGGAAGGAGGGGTGAGTGAGCAACCCGGTAAGTCACTGAATACATTCCTTTTAAGCAGTGTGTATGTTGTGGGACCTTTGCTACTCCTCTGTGGTACAAAGCTATGTGTATAGAGAGTATCACCATTGCTTTACAGTATGATGAGAACTGCACAGAATACTCACCAAAGAAGTCATTATTTCCAATTGGAAATACCCAGTTGCCATCTCCTCAAGATTCCCAGAAGGGGTGATGAACCCTCAGGGTGAATGACAGTTACACTTGACTGAAGTCAGTGTCTCCCTGTGTCCTCCAGCTCCTGTCAATGCAGGCAGCATCCTCACTACTAATGTCTGTAGATTGTATCACTCCTGCCCACCTCATTGGGGTTCCAAGCTCCACAAGTATCAGCCTCACCCAGGAAGTACGTCTTACTGAATAGCTACAAAATGGAATGAATTCATCAAGGAAACATTAGAAGGTTTGCATAAGTTAGATAAATATGCAAGACATAGACATTGCCAACGTCTCTGAAAACTGTAAATAGACACCTTTCTTCCAGCTTATCACCACCTTCCTATCACTGATGTGGTATAATTTGGTGTTTGATAAGTACAAATCTATCTAAGCAAAGAAACAGTTTTATTTCTAGGTAAACATTATAGAAGAACCAGGCCTGGTGGTGCAGGCATATAATCCCAGCTTCATAGAAGGCTGAGGCAGGAGGACCTCAAGTTCAAAGCTTGTGGGAGCTACTTAGAGAGCCCCTGTCTTGAAACAAAGAGTCAAAAGATATTTGTAGATATATTTCAGTACACAGCATGCATTATCCAGTGTGCTTGAGGCCCACTGTTCAGCTCTTAGCACCCGAATCCACAAAAGATAATTAAAAAGCTCTATCTGTTTCCTTTGGGCTCAGGGTGGGTGGCAGCATCAGAGAATCAAAAGAATAAAGAGCAGATGTTCTGAAGACATATTAGGAAGGTTTCCCATTTGTCTTAAAAGACTTTTTTTTTTTTTTAGGCAGTCTTAATATATAGCTCAGGCTGGATACCCACCGCTGCTGGATTTTCTTGCTTCTAAGTGCTGGAATTACAAGCATGCACTATCAGCAGCTAGAAATGTGTTTCTTTTTAGGGCTAGAAGTTAAATACTTTTATTTTTGTGGGACAAAAGATCTGTCACATTGGTAACTACTCAGCTCTCCAGCAGTAGCACAAAAGCATCCCCAGATAGTACTAGGCGAATGACTCTGCCTGTTCTCCAATACAGCCTATATTTCTAGACACGAGAAATTGAATTTCATAGTAAGAGTTATTGTTTTTCTTTTGGTTCTTTCTCAATCTTCTAAATATCTAACAACGATTCTTAGCTCATAGACTACACAAAAGCAGGCTAGGGGTTGGCTTATTTACTAATCCTGAGCAGAGATTAATACTTTATAAACAAGCAATAACTTTCACTCTTGTCCTCAGTTTTCCAGGGAGGAAAAAGCTCTACCTCAGATGCCAAAGCCCAGAACTAATAAAAACACCTGGTCACAGTTGATTTCATAGTCAGTCTAGAGAGACTGCCCCCTTCAAACTTGGCCATGGACTGCTGAAGCTAGGTACACTTGAGTGTGTATGAGAGTTGAGATTTTCATATCTCCTTTTGCCCTGCAAACTTTGGCTTCATAAAATGTTCATAGGAATGACATATGAGATATTTTTCTCCAGGAACCCAGAAACGCTCTTGTTGGCAGACTGGGGAAGAGGCAGGGAGCTGGATGCCTGAAGACAGGATGAATCAGAGCCAGAGGGGGCCTCAGTTAGTACAGTGAAACCTAGAAAGGCTCAGTCTGTGACCCAGACATCACAGCAAATGCCTCCAGCCACAGGTTAATAATGAATGCCCTGGGCACGGAGTGCTGACCCCTCTGTGTTGCCCTTGGCTCTAAAGCATGATCATCTCCCTCTTCTTCCCATCCCAGCTGATTTAATTCAGACTCTACTGCTGGGGTCTGAGGTACTCAGTGTCTAGCTTGAGTACTTGCTTCTGTGAGTTGAATCTGTGGTTCAGAATCAGGGTAGAGGCTATGGAAAAGTTTCTTTTCAAGAGAAATTTCAAGCTGATGGGATGGGATAAACTGCGTGGGTCCTCCCAGACCGAGGCCTCCTCAGCACTTTGGGCCTGAGAACACTGTAGTAGGAGGTGAAAAGAGGGTGCCCTGCAGAGGCAGGTACTTGAGGTATTTGCTATGATATCTGGGTCACAGACTGAGCCTTTTAGGCTTCACTGTACTGACTGAGGCCCCCTCTGGCTCTGATTCATCCTGTCTTTAGGCATCCAGCTCCCTGCCTCTTCCCGGGTCTGCCAACATGAGCGTTTCTGGGTTCCTGCCCCTAATACCTGCCTCCACTTCCATTGCAGCATCTGTTTGAAATAGTGATGCTTATTTCCAACACCAAAGCTGGGTTCTTGGGGCGGAGACAAATGCAAATTAAACCAGAAGGTGCCACACTTTTGTATGGAACCAGTAATATACATCTATGGTACACATGCAAATGCATTATATGACTCAGACTCCACACAGTTACGTCCGTTTAAATGTATCATGAAACACAGGTTCACAAAATGCAGGTTAGTGTACAGATTTGGATAGGCCTGTTAGGATTCAGTCCTTTAGCAAACACTGCAAGCTCTGGAATTGTATCCTTTCATTGCATAGTCTCTTATGAGGGATATGTCCTGTAAGAAGTCTTTTGGGAACAAAGTCTAATGACACTTCTGTATAAAAATGTCATAAAGAAACTTATTATTTTTTATGCTAAAAAACATTAATAAAGAACAATCTTTCCTTGAAGATGTTTCACCAACATAATGGTGACAGGACAGAGTGAATTAAATACCCAATGACAGCGGGAAGACCACCTTGAAGTACTAACTTAACAGGAGCCTTATTTCTCTTACAGTGAGGATGAAGAGAAGTGAATACAAGATGTCTGCCATTTATTTTCTCTTGGTAAGACTGTTCTCCTCCCAAAACTCTCTCAGGAGCCATGTCTGCTTTATCACTGAACTGCTGAGGAGGGGAATGACTTAGGTGAGCAAATGGAATTTATGATAATACAGGGAAGTTGATGTCCTGGAAAGGGTGAAAGACTTTATATTCCACTGGGAATTATTTTAATCATTCTCCTTTGAAAACCGAACTGCTTTTCCAGACATTTAAAAAACTGTGTCAAAAGAGCCTCTGCTCTTCTGCTGGAGGTTGCTGCAGATGTTAGAGAAAAAGAACTAAGGAATCCAGACTCACTCCTCTACATGTCCAAGTGCCACTGAGGGGCACGTTTGATCTCCTTCTCTTTCCTGTTTTCATTGTGAGTTTAAAGGGCTAGCTCAAGTTTCCCTTTGTGCTTAGAGGTGCAGGGACTGTGGATGGAAGGAGTCCCATCCTGTGAGTGTACCATAACCTTCTCAGGCCTGAATCAGAGTGCGTGGGCGCTTCCTGCTCCAACATAACCAGTGTTTGGTGAATTGAGACCCAGAGGCCTGGTGCTCTGCAGTGGACTGGGATAGGAAAGGGCAGTGGCTGGTGCCTACGTTTGTATAATTTTGAATTTCTGTCAGGTTTGCTCTATAGTTGTCTCTGAATTTTTCCTTGAATAGTTATATGGTCTGTCTTGGCGCTTCTAAATATTTAATAATTGGTTCTTCAAAGAGTACTGATTTATGACATTTACTGATTTTTTTGTTGTACAAGCACAGTCAGTTCTTAGTATCTATGAATTCCACTTCCCCATATTTAACCAATTATAGATGAAAACATCTGAAGAAAATAACTGTACTGAAGGTGAACAGAGAGACCTTTTATTGTCTTTATCTGTTTTTATGTTTTATTTATTCCTTGAATGCTTCGTATAATAAATTTTGATCATACACATTTCCTTTCCCAACTCCTTGAAGATCCTCTTCCACCTTTATAACCGCCCAACCTCATATTCTATCTCACTTAAAACACACACACACAAACACACATACACATACACAAAACCCATACACACACACAAAACCAAAACAACCTCCCCAAAATGAGAAACAACAGAGAGAAAGAGAAAGGGAGAGGGAGAGGGAGAGGGAGAGGGAGAGGGAGAGGG
>NW_021621003.1:5506500-5533750 GCF_004785775.1 Grammomys surdaster | reverse complement strand
GGGAGAGGGAGAGGGAGAGGGAGAGGGAGAGGGAGAGGGAGAGGGAGAGGGAGAGGGAGAGGGAGAGGGAGAGGGAGAGGGAGGGGGAGGGGGAGGGGGGAGGAGAGAGAGAGAGAGAGAGAGAGAGAGAGAGAGAGAGAGAGAGAGAGGCCAATTTGTGTTGATCAATTATTCCTGAGCATGGGGGCTGCCCTGCAGTGTGGTTGATCTACCTTGTGTCAATCCCTTGAGAAAAACAGACTTTCCTTGTCCCAGTAGCCATCAACTGTCAATAACTGTGACTAGGGGTGGGACTTCATGCCCACCTCCCCTCTTCCATACTGATATTTTGTCTGGGTTGAGCCTTTGCAGATCTTGTGCGTGCTGCTGTCACAGTTTCTGATTTCTTATGTGTGTCTGCTCTGTTGTATCTAGAAAACATGGCTTCCATGACGTCATCCACCAGCTCTGGCTCTTACAAACTTTCTGTCTCCCTCTTCCACACAGGTCCCTGAGCCTTGAAGGGAAGGATATAATATAGAGACTGCCATTAAAGGATGAGAATTCCAAAGTCTCTTGTTCTCCATATACTGCTCAGGGGTAAGTCTATGTTATTTACCATCCATCTATCTACTGCAAGAAGCTTCTCTAATGAGGATGGGCAATGTCCTGATCAATCGGTCATTGGGAGTCATTTTACTACTGTGTCCATGTAGCAGAATAATAGTGGTAGGTTTTCCTCCAGGGCCCATGGCACTGTCGATGTCTTAGTTAGGACTTTACTGCTGTGAACAGACACCATGACCAAGGCAACGCCTATAAGGACGACATTAATTGGGCTGGCTTACACAGGTTCCGAGTTTCAGACCATTATCATCAAGGTGGGAGCATGGCAGCATCCAGACAGGCATGATGCAGGAGGAGCTGAGAGTTCTACATCTTCATCTGGAGGCTGCTAGCGGAATACTTACTTCCAGGCAGCTAGGATGAGAGTCTTAAAGCCCACACCCACAGTGACACACCTACTCCAACAAGGCCATACCTTCTAATAGTGCCACTCCCTGGGCCAAGCATATACAAACAATCACAGCCAGTGTGGTCAAGAATCTGGCACTACAAAGGCCATGGACCCTAGAGAAAATTTTAGATATGACAGGAGAAATGCGTAAGTTATATGCAAACATTATACCATTTTATATAAGGGACTTATCATCTACAGAGTTCGGTGTTTGTGGTGTGTGTGTGTGTGCGCGCGCGCTCAGGAATCAACATCCCATGAATACTGTAGGGCAATTGTTTCAGGATATTTGATCACACTGTGAACCCCAAGATTAAGTTATTTACTGGAAAAACCTGGTTTTAGTTATGGTGTGGCTCAGCCTCAGCACACTTAATCCAAGAGCTTTCTGCTCAAGTTTTGCAAACAGGATTAAATAATGTCAACCATAGGTCAAGGTGTGGAGCAAGCAACCAATTGACAGGAAGTGAACATAGGATTATTAAGAAAAACTTGTGGGATGTAAAACCATGCCAGGAAGTTTGGTAAGGTAGAGCAGGTGGAGACCCTTGGTGGGCATACACCTGAGACTTAGGTGACTCCCAGCTATCTGTCAGACTCCTGACTTGGAACACATGACATGCTTCTCACATAAAAGAGACATGACTTGTGTTCATGTAGGCTCAAAACAGAGTTCTCCATGCTAATGAGGTACCCAGAATCTCGGAGGGCAGAGCCAATAAGCTTTTCAATATCCTTTCTGCAAAAGATATTGAATCTCAGGCCCACCCTGAGAAGTAGGGTATGGTTTTACACATCCATCTTCCACCATGACAATAAACTGTTTGGAACCATGGACTGGCTCTTTTCACCAAGACATGGCTAGCTCTTCTGTGGGAAGCCATTAAGAAGGTTTTTGCCGAAGCCTAATCTCCCATAGAAGGCTTCTCTGTGCTACCAGCCACAACCACCAGCAAGCCTGCCACCAGCAAGCCCGTTGCCACCAAGCTAAGAACAGTCATCCCTGCTTGGACAAGCTGGAGCTCCTGTTTTCCCCACGGACCAAGGCTAGATGCAGCCTTTGGGCCCCCAACTCCGTTCTCAGCTCTTCTAAGACTCCCAGTGGCACCATGATGTCCAAGCTATGGCTCCCAGTCTTCACTGGTAAAATTGAATAATTGAGATTTTGTTTTAAAGCAACATGTAGTGGACTAAATTCTTATCATGGCTAACTTTGAGCCACCACCCTGGCGTGACTGGATGGAGAACTCCTGAACCCTACACTGCAGAGACTCCTGAGAGCTTGACCTACACGTTTTTTCTTGTTTGTTTGTTTTACAATGTTGTGAAAACACCATTATTCAATAGAAATCAAAGATAGAAAGCAAATTTTGATCTCTTCCTGGGCCAGGAGTAATTAATTATACAAGTAATTCTCTAGGTAGCAATAGTGACTCTCGGTCAGGAAGACAGTCACAAAGGGAGCAGTACACCGTAGCTGAACTGTTGTCTTCTGTAGGGTAGGTGTAAAGAACGCATTTTCAACCTACTATGAGCTGAGTGGGACAGTCTCACCCAAAGTCCAAGAGATCTGATTGTGTTCCTTCTGCTATGTAAGGCCCAGCCAGAGGGCTGACTGGATCCTAGCTGCCCTGCTCAGCCTTGTAGGACATGCTTTCTGTGGAGAGGTTCGGTCCCTCTGTGGCTGTGTTAATTTTCTTTGTTCAGACAAAGAGCAGTGTCTATCTGGGCTCTACTTCACAAGTTCGGTAGTCTGCTTTATTTAGAACGCTTCCCAGTGCTGTAGTTCTTCCTATACTTTGTGTTCTATTGTATTTCTTTACCCTTTCTCCTTGTTATTGTCAATTTCAGAGTTGAAGTCACCTCTTACCAAAACAGACAGCTCACACCATAAAAGGACTTGCTTCCTTTTACGTTCAGGGTTTGGAAATCCTTTGAGGGTAAAAAGGAACAATGTATTTCACGGTTTTTTTTTGCTACAAAGGTTTAGCATGCTCTTTATGGTACACTAGTAAATATAACTTTAAAAGGAGAAAAACATAAACCAAAATATTTAGCCATAATCCAAACACACACACACACACTTTCTGGCTCTGTATAGTCCGTGCTTGTTTTTCCTTGAGATCCTCACTCTCTGTACTGCTGAGAGCCCCTCAGGGCTCACGCTGTGGGATTGGCCTTTGCCCAGCTGTGACCTGGCTAGCTCTTGAAGCTTTCTCCCTCTCATTTGGAGGGGTGCCCTGAAATTATTCAACAGTCTCTCGGCAAACTGCTTCCCAGACTGGAGGGAAAACCCTACCAAATCCAGGCACTTGAAATCCAGTTGTCTGAGGCTCAGATACATCCAAAAGCCAAAGAGGGACGTCTTCCTTTGATATTGAGTGTGGCTTATAGATCCATTTTCCTCCAACAACAACAGCAGCAGCAGCAACAACGACGACAACAACAACAATGACGGCAACAAATGTTCTTTTGAATGTGAACTTCTTTTTTTGTTTGTTTAGGGTTTTTTGTTTGCTTTTTTTTTTTTTTTTTAAATTGAGACAGGGTTTCTCTGTGTGATATCCTTGGCTGTCCTGGAACTCAGTTTGTAGACCAGAGTAGCCTTGAATGTACAGACATCTGATTGCCTCAGCCTCCTGAGTGCTGGGATTAAAGGTGTGTGCCACCACTGCCTGGCTTGGTGAACTGAAAAGAAGATACTAGCCGTCCAAAAATAAATTATTCTTTCTCCCTAACCAAGCATCCACATCTTCCTCTTGCCTTGCTTACAGTAAAGATGATAACTATCATCATTTCCAGTAGACATCAAAAGGTCTGTTTCTGAGATGTTTGGGGCAATCCAGCCAGAACGCATATTGATTTCAGAGTCATCCCTTGGTATCTGCAGGAGACTGGTTCTCCTCTCTCTGTGGATGCTCAAATGGCATGTCGTTTGCATGTAACCCACCCACACCCTCTTGTATACCCTAAGTCCTCTCCAGAATATACGATGTATCTGCTATCTAAATGGTTGTTCTGAGCCTGGGGCTCTAGCTCAGTGGTATATTATCTAGTGTGAACAAGAGTTTGATCCGTAGCACTTTTTGTAAAACACAAAGCCCTTTTTATTAAGAGAAAAAAATGAGGTCACAGTGATATTTCTAATATAAACACGACACATTGGGACTTCTACTCAATTACTATTATTTTTGCATTTACTACAATTATCTCCCTATTATTAACATGGATGTTTTAAGCATCTTTTATCTTTGAAACAACAGCCAGGTTTCAGCAGATACTTAAAGAAGTCTGAAGAGTAAAAGCAGAAACAAAAGAATGAGAGAAAACATTATTATATTAAAAAGTCACTAGAATTAACACTCCTGGATTCTTAAGAGACTACACTGTCTCTGTAGGACTCCTGCAAAGAAATCTTACCTTGAGTTCTGGTTAGGTTTCTGTGCTGTGATAAACATGATCAAAAGCAACTTGTCGTGAGGAGAATGGTTTGTTTCATCTTACAGCTTACAGTTTATCATGAAGCAAATCAGGGCAGAAACTGAAGGCAGGAGCTGAAGCAGAGGCCATGGAGAAGAACTGAAGGCAGGAGCTGAAGCAGAGGCCATGGAGAAGAACTGAAGGCAGGAGCTGAAGCAGAGGCCATGGAGAAGAACTGAAGGCAGGAGCTGAAGCAGAGGCCATGGAGAAGTAAGAGCTGCTTATTTACTTGCTCCTCAAAACTTTTTCAACCTGCTTTCTTTTTTTTTCTTTTTTCTTTTTTCTTTTTTTTTTTTGGTTTTTCGAGACAGGGTTTCTCTGTGCATCCCTGGCTGTCCTGGAACTCACTCTGTAGACCAGGCTGGCCTCGAACTCAGAAATCCACCTGCCTCTGCCTCCCAAGTGCTGGGATTAAAGGCGTGCGCCACCATTGCCCGGCAATCAACCTGCTTTCTTATACAACCAAGAATCACCTGCCAAGGGATGTCACCACCTACAGTGGGCTGGACCTCCCCATAGCAACCATTAATCAAAAGAAAGAAAATGTTCCACAGACTCTCCTGTAGGTTAATCTGAAAGAGAAACGTTCTCAGTCAGTCCCTTCTTCCCAGGTGACTCTGATTTGTGTCAAGTTGACAGAAACAAAACCAAACAGAACAAAACAAAACCTAACCAACATGCCTATTTTCAGAACTTTCACTGTAAGTAACATGGATTCTGGGATTTTAAAACTACAGATGTGTGATATGCTGAAATTAGTAAATACACTATCAGCAAACAGGCAAGCCAAGCTTTTAAAGATGTTAAGACAGAAAGTCCTAGTTTCTCATTTTCAAATGTATATATGTTCCCCAACTCTGTTTATTCTGAAAACAAAACAAAACAAAACACCATAAACAACGACAACTTAGGAACAAAGACTACGCCTTGACCAGAGACTTTGGTCTCTAAATCCATTTCTCAATTAAAAGGAATGAGGGTTCTTTGCAAAAACATCACAAGAACTCAACAGGCCAGTCTGAAACGTGGAAAATTCTGTAGTACCTATGACCGGATTCCTTCCTCAAGTAAAGAGAATGGTAAAAGGTCAGGAACTAATGTCTGTGTATGGACCTCTCATGGATCTCAAACAACCCACCTCTAAAGGGTTAGGTAAGCAGAGGAAGTGGAGGTTTGGAGGGATGGTTCAGTAGAAATCTGACATTCTGAGTTCCATCCTCATGACCCTGTGACCCCATGGCCCTGTGACCCCATGACCCCATGACCCCATGACTGTGAAGGAGAAAATTGACCCTCAAAAGATTTCTCCTCTGACCTCCACGTGCATGTCATGGTTGCTTCCTCTAAATAAAGTTTAAAAGATAGTGGATGCTGGGTATTTTATGATAAAAAAAAAAACCCATTATTGTTACAGATGTAGCAATATTGCTATGTTAAAAAATTTTTATGTGCTATCAGTGAGTTTCAAATCACTCACAGATGACCTTTGTAACATTTGGGACCCACTTAGTATACCTAGAGAAAAATTGGACAGAGGCAGAACAAATTTGGCAGAATGCTTGCAGAAATGAGTTAGGCCATGCCAGTTCATTATGATACCTCCTTATGTCTCCTTGCTAATCTTTTAAGCTTAAACTGTCAAATTTATAAAGATCTACTGAAAACAAAAAGACTGATTTAAAAATGCTAAAGAAGACCCAAACAGAATGAAGAGCTTAGTGTAAGGATGATTTAAACCAAATAAATTAATTAAAGATTTACAGTACATCAAAGAGATTTAGCTCAAATCTCATGATGCTCCAGGGTTCAAGAGCTAGCAGAGGGTGCTTTAAAATTCCCCGGGCCGTAGATGGAGCCTTCAGAGAGCTGCACTCCTGTGGAGGTCAGAGGTTGGTGTTCCCAGGCTGCTGCTTAAAGGCGCATGCGCCAACTGCATGCACAGCCCCTTCCTTCGCAAAGCTGATTTGGACAAGGACTGAACAGTGGGGACATTCTCCACATATTTAAGCAGATGCTGTGGCTCATGATGGACACTGGGGGCTGGGGCAGCTGCTGGGGACTGTCACTGAGGATCCTAGGAATAGCACCTGCCCCAAGCTCATGTGGCTTTTGATTTGTTCCTTTGCTGTATTGCTGGAGGGTCTCTTCTTTTAGCCTGTTTCTCCTGAAGCTCCTAAAACATTTGCCCCACCCCAATTCAGGATTCCACTCTATTTAGAGAGCTCCTGGTGTTTCCTGGTAGCTGGTGATTCATTTTTCTCCCATGAATCTTTCCTGTGGCCGGATCTTTGTTTCCCATCCTCCCCCCAACTCCCCAGAGAACAAAAGGTGCTCATTAGATTTTTTGACTGGAGCTTGAGCTGGACCATTGCACCCCACACAGGCCAAGACCTAAGAGTTCCTCCAGCTCGATTAGGTCTCCCTAAGTATTCTGAGATAAATGCTAAGGGTAGGAAACTTTGCTTTCTGACTGAAATGATGTTTTATGTGATTCATCAGTTGTCTGAGATTTCTGGTAATAGTCATAAAATCTGGTCTCTGCCCCTGATACAAACTTTAGTGTTTATAAGATATAACCTAAGTCACCTGTTCATCTTCACCTTTCATGTCTACAAGTCCAATAAGATGAATATTGTTTGTACGGTATGTTTGAAAGGCTGCTATGAGAGAGGTCAGCTCGAAATAAGATGGGTCAGAATTCAGTTCTAAGTCAGGAATTCCATCTTCTCAGTCCTGTCCCCAAACCACAGCTAGATCAAGAGGACTTTTGGTTACATCTTATTTGTGCCAAACAGAATCCCATTCACCCCATTCATTTTGGGGCGAGGAGGTGAATTAAGCCATCCAGAGTCACGCTTGCCAAACATAAGGCCTTCACAATCACAGAATCACAAGGGTGCTACCCAGCACCAGGCAAGAAAACCAAAGTCCAAGGAGTCAGTTGTCACAGCAAAGAATGGTGAACCTGTGTTTCCCAAACAGCTTACTAACTCTGTCAGCCTGGTGTGTGTGTGTCTTTCTTACTGTTTCTCACTCCACTCTTCTTCTCTTCTGATTCCTGAAAGCTGCCTTGCCACGGCTTCTTCTGTAGCATGGCTCTGACACATGTGCAGGTCTCTCCCAGGTCAGAACTGCTCTTCCATCTTCAGTGACGTGTGTCGTGGAACTTACTCCACTCCTAGGCTCTCCACAGTTTGCAGATGAAAGGACCCACCTGAGTTTTTTCCCACATGGCTTTCATTGTCTGGAAGGCTTATACAAACAAGGTCCCCCTGCCATTTAGAGACAGGTTGATACCTCTCTGTAGCTGTCGTCCATCTTCCCTAAGTGAAAACGGGCTCTTCCTCGCCATCTCCCAGCACTGTATGTGTGGACTTTCATTTGCCCAGTTTGATACTGTAGTTAATTATGAACATTTTGCTTCTTCCCACATCACTGTAAATTCCTTTAAGCTGGCGACTGGATTTGTAGCCAGGATCTTATTTATAGCTCCAGCAGTTACTCATTGAGACAATGTTAAAAGGAAAAAAAAAAATAGTTCTGTTGAAGTAGGCTGAACTTTACTATTTTTGGAAACCCAACAGCATTTACACAGACAATTCTAAAGAGGTGAGATTTGGTATTTTCTGTTTCTCCTCTGATAATTTTAGGTACACTTAAGGATATTTTTATCTCTACACTATGCCATAGATGAAAACAGGGAGGGTCCTCTTTTCCTGTTTCCTTACATTATACTCCATGTAAAGCTCAAATAAACGTGTTTCCTAAGTAGCTTGTGAGAAGGAAACATTTTTCTAGGTTGCTGCAGGGGCAGAGACCAATGAAATGGGAAGGGAAACCGCTTACCCATAGCTGTAGCGGGGTAAGTTCCACAGCTATAGATTCAAACCGGTCCCTCCCCCATTAAATGTGAAACACCTTCCAAGTAACAGTTGACAAGCATCTCTGCCTGCTATTAAAGGAAATTCTGAAAGATGGTCTGAAAGACCCGGGCCTACTCTGAACAGCACCGAGTTGTGTCAGTGGGACCCTGGAACCCAGTATTTACACCTATTTATCTTCCTCAGCAGTGAAACAGACTGGCCATTGAGGTGAGTTCCTCCACAGACATGGACACCACCCATCCAGTTACAGGGTGTGGATCAAATTAGCAAACATATGGTATGTGTTAAAGCCGTTCTCAGTCTCTGGACTGGTAGCATCTGGGGTTAGTGGTTGAGAAGGCTCATTCTCAGGCCCCACCCCAAAGCAACTAACTCAGAAACTGACTCCTTGGTCTGGGGAGCTCCTTGGTCCTCCTCATATACAAGGTGGAGCTGGTCCTGGGACTTCCCACCCTACCAGCTCAGTATCCCAAATAAAACAATCCTGCTTGCCAAAGGCAATGAGGGCCTCTGCGCCTTCTCTGCTGTCCTCGCAGAAGTCCGAGGCTCCTAGGACATAATACTTGGGAAAATCTGTTGGAAATCAGAAGGGCTCTACGGGTATAAGTGCTGTTAAAGAGGTGTGCCAAAGGAAAACGAAAGGCAGAGACTCTGCTGACAGATCTTATAAACTACTCTTAAGCCCTAAAGAGTTGAGCTGCATACATGTCTTTCTCTGTTATCTTGTCCTGTCTGTCCACTTCTACCTGAAACTAAGATGAAACAGACTGAAGGCAGCAATGTAAACTAGGTCTGCAGAAGGCGGTTCTCGGTGGCAGTTACGGTCCCTGGCTAGCAGAAGAAGACCTCTAGCGCCCCTTAGGGGAGAAACTGGAAAAGTCCCTTTTAGGGCTCAAGTCCAAGGCTGCCTTTCCCGCGAGTGACAGGAAAATTTCATGGCTAAATTTATAAAATTGGCATACAAACCAATCACTTACCAATAAGAAAGTTTATTTTAAAGTTATTTTTGTATACATATAAAATTTATCACTTGGTAAAGATGAAAACAAATTTGCGAAGTAATGGATTTTACACAAAAAAAGTATTGGCTGATATTCCGCAAGATGTAGAGCTGCTTCAACTTCTTCAGAGTTTATTGACACTTTGATCTTATCATCGTCAATGCTAAGAACAGTGCTTCACTTAAATATGTAGTATATACGACAAAAAATATGTTTAGGGCCATTTTGGAAATTCTGTCCTAAACCCAAGCCTACATCCAAGAAAGAGAAGGAGGGAGGGACAAAGAAAGGTGCAAATAACACAGAAAACAGGACCCAATGTCATGTATCAGTCTGTAAATAGTTCACTTTTTGGGGCTCAGGAAAAGGCTCAAGGGCCCCGGGAATCTGGGAACTACATTTTGAAGACATACTTCTAGACAACCTTCCTGCTCAGTGGCCACACAGTGATTTCCTCTAAAACTTCTGAGATAGATGTACAACCGACCCAAATCCTAAAGGGTCGTGGGCTGCCCTCCTCCCCCTAGCGGAGGATCCGACAGTACAGCCGGTCATAACAGCTCCTCCCGGTTAGGGGTTAGGTTGCGGTTTCCTTGTGGATGAGGCTGACCTGTTATTTTACAGCCACATTTCCTGCATTTGCTTGTGTTGGGTCCTTCTGTGACTAAAATACTGGAGCAAAACGTCTTTCACTTGTACATTTCGCCTGCCTCGGCTGCTTCCCGAGGACTCCGCAAAGTGTTCCCTTCTTCTAACAGTTTTCTTTCACCATCAGATCCTGTTTCCGATGTTTTGGCTGCTGAAGATATGGCCACGGTTCCCTGTCCTTTGCTCTGGGACTTGTATGAGAGTCACTCTACACTGCAAGCCTGTTTGGTGGGTCTTCCCCAACTGCAGAGAGAACAAGAACTCTGTCCACACCCTTGAGCACAGGGCAGCAAAGGGCCTGTTTCACCTTTTTCTAGGGTTAGCCTTGACTTGGAGCATAGACCTCTCGTTCGTCCGTCCGTCTCACACAAAGAGTTGCAGGTCAGCTCTTCCCTTCCTTGGGGCCTTGCTTTTCTGCTGTCCTTCCACTCACAAATGCGTGGTTCTTCTTCAGTAACTGTAGACCACTGTTTGTGCTGACAGGAGCACATACCTAACCATGGCTCGAAAGGGATTTGCTTGTATATAAAATTTCCCCACTAGAATTCAAGTTCCATTCCCGCTTTGTTTCCTTTATGTAGAAGCCATTGTGCATTAATCTTGTGTTTTGTGGAAAGGAAAGCTAGGCATTTTGCCTTTGTTTTGTTGTTTTCTTGGTATGCTGGAGACTGAATTCAGATCCCGCACACGCCAGCTAAGCACTCTATCACTGAACTACATCCTTGTCTTTTTCTCTGGAGACAGTCTCACTAAGTTGCCCAGGCTGGTCTTGAACTCATTCTGTAGTATAAGCTGGCCTTAGCTTGTAGTCTTCCTGCTTCCATTTGCAAAGTAGCTGGTATTTCAAAACTGTACCACCAGGCCTGACTCAGAGTTTTCTTCTTGAAAAGGACTTGTGACCCCTTGAGGCTGGGGGTGGATGAGGTGGACTTCAATCAAGTTCTTTTGTGGTAATTTTCAGAAAGGATCTGATCTGCCCAAGGCAGATCATTAAAGTAACATTTGCTACTTGTTTTTTTTTTTTTTTTTTTTTACTGACTTTTATCTTAATATCAGAAATAACACTGAGATTGAAAATATGCTGAATGGTTTATGTATTTTTATTTTATATGTATGACTGTTTTGCCTGCATGGCACTGCATGCCATGATTGGTGTCTGCAGAGACCAGAAGAGAGTTCCGGATCCTCAGAACTGGAGTTGTGAGCCACTAAGTTGGTGCTGAGAATGGAACCTAGGTCCTCTGCAAGTGCCCTTAACCATGGAGCCATGTCTTCAGTCCCTTTGGAATATTTTTATCTCAAAGTGGAGAGGAAGTTTGATGCAGACAGCCATCAGATTGTACAACTGGTTAAGTGTGATTTTGAATCGCACCTCCATTTCTTATTAACATGAACAAATCGTCAAACTGAATCTTGCAGAAAGATTGGAGGCAGGCACAGTTCTTCAGAGGAAAACGGCAAGTAGATTAAAATATTCCTGAGATAATAAAATATGAACTCCAAATATATCACAATTTAAAGATATGTTCCAGCAGCATTTACAACTGTATCAGGGATGAAAATTGATCCCAAGTAAGTAAAAAAGAACGCTCTTAAACTCTAAGTTGGAGACATCTGGAGTCTGTTGGGTTACAGGCTCATCTGGATCCAGATGTACAGATGGCATTCTCAAGCCTCGAGCTTATGCTCCATGCTGTATAGAAGCTGTTTATAGCAGCTTGGCCTCTTATCCCACAAGCTTAGAAATCAGATGCAAACAGAAACCAGTACCTGTGGTCCATTAGAGAGGGATGAGGTCAGAACTCTGTACAGAGGATGGTGAAAAGCCACTTTCTACAAGAGTGATGAGTAATTGTTTAACAGGAGTAGAGCGTATGCGATCTGAATAAAATCAAGAGATGCACACTACAATGATTCGGATAAACTGTACTTCTACTGTCTTTTGTTTGCAAGGGAATGTCCCAAATGCTTTTCTTTCTTATCCCTAAGACCCCAGGGATCAATTCTCTGATACTTTATTAGTATACATGTATGTATGTATGTACATATGTATGTATGTATATATGTAAATATATATATTTACAAATTATGATAATAATCACTGAGTTTCCCTTGCTCTGTGCCCATACTGTACTAACTTTTCTACATTACATTGTTTTCCCCTCACTGTCTCAGTCCATTTTGTTTACATACATGTAGTACTAGGAATTGGATGCAGGTTTTCTCACATGTATCAAGTCTAAGTTCTAATATTGAATTATAACCCAAATATTTTAGTTTTCTTTACTCTTTTAAGGTTTTTCCTCCACTTGGGATAAGAATATTTATTTTTTGGCTTACAGTTTGAGAGCCTACAGTTCATCATGAACAGTGAAGGCATGACACACTGAAAGGGCTGGGTCTGTTGTGGCGGGAACACAGGGCTGCTTGTTCACATGCTGGTGGCCAAGTAGGAAGCAGAATCCTTGGAGCTAGAGGCAGGGCTGAGCTGTAACCCTCAAGGCCAACTTTCCCCCCTGGAACTCAGTCCTGAAACTTGATCGTTACCTTCTAAGGGTCTCTAATCTTGATCAGTGCCACCAGCTGGGGACCAAGTGTTCAAACACATGAACCTAAGAGAGATGTTTCACATAACAACTATATACCATTCTGTTCCTGATCCCCACAGACTCATGGCCACCTCATAATGCACAACGCAGTGAGTGGAACTTAAAGATCTTTGTAGTCTTACATTATTCTTTTGTTTGTTTGTTTGTTTTGTTTGTTTGTTTTCGAGACAAAGTTTCTCTGTATAGCCCCAGCTGTCCTGGAACTCATTCTGTAGACCAGGCTGGCCTTGAACTCAGAAATCCACCTGCCTCTGCTTCCCAAGTTCGGGGATTAAAGGTGAGCCACCACTGCCTGGCTTCATTATTCAAAAGTTCAAAGTCCAAAGTTTCTTCTGAGACCCAAGGCAAACACTGTGAATGAGTGATTGCAAACAAAACAGACCAAAAACTAACAAACAAGATACTAAAAAACAACCCAAAAAGTAATAACAGACAACAGCGTGAATTGACACTCCCTTTCTAAAAGGAAGGAACAAAAACTTAGAGAGGAAAGACTATATCAAAGCAAGACTGAAATCTAAGAGGGGAAAAAACTCCATCAAACCCAGAAGCTCCCATGCCCAGTGTCTTCGGATTGTGGTTCTATCACCTGGACTTAAATAGAGTTGAGTATTGATGCCCCTAAAGTCCTGCTACCTGAAGCATGTGTAGTTTTTTTTTGGGCCAGCTTTACTACATGCCTGTACTTTCCTCAGCAGAGCCCATGTTCCTGGTATTTACAGCACCCTAGAGTCTCCGCTTAGGCATAGCCTTCATGCCCAGTGGCTTCTCAAGTTCTCTCTCCCCACATGGCCTGATTTCCTAGAACTTCGGTAAAACCCCTACGATCCCATAATGATTGTGTTCTACACGCCTGCAAAGCCAGTACCATGGGAGTGGCACTGCCCATTTCAGCTGCTAGCTCAAGATGTAGCCTGGCTCCATTTCATTGCGGCTTACAGAGAACACCTCTGAGCTTCTGGCTAGACGTGAGAAAACTGGTCCCTCAGTCTTCCCGATTAGCAGGATGGCGTGAAAACTCTGTTGGTTCAGGCTTTGGCTCAAACAGCATCATTTCCTACATCTTTCCGCTCTACATTTTACCTTTAATTCTCTCTATAAACCTCATTAAATGTGGTGAGTACTGATCATTTCATGTGGTCTTGGAATTTCTTCTGCCATGTTAATTCATCTTTTATTTTTTAATTTAGTTTCACTCAAAATTTCAAGTTGAAAGAAGAATGCACCCAGTTTTTTTCTTTCGTTTTGTATTTTTCTTTTATTGAAAATATTTTTTTCCATATAATACATTCTGATTATGGTTTCCTCTCCCCCAACTCTTCTGAGATCATCTCTCTCTCCTTCTATCTGAATTCATACCCTTTCAATCTCTTCTAGAAAACAAATAGCTATTTAGATAATAATGGTAAACCAGTCTGCCTCCATTTTAGAGTTGAAAGCAAACTTACAGTAAAGAAAATTATGTCCAATTCTTATTATGATTAAGTATGTTTCCCAAGGATTGCGCTATACCCTACAGATAAGCTTAACTCAAATGGTTCTGTACTACCTGTTCCAGGAATGGCCAACATGCCCTCTTTTCTAAAGGTAATTATGATCACCTGTTTTGACTACCTGTTGTTATGACCACCTGTTGTTATGCCCACCTGCTGTTATGTCCACTTGTTGTTATGGTTATGCCCACCTGTTGATATGCCCACCTCTTGTTATGCCCACCTGTTGTTATGCCCACCTGTTGTTATGACTACCTGTTGTTATGCCCACCTGTTATGCCCACCTGTTGTTATGACTACCTGATGTTATGACCACCTGTTATGACTAACTTGTTGTAATGCTCACCTTGCAACTATGTCTTTGTCTCAGGAAGTTATGATCAACTTGTTATGTTTATGTTCTGTTTCTGTAACCCCACTTATTTGCCTGCCAAATCCCCCATTTGGAAATTCCCTACTCCTGGACCATAAAAGTACTGATTTCACCCATGCCCAATGCTGATCTCTTGAACCCCACATTTAGGGAGATACAACCTGTGGATATGAATAAAGAAATCTTGCTTCAATGAACTGTTTAATTAATTTGACCATGATTTGGGTAGGTGGTCTTTATCCTTGCATCTGTGGGAATAACTAATAATAAAATAAAATAAAAAAGATAAAACAAAAACAAACAAAGCAGACTAGGACAAAACCAATAAACATAAGAAAAAGAGTCAAAGGAAAAGCATGAGAAACACATATAGATGCAGAGACACACATTTGCACAGGAATCCCATTAAAACACAAAGCCTGAAACCACAATCTGTAAGCTCAAAAACCTGTAAAGTTTTTCTTTTAATGTCCTGGTAAAATACAGGACAAAGATCCTCCAAGGATACCATTGAGTTTGTTTTCTGTTGACCATCTTTTCCTGACCATGGGTCTTGCCCTAAGAGTGGTTTATATCTCCAGTGAGACAACTTTGTGTTAGATTCAAAAGACACTCAGGGACAAATGACTACTGTGCTTTTTATATTAGCACACCAAAGCACATGAGTGGCCTCCAGGCTCCCTTGGTATCACAAGTACCAGTGGCTCTTCCTAGCTTTTCGCACCTGTCTTCTACTCTAAGCTTCAACTCTCAAGCATCCCTCGCTCGGCTTCTCATGTCCTTATACCTCTACTCTCTTGGTCCCTCTGTCTTGGTCTCCTTTGGTTACACTCTCTTTGTTTTTCTCTCTCACTCTCCCCACCTTTCTTTCCTTTCATGGCCAGGTCCAGTCTGCTGGCCGTGTTCAGCCTGCTATTTACTCTCTCTGTTCTGGACTCTTCAAGATGCCTCTGGTTGTATTTTCCTTCATATCTATAATAAAAACCTTCCCCTCAACCATATATTAGAGCAGTCATGTCATCGGTTTATATACTCTGAGAAAATTAAATTTTCATTTGCAAGTGATCAATTGGAGATTCCTTGTAAGTTTGGAATGGAGGCTTGTGTCACTTATTCTCTCAGTACTGGCCTATCTGGTGCAGACATATGTGGGCTCTATGCATGCTGCCAGTCTCTGAATTCATATTTTGTCAACCCTGCTGTGTTTACCGGGCCTTGTCTACTTGATGTCTTCCATTCCCTTTGGCTCTTAAAATCTGTCCACCTTCTCTTCTGCAGAGTTCCTGGGCCTGGTGTGGGAGATACTTGATAGAGCTACCCCATTTAGGCCTGAGTATTATGAGATTTCTCACCCTACGCACATTTGTCTAGATGGGTGTCTATATTCACTCCCATCCACTACAGAGGAAGCTTCTCCTATAATGGCTGGGCAAGACATTGATCTATGAGTGTGGCAGAATGTTTTTAGGAGTCATTTTATGCCTAAATTCCTTTAGAATTTGGTTTTACCCTAGATCCTTGGTCTATCTTGTTTTAGGTGTTTGGTCACCCACCAAGTGTCAGGGATAGGTTCTATCTCCTGGAGTTGTCCTTCAGTCAAATCAGACATTGGTTGGTTACACTCAGAGCTCTGTGCCACTATTGCCCTAGCACATCTTGCAGGTAAGTAGATCATCATCATAGATTAAAGGGTTTTGTTATGGTTTGTATATGCTTGGCCCAGGGAGTGGCACTATTAGAAGGTGTGGCCCTGTTGGAGTAGGTGTGTCACTGTGGGTGTGGGCTTTAAGACCTTCATCCTAGCTGCCTGGAAGTCAGTATTCTGCTAACAGCCTTCAGATGAAAATGTAGAACTCTCAGCTCTGTTGGGCCCCATTTCGACCCTGGTTTGGGCCTTGTGGATGAACCTGAGCCTGGCTCTGGTTTCTGTGGCCTTATGGGAAAGTCTAAGCCTGGTTTGAGTTTTGAGACCTGTTTTAGTCACTTTCATACCGGCGTGACTCAGAGAGACCTGTTTGGCCCTGCTTCTGTCCTGCAGTTGCTAATGTAGAGTTTTGCCATTGGCCCTGTCAGTCACTCCATACCCTCTGTAACCCTTCCACACCTTCTATGTCATCTCACCTGACCAAAAATCCCCCTCCCTATGCTCCAAGTTTATATAAGCAAGAGACTGATGCAATAAAGTTTCGACAAGACTCCTGGTCTGGTGTGTTTCCTTTGGGCCATCAACACTCACCATCCTGCTTAGCCCTGGAGAGAGACCCTGCAGGACAGCCTCCCTCCCGCCTGGACCTGCTGGCAAGGAGCCGACATAGCTCCTCCTGCACCATGCCTGCCTGGATGCTGCCATGTCCCTGCCTTGATGATAATGGACTGAACCTCTGAACCTGTAAGCAAGCACCAATTAAATGTTGTCCTTATAAGAGCTGCTTTGGTCATGGTGTCTGTTCACAGTAGTGAAACACTAACTAAGACAAGTCTGTAGCTGAGTTGGTTTCTATTTTTCTCCTTTGGTAAAGTGCTCAGTACCTTCTGGTGTCATGAACCTAGTCTGTAAGTGGTGAAGGCTCTGTAGTTATGTTGCATTTCTCAGGGTCCACTATAGTAGGGTTGCTGGGCTCCAGTGGGAACGTATTATTCTGGCTATTATCAGTTTTGCTTTTATGATGGTCTTTAAGCATCTGGGGTCGGGATGAGTGTAATTTAGGTGCTAATATCTGGTCTTGTGTTTGTTGAGTGGGTATTCTGTTCCTAGGCTTGCCCTCCTCTCTGGATGAAGTACAGCATGATAGCTGTGGGTTGCCGGGTAGAGAATGCTTCTGAGATTCTTCTAGGTGTGGCCACTGAGGGTCCACATAGAGTATGTTTCTAGGTATTTGGAGCTGGTGCTAAGGAGGAGGGTGGATTAGAATTGTGGGCTGTGTGTATGTTTACCAGAGGTAGGAAAGCTATATCTCTCACCAGAATTCTCATAGTCCTCTGGTAGTTGAGGCTTAGAGGAAGGAGAGGTCACAGAAGGTGGTCTGCTGCAAAGCTGGAGATGAGGCTGGGGGGTTGGAATTGGAGGATGGGAGGGAGAATGACAATTGCCTACCTGCTTCCTTGGTAGGCACTGCTGGCAGGGTTTCAGGGAGTCTCTCAAAATTGGTAGCTGAGATAAAGGGGTGAGGTGGTGGAGGGAGGCTATATGACCCATGGGGAAAGAGGGACATAGGAGGAAGGGAAGGCTACAGCATATGGTCTGCTACAAAGCTGGGGACAAGACTGGGGCACCAGAATTGGGAGGGGCAGGTTTTTCTTTTTGTCTGAACATATGTGACATAAATGGTCTTTAGTCCAATTCCTGATAGAATTCCTGTTCTCACTTGAGACATCATGAACCTAGCCTTTCATTGCTGTCAGTATTCCATTCCACATGCCCATGAGAATGGTACATTGAGTTCTTCATACAGCATGGTAGAGCTTTCCCAGCCCATACTCTTCCCACAAACCAGTCCCCAAAACCTATGAACCACACAGGTTTATTATAGTAATGATATCACTTCTTGGTCCTAATTTTCGGTGTTAGTTACTTTTCTCATTGCTTTGACCCAATACCCTCTGCAAGATACAACCTAAAACAAGAGGACTCACTCTGGCTCATGGTTTGGAGGGCTTTGCCCATCTTGGCAGCAAAGGAATGGAAGCAAAAGCAGCAGTGTCTGTGGCAGGGGGATAGGGATGTACAGAGACATCGAGATTGGCATCTGAAAGAGGCCAGTTGACACAAAAAGACCAGAAACCTTTCTCTATCTGGGTATGTGTAACAAACAGAGCATGCACTATAGAAACGTGAGAGGAGGTAGGTACTATATAAATATAAAGAGTCACAAGACGGAATCACTTATAAATGGCACCCGAGCAGGACCCAAAGCCTAAATTCCAGGAGGGCGAGTGAGTGCTGTGCTTTCATGGGCCTCTTCTTCATGAAGCAGTGTGTAAAGGTTGCCATAAAGGACAAACACGTGCCTTCCGCCCCTGCCTGGTCCTCTGGGCTGGAGCAGACACAGAGTCGGTCTGCTCCTGTCCTGTTGAGAAACTGAATCCTGAGTCATCCAGGAGCCACTGCACTCAGAGCAGCTGGAGCCACTGCACTCAGAGCAGCTGAAACTGAATCCTGAGTCATCGAGGACCCACTGCACTCAGAGCAGAAGGATTTCCAGATCCAAGAGGTGGCCTGAGTCCCAGGAGTTCTTCCACCCAGGAGATTAGGAGCATAAGACCACAGAGACCTCTGGACTCTGAGGAGCTCTACAATAAGCAAGATAACTGGAAATACAGACTCCAGTTTTACACAGTGAGGGCAGGTACCACTAGAGTTAACCAGATGGCGAAAGGCAAGCGCAAGAACATAAGCAATGGAAACCAAAGTTTCTTGGCATCATCAGTGCCCAGTTCTCCCAATATAGCAAGCCCTGAACACCCCATCACACCTGAAAAGCAGGATTCAGAATTAAAATCACTTCTCATGATGATGATAGAGGATTATAAGAAGGAATTAAGTAACTCCCTTAAAGAAATACAGGAGAGTACAAGTAAACAGATAGAAGCCCTTAAAGAGGAATCACAGAAATTCCTTAAAGAAATGGAAGAAAACACAAAGAAGGAATTAAACAAAAACATTCAGGATCTGAAACTAGAAATAGAAACAATAAAGAAAGTTCAAAGGGAGACAACCATGGAGATAGAAAACCTAAGAAAGAGATCAGGAGTCACAGACGCAAGCATCACCAACCGAATACAAGAGATAGAAGAGAGAATCTCAAATGCAGAAGATACGGTGGAAAATATTGACACAGTTGTCAAAGAAAATGCAAAATGCAAAAAACTCCTAACTCAAAACATCCAGGAAATCCAGGACACAATGAGAAGACCAAACCTAAGGATAATAGGTATAGATGAGAATGAAGATTCCCAACTTAAAGGGCCAGTAAATGTCTTCAACAAAATTATTGAGGAAAACTTCCCTAACCTAAAGAACAAGATGCCCATAAACATACAAGAAGCCTACAGAACACCAAATAGACTAGACCAGAAAAGAAATACCTCCCGTCACATAATAATCAAAACATCAGATGCACAAAACAAAGAAAAAATACTAAAAGCAGTAAGGGAAAAAGGTCAAGTAACATATAAAGGCAGACCTATAAGAATTACACCAGACTTCTCACCAGAGACTATAAAAGCCAGAAGAGCCTGGACTGACATCATACAGACCCTAAGAGAACACAATTGCCAGCCCAGATTACTATACCCAGCAAAACTCTCAATCACTATAGATGGTGAAACCAAGATATTCCATGACAAAACCAAATTTGCACAATATCTTCCCACAAACCCAGCACTTCAAAGGATAATTGATGGAAAATGCCAACACAAGGAGGGAAACTACAACCTAGAAAAAGCAAGTAAGTAATCTTCCAACAACCCCAAAAGAAGATATAAACATAACTTTACCTCTAATAACAAAAATAACAGGAAGCAACAATCATTTTTCCTTAATATCTCTTAACATCAATAGTCTCAATTCCCCAATAAAAAGACGCAGACTATCAGACTGGATACACAAACAAGACCCAGAATTTTGCTGCATACAAGAAACATACCTCAGTGACAAAGACAGACACTACCTCAGAATAAAAGGGTGGAAAACAATTTTTCAAGCCAATGGTCCCAAGAAACAAGCTGGAGTAGCCATTCTAATATCAAATAAAATCGACTTTCATCCAAAATTAATCAAAAAAGATAAGGAAGGACACTTCATACTCATCAAAGGAAAAATCTACCAAGGTGAACTCTCAATTCTGAACATCTATGCTCCAAATGCAAGGGGACCTACATACATAAAAGAAACTTTACTAAAGCTCAAAACACACATTACACCTCACACAATAATAGTGGGGGATTTCAACACCCCACTGTCAGCAATGGATAGATCATGGAAACAGAAACTTAACAGAGACACTTTGAAATTTACAGAAGTTATGAACCAAATGGACTTAACAGACATCTATAGAACATTTCATCCTAAAACAAAAGAATATACCTTTTTCTCAGCACCTCATGGTACCTTCTCCAAAATAGAGCATATAATTGGTCACAAAACAAGCCTCTACAGATACAAAAAGATTGAAATAATCCCTTGCATCTTATCAGATCACCACGGACTAAGACTGGTCTTTAATAATGACAAAACCAATGGAAAACCCACGTGCACATGGAAACTGAACAACTCTGTACTCAATGATGACTTGGTCAAGGAAGAAATAAAGAAAGAAATAAAAGACTTTTTAGAATTCAATGAAAATGAGGACACATCATACCAAAACTTGTGGGACTCCATGAAGGCAGTGCTAAGAGGAAAGCTCATAGCTTTAAGTGCCTACAAAAAGAAACTAGAAAGAGCACACACTAACAAGTTGACTGCACAACTAAAAGCTCTAGAACAAAAAGAAGCAAATACACCCAGGAGGAGCAGAAGGCAGGAAAGAATCAAACTCAGGGCTGAAATCAACCAAATAGAAACAGAAAGAACAATACAAAATATCAATAAAACCAGGAGTTGGTTCTTTGAGAAAATCAACAAGATAGATAAACCCTTAGCCAGATTAACCAGAGGGCACAGAGACAGTATCCAAATTAATAAAATCAGAACTGAAAAGGGAGACATAACAACAGAAACTGAAGAAATTCAAAAAATTATCAGATCCTACTACAAAGGCCTATACTCAACAAAACTGGAAAACCTGGATGAAATGGACAATTTCCTAGACAGATACCAGGTACCAAAGTTAAACCAGGAGCAGATAAACCATCTAAATAGTCCCATAACCCCTCAGGAAATAGCAGCAGTCATCAAAAGCCTCCCCACTAAAAAAAGCCCAGGACCAGATGGTTTTAGTGCTGAATTCTATCAGACCTTCAAGGAAGACCTAATACCAATTCTCTTCAAACTATTCCACAAAATAGAGACAGAAGGAACACTACCCAATTCGTTCTATGAAGCTACAATTACACTCATACCCAAACCCCACAAGGACCCGACAAAGAAAGAGAACTTCAGACCAATCTCCCTTATGAACATCGATGCAAAAATACTCAATAAAATTCTAGCAAACCGAATCCAAGACCACATCAAAACAATCATCCATCATGATCAAGTAGGTTTTATCCCAGGAATGCAGGGATGGTTCAATATTCGGAAATCCATCAATGTAATCCACTATATAAACAAACTTAAAGAAAAAAACCACATGATCATCTCACTAGATGCTGAGAAAGCATTTGACAAAATTCAACATCCCTTCATGATAAAAGTCTTGGAAAGATCAGGAATTCAAGGCCCCTACCTAAACATAGTAAAAGCAATTTACAGCAAACCAGTAGCCAACATCAAGCTAAATGGAGAGAAACTTGAAGCAATCCCACTAAGATCAGGGACTAGACAAGGTTGCCCACTCTCCCCCTACCTATTCAATATAGTACTGGAAGTCTTAGCCAGAGCAATTAGACAGCAAAAAGAAGTCAAAGGGATACAAATAGGAAAGGAAGAAGTCAAAATATCGCTATTTGCAGATGATATGATAGTATACTTAAGTGACCCCCAAACTTCCACCAGAGAACTCCTAAACCTGATAAACAACTTCAGCAAAGTGGCTGGTTATAAAATCAACTCAAACAAATCAGTAGCCTTCCTCTACATGAAAGATAAACAGACTGAAAAAGAAATTAGGGAAATGACACCCTTCACAATAGTTGCAAATAATATAAAATACCTTGTTGTGAATCTAACCAAGCAAGTGAAAGACCTGTATGACAAGAACTTCAAGTCTCTGAAGAAAGAAATTGAAGAAGATCTCAGAAGATGGAAAGATCTCCCATGCTCATGGATTGGCAGGATTAATATAATAAAAATGGCCATCTTGCCAAAAGCAATGTACAGATTCAATGCAATCCACATTAAAATCCCAACTCAATTCTTCACAGAGTTAGAAAAGGAAATTCTCAAATTCATATGGAATAACAAAAAACCCAGGATAGCGAAAACTATTCTCAACAATAAAAGAACTTCTGGAGGAATTACCATCCCTGACCTCAAGCTGTACTACAGAGCAATAGTGATAAAAACTACCTGGTATTGGTACAGAGACAGGCAGGAAGATCAATGGAATAGAATTGAAGACCCAGAAATGAACCCACACTCCTATGGTCACTTGATCTTTGACAAAGGAGCTAAAACTGTCCAGTGGAAAAAGGACAGCATTTTCAACAAATGGTGCTGGTTCAACTGGAAGACAACATGTAGAAGAATGAAAATTGATCCATTCTTATCTCCTTGTACAAAGCTCAAGTCTATGTGGATAAAGGACCTCCACATAAAACCAGATACACTGAAACTAATAGAAGAGAAGGTGGGGAAAAGCCTCGAATACTTGGGCACAGGGGAAAAGTTCCTGAACAGAACTCCAATGGCATATGCTCTAATATCGAGAATTGACAAATGGGACTTCATAAAATTGCAAAGTTTCTGTAAGGCAAAGGACACTGTCAATAGGACAAAACGACAACCAACAAATTGGGAAAAGATCTTTACCAATCCTTCATCTGATAGAGGGCTAATATCCAATATATACAAAGAACTCAAGAAATTAGACTCCAGACAACCAAATTACCCTATTAAAAAATGGGGTATAGAGCTTAACAAAGAATTTTCAACAGAAGAAACTCGAATGGCCGAGAAGCATCTAAAGAAATGTTCAGCATCCTTAGTCGTCAGGGAAATGCAAATCAAAACAACCCTGAGATTCCATCTCACACCAGTCAGAATGGCTAAGATTAAAAACTCAGGTGATAGTAGATGCTGGCGAGGGTGTGGAGAAAGAGGAACACTCCTCCATTGTTGGTGGGACTGCAAGATGGTGCAACCACTTTGGAAATCAGTCTGGCGGTTCCTCAGAAAATTGGACATAGCATTACCCAAGGATCCAGCTATACCACTCCTAGGCATATACCCAGAAGATGCTCGAACATATAACAAGGACATATGCTCAACTATGTTCATAGCAGCCTTATTTATAATAGCCAGGAGCTGGAAAGAACCCAGATGTCCTTCAACTGAGGAATGGATTCAAAAAATGTGGTATATTTACACAATGGAGTATTACTCAGCTATTAAAAACAATGAATTTGAGAGGTTCCTAGGCAAATGGATGGAACTAGAAATTATCATCCTGAGTGAGGTAAGCCAATCACAAAAGAACACACATGGTATTCACTCACTGATTATTGGATATTAGCCTAGAACCTTGAAATGCCCAAGATGCAACTCACAGGCCACATGAAGCCCATAAAGAAGGAAGACCAAGTGAGGGTGATTCGGTCCTTCTTAGAAGGAGCAACAAAATACTCAAGGGAGCAAATATGGAGACAAAGTGAGGGACAGAAACTGAAGGAGGGGCCGTCTCAAGACCACTCCACCTGAGTATCTATCCCATGTGCAATCACCAAAGGTAGAGGCTGATGTGGAAGACAGGAAGTGCATGCTGATAAGAGCCTGATATGGATATCTCCTCAGAGGCCTTCAAGAGTCAGACATATTCAGAGGCAGATGCTCACAACTAGCCATTGAACTGATCATGGGGTTCTCAATAGAGGAGTTAGAGTGAAGACTGAAGGAGCTGAAAGGATTTGTGGCACCATGAGGAGAGCAACAATACCAACCAACCACAGCTCCCAGGGTCTAAACCACCAGCCTGGGAGCACTTAGGGGGGATACAGGGCTTCAGCTGAATATGTAAAAGTGGAGGGCCCTGCTGGGCATAGGTGGAAGAAGAGAACCTTGACCTCATGAAGGCTGGATGCCCCAGGGGGTGGGAATTTTGAGGGTGGGGAGGTGGGAGTGGGGGGGTAGATAGAGGTTACATCCACAGAGAAGAAGGAGGAGGGGCGAGGGGATTGGGGGTTCCGAGGGGGTGGTGGGGGATGGGGTAAGGGGACAACATAGGAAATGTAAATAAATCATCCAATTTAAAAAAAAAAAAAGGACAAACACGTGAAGAACTTTATTCGTTACAGTGGTCAGAATAAAAATGGGGATGAATGGGTACCAGAAAACAGAGTACTCAAATAAGTGGACACCAATTTGCAGAAACAGTGAGAACTTCAAAAGGCCAATCAGGAACAATATGCAGAGGGCAAGATGAGATGTCTGCAACAGAAAAATTTTGAAGTGAAAACAATAACAACAACAACAAACAACAACAACAACAAAGAATGAGCAGAAAACACCTGGAAACCGAGATGGTGGCAGTACCAGTGAGATGCCTCAGCCTCCTAGGAAGAGGGAGCCAGGGTGGATCCTACCATTGAAAATGAAGAAACATTCATGAACAGAGCTGAAGTTAAAGTGAATATTCCTGAAGAGCTGAAACCATGGCTTGTTGATGACTGGGACTTGATCACCAGACAAAAGCAGTTTTTTATCTCCTGCCAAGAAGAATGTGGATTCCATTTTGGAGGATTATGCAAATTATAAGGAGTCTCGAGGAAATACAGATAATAAGGAGTATGCTGTTAATGAGGTTGGGGCAGGGAGAAAGGAGTACTTCAATGTAATGCTGGGCACTCAGCTACTCTACAAATGTGAGAGACTGCATTACGCTGAAATTCTCGCCGATCACCTGGATGCACCCAGTCCTAGGTGTACAGAGCACCACATTTACAGAGATTAATTTTGTGAATTAGAGCGATGTTGGCCTATACACCTCTAAATGAGAAAAGCCTTGCTTTATTACCGAACTATCTACGTGATTTCCTCAAGCACCTGGTGAAGAATTCTGCAACTTCGTTCAGTGCCAGTGATTATAAAGTGGCCCCTTCCAAGTTCCATCGGAAAGCCTTGTGAGGGTCGTGCTCTCTCTCTCACTCATGCTTGGATATCTGTAAACAGTTTGGTTCTCAGTCCTTCTCTTGTACAAATGATGTACTTTGAAGACTGTTAGTGTATAACAGAATTGATGTTTGTTTTCTGTTTGATTTTAAAAAGAGAAAATAAAAGGAGTAACTTTTCTTTCCTTGTCACATTTAAAAGTTTCTACCAGTGCATCAGTGATGGACAATGGAGAGACATGCTGTAGCATATTTTATTGCCTAGATGACAAAGCTGCTTTTGAATGCTGGTGGTTCTGTTCCTTTGACACTATGCACTTTTATAATATGTGTGAATGCTCTATGATGAAGTGCTCTGATTCCTAGTGCCAGAGTTTCACTTCTGTGTATATAACTGAACACTCATCCATCTGTGCTCTTCTTTTTTTTTTTTAATGGTGCTTGAAGAGCCCATCCTTTACAAGTCATCCATGTTCCTTAGGCATTTCATCTTTGCTCAACTGTTAAAGGATGGTGGCTTGTTTTCATGACTTTTGTATTTGTGTCTAATGCACGTTTTAACATGATGTAGCTACAGTTTTATGGAAGAAAAGTCAATCTTGTAGGAGTTTTTCAGATCTTCAATAAATTTTTTTTTTGTTTTTTGAGACAGGGTTTCTCTGTGTAGTCCTGGCTGTCCTGGAACTCACTCTGTAGACCAGGCTGGCCTCGAACTCAGAAATCTGCCTGCCTCTGCCTCCCAAGTGCTGGGATTAAAGGCGTGCGCCACCACTGCCCAGCCAATAAATTTTTTCTTTAAATTAAAAAAAAAAAGAGTTACAAGACTTAAATATATGTCTTTCCCTAGCTCCCTAGCCCACTCCCATTACCAAGAAACTTCCAGATTCTTGTGTCCAGGACAAAGAATTCCAGCAGGGACACATGGTAAGTTACCAAAAATAGATCATTTGTTAAGAAAAGAGAAAGACACTTCTGAAAACGAGACTTTGCCAGCATTTTTTTTTTTTTTAAACCAGTGTCCCTTTAAGAGCTTCCTGGATTTGTCCTCTTTCTCTCTGGAAGTGTGTGTTTTACAGCCTTTGGGTATATCTTCTGCCTATCCATTTAGTTTACAGTAAGAAGAGAATAATGGTGTTAGTTCTAGCAATTCTGGGATCTAGCTCAGACTCACCACTGACTGTCTCCGTAGTCCTCATCAGTTAGGTAAGAAGTGTATATGGATATGTTCTAAGACTAGTTTGCCCATCTTAGGAATGGTGAGACACCAAAGCAGATCTCCAGGAGTCCGTAGAAAAAGAAATTTTAGCCTGAGGTTCATTCTCGAGTGAAACTACCAAGCTTGAAAATCACTTCTATTAGGGTCAGTAAAAGTTCCCTGAGCTAAAATAGTCTTGAGAAAGAAAACAAAGCCTATGGTCTCTTATCTCAAAGTTTGCTACGAAACTACATTCATGAAACTACATTATGACATTATGGAAGTGTCATAAGGACAGAGGTTTAGAGCAATAGACAAAGTAGAGAGGCCAAAGAAATCAAATTGACGCCTAATGACTTATGCTTGCACAGTGCATCTCTCAGTCCTCACTGAAGAAGCTATTTCTTGTAGGACATGGCAATTTGCACAGACCCACAACGGATCAAGGTGCAGAGAACAAGAGACTGTGGACTCCTCAGCCCTATGTAGGACATCTGCATCACACTCTCTCCTCTCTACGCTTAGGGATCATTGAGAAACGGGATAGAAAGACTATAAGAAGTTATCAAGGAACTAATACAACATGAGAAAAAACTCTCTCTCTCTCTCTCTCTCTCTCTCTCTCTCTCTCTCTCTCTCTCTCT
>NW_021621003.1:5446386-5506490 GCF_004785775.1 Grammomys surdaster | reverse complement strand
TCTCTCTCTCTCTCTCTCTCTCTCTCTCTCTCTCTCTCTCTCTCTCTGTGTGTGTGTGTGTGTGTGTGTGTGTGTGTGTGTGTATGGTGACTTAAGCTTCCAGAATTGTGTCTGTATTATACCAGAGAAAGGGTGGTCTTTTAAAACAATATTGGGAAAACTAGATATCTGTGTAAAAAAAAAAATAAACTGGGCAGTTATTTTACTCCATACACAAGTCAACTCAAAATAGATGAAAGGCTGACATGGCACACACTTTTAACCCCAGTTTTCAAGAGGCAGAGGCAAGCAGGTCTCTGTGAGTTCAAGGCCAGCCTGGTCTAAATAATGTGTTACAGGTCAGCCAGAGCTACACAGTCAGACCCTACAAAAAGAAGTAAGTAAGTAAGTAAGTAAGTAAGAAGTAAGTAAGTAAGTAAGTAAGTAAGTAAGTAAATACACACATTCTTAAACAAAGACCCCAAACGATAAACCTCCTGAAGAAAAACAGAAGGAAACATTTTCATCATATTGGTCTTAGCAATCATTTCTCACATTCATCTTGTAGTGGAGAAAGAATAATGAAATTCAGGTCAGGAATCCTGGGCTGCAGCTCGGTTTACCACCAATTGTCTCCAGAGCACCCATATTCTCAATAGTGAGGTAAGAGGAATCTCAGGCAGTGAGACTGAGAATAGACAAATGGGGTTATGTCACAGCAAGGAGCTTCATCAGAGCAAAGGAGACAGACAGGAGAGTGAAGCAGCAGTTCACAGAATTAGAGAAAATATTTGCAAGCCATCTATTGAAACGGGATAAGTATCCAAGATATAAAGACAATTTTTTACAAGAGTTAGAAAAGAAGTAGCCTTAAAAAAAAAAGGCCATAAAATCTGAAACAATATATTGTTAAAGAAGGGAAATAATGAAAACAATGAAAGGACCTGAAGAGATATTCAATATGCCAATAAATCAGAGAAATACAAATGAGAATATATGACCTCACATTTGTTAATATGGTTGTAAGAAGAAGAGGAAGGGGAGGAAGAAGAGGAGGAGGAAGAGGAGGAGGAAGAAAAAGTAGAAGAGGAAGAAGAGGAAGAAGAGGAAGAGGAAGAAGAAGAACAACAACAACGACAACAACAACAACAACAAAACCCAGAAGCCGATATGTGTTAACAAACATAGGGAGGAAGTAGAATTGGTACACAAGTTGGCAGGGATATAAAATGATGTGGCCACTGCATTATCAGGGTTCTCAAAAAGAGAACCCCACTTCTGAATTTTATTCTAATGAATTAAAACCAGCATCCCATGGAGATACTTGTATTCTTGTGCTTATTGGAACCCTAAGAGATGGGGACAACCGAAATGTCCATCAATGGGTGAGTGAGGAAAGAAGACAGATTATTCGCTGTGCACATTTATAGAAAAAGGCTGTCTTGTCCTATCACATGGCTGCCCCTTGATGGACATTATACTAAGTAAAAGAAGCCAGATACAGAAGAGCACCCTTAGGATGATTCCAGTTTTAGGAAATATCTACAGCAGAAAGCGGAGAGAGGGTTGGCAGGGAGGAGGATTGGGAGACAAATGAATTGCTATCGATGTAGAGTTTAAGTCATGCAAGCCAGGCAAGCTCCAGAGGTCTGCAGGGACTTAACGCCGCCGCGCAACATTGTATCCGTCATTGACAAAACTGTATAATGTGCTTACATTTTAAGGGGATAAGATCTAACACTGAGTTATTTTTTTAAAATTGTATATCTTTTAAAACAAAAAAGCTCCATGAAGTTTGAGAGTGACAAAAAGAGCTATGAGACCCTTACCTTGTTTAATGAAGTTTGTCCAGCAGTTGTGCACTGGTGGACACAGGGAGAACAGTTGAGCAAACATGATTATAGTTTCTAAAGTTTGTAAGATAATCACATATAAGAAGGAAACAGCTCTTACTCCTGGGGTCTCTGTGAGTAGTATCTGCCTAGGAATTTGAACCTGGATTTTATTTCCTAGATTTTATTTTATAGGGCAGCAGATATTGCAATATAACTGTCCATTCTTTATATATATACTTTCACAATAAAGTCATAGGGCAAGCATTTGCTTGTTTAGCTGAGACGGCCATAAATGCTTAGGTATGCCTAAGCAGGTTCAGACCCTCACTTGGAATGGAGGGAGAGTGATGTACTTCATGTGAATTTAGAATTGGTGCTAAGTCAGCTTGGAGATGCAGCTTGGGGGACGTGGCTGAAGAGACCGCTCAAGGCCTAGAGGAAGAACTCTGGGACCTTCCTGGGGATGGAATAGCAATGAAGAAATCCTATGTCACATGTTTTCTCTCATATGTGGTATCTTGAAATAACATGTGTGTGCCATCTGAGGAAGGGAGTTCACCCAGATGTTTGCCCCAGTTTTAGTTCACCATTCGAGGTTTGGCAGTATGCCCATATTCCAGTCCAGCTCTAGTTTGCTCTTGGAGGAAGGGAGCATGCCCGTGTTTGGCTCAAGCTCTGTTGCCGCTGACACTTGGCCTCAAATCTAGGTCCCCTACCCTAGGTCAGCCTATGAGGCTAGGGAGTCAGCAACGAATCTGTGCCCACAGTCAGTCTCCACCTCACTGTGGTCCTCTCTTCAGCTCTTCCCTATTTACACACCACTCAAAGTTTTTCCTTTCTTCTATTTTTCTATATCCTATTACCTTTCTTTTACCTCTTTAAAAATACTGGCAAGACACAGGAATACTTGTAGCAGTACTGAACTTGAAATGGAAGATAAATGGAGAAAACATCACCTCAAGCCTATTACAACCTAGTTTTACTTGCATGCTGTAAACATCTTTACTAGAAGTAGGAAGACAGCCTGAATCATAAAACAACAATAAAAAAAACTTAACTAATGATCTAACTCCAGATATAGTTGGGCCTAGGAACAGCCTAGGTGACCATCCTGCTACCGTGGCGTGATTCTGCAGCCACCATTTCCCTGTCAACAAGGAGCCTGGATGGAGGCAGCCTCTTTGCAGGGCATCTAGGACTCCTTGGGCCCTACTCTCCAGGGTTGGGCCATGGAGAAGCCGAACCATACCTCCTGGGAAGTCTTCAGTTGGTGGCCACAGGCCTGGACTGGCTAAAAGAACGGCAGACCCCTGAAAAACAAGCCCGGCCCTTCATGGCCTCTGCAGCCTGAGACAGAGTTGTACCAGGAACATCAGAAACACTTGGCCATAGCTGGGAGGGGACTGAGCCTTGGGTGAGCCCTCGATCTAGATGGACAGAGTGCTCCAAGGTCCTGGTTAGCAGAGCCACAGAGAGGTGAGGTGTACAGTGGAGCTTTGGCTTTGCTGTGTACATAGTATATTTAAATGATAAAAGACTCCTAACAAACAACATCTAGTCACTCTAGATGTTAAAGATCTGGCAGAGTTTGAGTATGCAAAGAAGAGTTAGCAAAACAATACATTTTGTACTTTTCACATTAAAGAATTTTAATTACTCTCATTAAGTGTGTGCCATTTACTGGCCTGCTGTGTGAACGGTGAATAACATTCTTTACTTGAAACATCTGGTCTATCTCGATGTTTAGAAGTGCTCAATGTATGTTAAATGTAGAAGTAGTGAAATACCACTTTGTAAATAACTTTTTGCTAAAATCATGAGAGTGGAATTATGAACCCCTCTGTGGGCAGAACTGTCTGCACATGCTCAGTGGTTTGGAGGAGGTACTGGGAGGCACTGACACAGGCCACGCAGACGTGTTTATATGGGACCTTTCAGAAGCCATTTCTATGTATTTGCATTTTGTTTTCCTGTGTGATATATGCACTTGATTCCTAGACTGAGAGAAACAGAAGAGGGTCTAGACCAGAACATTGCTGTTTTGAAGGAAGTTTCTGAGACAGCCTTTGTTAGGTGTCCAGTCTGCTTGATGCAGTGCACATATGATGGAGAAACTGAAGTGCTTAGTAGAAACATCTAATCTCTATACTTTGAGGCCACAAGAGACGTTGGTGTGGTACTGAATGTCTTTAATCCTAGGCTCTGGAAAATATATCCCTGTGCTCCAGGTCAGCCAGAGCGATATATACTTTGCCTCAAAACAATAAGAAAATATGTATAATGCACTGGTAGATTGGCACAGCAGGTGGAGGTGCTTGCAACTAAGCTGGTGACTGAATTTGATCTCTAAGAATCACAAGACAGGAGAAAATTGGTTCACAACTTGTCTTTAGGCTTCACACAAGTGTGCTGGCACACAAGTGCACACATGGATACACGAATTCATAACTGTAAAAAATGCACAAAATGATAAAAATAGAGGGTAGACACCACCTTTTATGGATTGTTATTTCATAGAAATCATTACACTGGTCACTATGTGTCTGTCTAGAGAAGAAACCCCAGCTGTCATCAGATTCTCCTGTCATTGGCCATAGGTCCTCCTTCCTGTTCTTCTCTATCATACTCAAATGGGACACATCTAAATTCATCATTATTTGCTAGGAGATGGGGTTGATAGGGAAGGAACACGACATAGAGCTAACCTAATGCCAGGCCTTTGTAGTCAGAGCATCCTGAAAGGCTTAGTGTGTACCCAGCATAGACACAGTCCTCCAAGTTGGCTTTAAATGCCATTACACAGAGTCAAGTACATGGTTTTTCCCCCTCATGCTTACAGCAATCCTCTGAGGTTAAAGAAGCCCCAAACCCTACAGAAATAACACTGAAAGTTCCTAAATAACTGAAGTTGAAGTACAAAGCCAGAATCCTAAGGTCCTGTGTAATTCCAAAGCTTGAACATTTCCTGACATATGGCATGAATAGCTGGCCACACATTCATCTGGAGGCAGCTTCTCTGCCCACCCTTCAGGATGAAGAGCAGGGCCTTGCCTTCTCCCATATTCTGTCCATCAGAGTAGATGGAGAGAATCTCAAATGAATCTGTTCATGCTAAGGCATAATCTGCTTGCTTACATAATTTGGCCCAAATCATTCCACTACAATTCAAGGCTGGAAACCATTTTCTGTCCCAGAATGTTGTATGTTAAAGAAAGAAACTCCAGGTAATTCTGCCTCCCATTTTCTACAGACTAGTCACTACAAGGAAGAAAGTTATACTCTCCAGTAGTCACAGAGATGAACATTAGGAATGCCCTAAAACAAGGCTAGCATGTTCTGGTTTTAAAATCCACACTGAAATGTGCAGCTACCTATGAGCTAAAAATCTCTTTTCTCCAAGTAAGACGGAGGCAACTGCATTCACCCAGGGCTTCCCAGGCATAGTCTATGCTTTGCCGCCATATCTCAAAGACACCAAGCAACCAAGACAGATGCTACTGTTTAGGAAGCTGAGCAAATCACACAAACAGTAACAATAGATCCAGGACTTGATCCCAGGCTTGATGACACCCTCAGTTCACTTAACCATATGCTTGTCACCCTGTCTACACAGTCACTGTGGTTTCTGACACCCAAATCAATATCACCTCTTGGATTTTCATGTGTAGAGAGTGCTGGCACTGAAATTTGCTCTGCCTCTTGGGTTAAGGAGCCATGGAAGCAGACAGGTGTACTAAAGAAACATCTGAGTCCCCGCTGATCCTGCCACTTTCAAAATCTGTGACTCGAAACAGATCCCCTAACTTTTCAAGGACCTTGTTTGCTGAACTCATTGTTAATCTCCCCCTTGTGGGGACCTAAAAAAGAGTAGTGGCTTCAAGAGTGGTGGAAATCTTAACCCTCTCTCAGCCTCCCTACTTGCCTTATCAGCCTAAACAGGGTGGATGTAATAAAACCATGTGAGCATATCCTAGTTTCATAATCCACATTGAAATTTAGCATGAACTCTGGGAAGAGTTTATGGCCACCAGGAAGACCTGGCCTCCCTTCTCCCCATTGGGTCCTACTGGGTTCCTGTGGCAGGATTTTCCCTGTCCAATCTATTTAAATATTAGTGCAGCAGGAGTCCTGCAATTGGACAGGGAAAAGGGAGATGGAGTTAAAAGTTGGGGGAGGGGAAGAGAGAGAGAGAGAGAGAGAGAGAGAGAGAGAGAGAGAGAGAGGAGAAGGAAGCAAGATGGAGGATGGACAGGAAGAAGATCCTGATCTCACATGGTTTTAAATAGCCACAGGTAGTTATGAGTATCATATAGGGATAGAATAATTGGGATGACTTGTCTAATCTAGATGGACAGCTTGTATCATTATCAATTGGCTCTGAATTTATTGTGTGGGCATCCTGTGAATTTAGAATTTATTGATATATAAATCTGACTGTTTAATTATAAGCTTCTAGAGTTTTGTTTTACTGGGTTGCTGGAATGTGGGACTGCTGTCCACAGGGGGTTTATGGCTGAGACAGAACAAGCGGCTTCAGAGGCAAGTGAACTGGAGCTGGGAAGACTGTGATCAGTCACTGTATGAGACTAAGCCTAGAGCCAGAGGTGGCGAGACCACTGCCCGGGTAGAGAGACCCAGGGCATAGCTCGGGAACTTTCCGTACTCTTTTTAAATATTTCCTGCAACAGGTTCTCTCTCCACTTTTTCTGTTCTCTTGCATGATCTGAAGAATTAGCCTTGGATACTCAGATTATGGGTACTTTGCCCTTTCTTCAGACTCTGGGTATAGGCTCTGTCTCTCCTTAGGACTCTGTATATCAGGCTAAGTTCTTAGTAGAGCTGTTTCCAACTCTGTAGCACCAGATACCCACAGGGGCTTCTAGCCCTCATAGATGGGTGTGTCTCCAGAGCTTAGATAGGAGATTTGACTGTGAACAACACCCTGTCTCCTGCAGACCTTTCTCTGCTGAACAAACTCTATGCTGCACCAGCTTAATGCAGCAGGGATCTTGAATGAATCTTATTGCTGCCGAGCATCCACTTGAGTAGAACTTGGGTCCTTGCTGACTATGGGCAGTGCTGCATGGTTGCTGGCCAACCTGATGTTGCTGGTGCTGCTGATGCCTTCAAGGCCTTGACCCTACAGTTGTGGCCTCTGCATCAGCCCCTCTAGGTGTTCTAGGTGCTACTGTGTCATGGGAGTACCCAACTTGCTGGGCAAGCGTCTGATCAGTCCAGTGATTCTGGCTGCCTAGGGGCAAACCCAGAGTCTACAGGAACTGCTGCCTGGCCCAGGCAATCATTTATGTGAAGCCTCTGCCTTCATGTTCTTCTTTGTGTTGGTCTAGACCTGGTCTAGACCTGTGTTGGTCTAGGTGCTGGCCATGGTACTGGAGTGCCAGCTGTCTTGAGGACATCCCTTCTTTTTTTCAAGCCACATTACTCTGTGCTGGGAGGAGGTGCTGGCAGTGCTGGTTATAGATGCCTTCTGCTGGGATTTATTCTGGCTCCAGTTGGCTGGCTTGGGGAAGTTCATGTAGAACTGTCCTGGAACTTGGTAGTTCATCCAGATGGTCCACAAGAATCACTGGGATTCTTAATTGTATTAAGACTATATTGACATCAAAACTACCCTCACTAGTATCCTAAAAGAGAAAAAGATAATGGGACACTAGAGATGTATTCCAGGACTTTCCAGGTGGGCTAGGAGCAGCAGTACAGAAGCCCACAAAACTGACAAAGATAAGTGAGGTCACACAGGGGACCCCAGAACATCCTGCTCCTACATTGCTTTTGTCACTCAATTTGTACCAACTATTAGAAGTTGCAAAATGTAGAGGGATTTGAAGGTATGAATGGGACCCATTGGTTGGAGGTAGCTCAAAATGTGAGCAACAACAAAAAACTGATTGAGAGTCAGAGATACAAGAGACCTACCAAGACCAAAGTAGTAGTCTGATGAGAAAATCTGAATAATAAACTAGTCTAGTGAAACAGAAAAAAAAGGGGGGGCTGGAAACAAGCAATGCAGCATTAGTAAAAGAACAATGTGCCTACCACAAGGAAAAGTACATTGTAAAAATAAGTACCTTAATTGGAAGAAAAGGCCCCCAACTCCTATGGATAGAAAAGTAGCTTGGCTCCAGCTCATAGGCTTTAAGCTCCAAGGACCCTAGGGAAGATCCTAAGGTATCACTTTAAAAACAACTGGGGACAAAGCAACTGACTTCTTAATGAACAAGGGTGACACTTTAAGTCCTTAAGAATTCCATAGGCCAATTGATGTTCACAAGAATTCAGTCCAAGGTGAAAACTACCTGACTACCACTGGACCAGTAAATATTCCATTGAATAGGGAAGAGAACCACATGTTACTGGTCTGTCAGATTGCCCCAATCCACTGTTGGCATGAGAACTTTTCATGAACTGAAAGCTGCCAATACCTTCTCTGATAATGAGCCACAGACTTTCAGATACTCAAAAGAGGCGTCTCATAAAATATCGTCTAGCATTCTAGTTTGCACCTTTACTCAGGTAGATCAGCATGCCTACTCCTCTCCCACACCTCACAGACTGCCTGTATCCCAGGAGGTCTGTGGTAATCAGGGACACATGTGAGGCATCCATTAGAATATGTCTCAGAGCTTGGAGACCCAAAGTGCCCAGCTGACTCTGGACCTATCCCCCTGTCCAAACTCCATTATCCTTCAGGTCTATACCTCCATCTGAAACTGGGGGAGGTCCTGCCTCTGTATCCCCAAGCCAGCTTGTCTCCCAGGAAGTCTGTCCTAACCAGAGACACAGGTGAGACACCCATCCCAATAACCACGCCAACTGGGAATCCTACAGAGTCCAGCATACATGGGATCTATCTTGCTCTGCCTGAGCCCGATTGTTCTTCCAGACTGCCCCTCTATCTGCAACTGTACCTTCCCTTGTACCACAGAGCCTGCCTGTCTTCCAAGAGGTTTGCCCTAACCAGGAACACAGCAAGTCTGCCCTAACCAGGGACACAGGTGGCCTGCTCTAACCAGGGATACAGGAGGCCTGCCCTAACCAATGACAGCTCTGTATGCCTTCTAGCAGGCCTGATCTAACCCAGATCACAAAGCTGTACATGCCTCCAAGGAGGCCTGCTCCAGTCAGAGACACCCAGGCCAGATAACAACACCAGAGATGACCAGATAGTGAGAGGCAAGCACAAGAACATAAGCAACAGACACCAGTGTAATTTGGCAGCATTGGAACATAGTTCTACCATCACTGCAATCCCTTGGACCAATTTCCCTCATGAATATTGTCTTTGTTAGGGTGTTATTGCTATCAACAGACACTATGACCAAGGCAAGTCTTATAAAGGACAACATTTAATAGAGGATGGCTTACAGATTCAGAGGTTCAGTCCATTATCATCAAGGTGAAAACATGGCAGCATCCATGCAGGCATGGTACAGGAGAAGCTGAGAGTCCTATATCTTCATCTGAAGGTTGCTAATGAAAGACTATTTTCCAGGTAGCTAGGGTGAGGGTCTTATAGCCCACACCCACAGTGAAACATCTACTCCAACAGGGCCACACCTTCTAATAATGCCACTCACTGAACCAAGCATATACAAAGCATAACAAATATTGATGCAAAAATACTCAATAAAATTCTTGGAAACCGAATCTAAGAACATATCAAAATGGTCATTCACCATGATCCAGTAGGTTTCATCCCAGGGATGCAGGGATGGTTCAATATGTGGAAGTCCATCAACGTAATCCACTATATAAATAAACTTTAAAAAATACCACATGATCATCTCATTAGATGCTGAAAAAGCCTTTGACAAAATATAACACCTCTTCGTGTTAAAAGTACTGGAGATATAAGAATTCAAGATCCATACCTAAATATAATAGAAGCAATATATAGCAAGCCAGTAGCCAACATCAAACTAAATAGAGGGAAACTTGAAGCAATCCTACTAAAATCAGGGACAAGACAAGGTTGCCCACTCTTCCTCTATCTATTCAATATAGTACTTGGCTTTCTAGACAGCAATTGGGGAACAAAAGGGGATCAAAGGGATACAAATTGGAAAGGAGGGAGTCAAGATATCACTATTTGTAGATGCTACTATAGTATACATAAGTGATCCACCAAAAATCCACAAGAGAACTCCTACAGCTGATAACTTCAGAAAAGTGGATGGATACAAAATTAACTCAAACAAATTAGTAGCTTTCCTCTTCTCAAAGGATAAATGGGCTGAGAAAGAAATTAGGGAAATGACACCCTTCAGATTGCCACAAATAATATATCTTGGTGTGATTCCAACCAAGCAAATGAAAGATCTATATGACAAGAAGTTCAAGTCTCTGAATAAAGAAATCGAAGACCTTAGATGATGGAAAGATCTCCCATGCTCATTGAGCAGCAGGATTAATATAGTAAAAATGTCCATCTGACAAAAAGAGATCTACAGATTCAATGCAATCCCCATCAAAATTTCAATTCAATTCTTCACAGAAATAGAAAGAACAATTCTCAAATTTATCTGGAATAACAAAAAACCCAGGATAGCAAAAATCATTCTGAATAATAAAAGAATGTCTAGGGGAATAACCATTCCTGACCTCAAGCTATACTACAGAGCAATAGTGATTAAAACTGCATGGTATTGGTACAGAGACAAGCAAGTAGCTCAATGGAATAGAATGGAAGACCCAGAAATGAACCCACACACCTATGGTCACTTGATCTTTGACAAAGGAGCCAAAACCATCCAGTGGAAAAAAAGACAGCATTTTCAACATATGGTACTGGATCAACTGGAAGTTTGCATGTAGAAGAAAGCAAATGGATCCATTCTTATCTCCTTGTACAAAGCTCAATTTCAAGTGGATCAAGAACCTCCACATAAAACCAGATAAGCTGATTTAATAGAAGAGAAAGTGGGAAATAATCTTGAACACATTTGCACAGGGGAAAATGTCCTGAACAGAATACCAATGGCTCATGCTCTAAGATCAACAATTGACAAATGGGACCTCATAAAATTGCAAAGCTACTATAAGGCAAAGGACACTGTCAATAGGACAAAATGGCAACCTACAGATTAGGAAAAGATCTTTACCAACCCTACATCTGATAAAGGGCTAAAATCCAAAATATACAAAGAAATCAAGAAGTTAGACTCCAGAGAACCAAATAACTCTATTAAAAATGGGGAACACATCTAAATAGAGAATTCTCAACTGATGAAACTCTAATGGCCTAGAAGCACCTAAAGAAATGTTCAACATTCTTAATCATCAGGGAAATGCAAATCAAAATGACCCTGAGATTCCACCTCACACCAGTCAGAACGGCTAAGATAAAAAAACTCAAGACGACAGCAGATGCTGTCGAGGATATGGAGAAAGAGGAACATTCCTCCATTGCTGATGGGATTGCAAGTTGGTACAACCACTCTGGAAATCAATCTGGCACATATTGAGAAAATTGGAAACAGTTCTACCTCAAGACCCAGCTATGCCACCACTGGGCATATACCCAAAAGATGCTCCAACCGAAAACCATTATGTTCATAGCAGCCTTATTTATAACCAGAAGCTGGAAACAACCCAGATGTCTCTCCATAGAGGAATGTATACAGAAAATGTGGTTCATTTAAACAATGGAGTACTACTTAGCTATTAAAAACAATGACTTCATGAAATTTGCAGGCAAATGAATGGAACTTGAAAATATCATCTTGAGTTTGGTAATCCAGTCACAAAAGAACACACATGGTATGTACTCACTTATAAGTGGCTATTAGCCAAAAAAAAAAAATGTACTTGGAATACCCACGATTCAACTCACAGACCACCTGAAACCCAAGAAGAAGGAAGATCACACCAAAGTATACATGATACAGTTTTACTCAGAAAGGCGAAGAAAATAATCTTGGGAAGTAGAGGGAGAGAGCGATCTGGGAGGGAGAGAGGAGGAGAAGGTAAAAGGGGGGGGCAGGTCCGGATGTGGAAGGAGATGGAGGAATATTGAGTGTCAAAAATTTGAAAGGAGGTGTGTAGCAGTGGGGTAGGGGGAGCTGGAGGTAGCCACTATAAAGTCCCAGATGCCAGGGACCCAAAAGTTTCCCAGACCCAACAGAGAGGACATTAGCCTAAATACCCAACAAAGGGGAGATAGAACCTGCAGAGACCATATACAGTGGATAGGCATGTCCCTGTTTGTGGGATGGGGCCACCTGCCCATCTGCAGAATATTGATCCAAAATTGTTCCTGTCTAAAGGAAATATAGGGACAAAGAGTGAGCAGAGAGTGAAGGAAAGGCAATCCAGAGACTACCCCACCTGGGAATCCATTCCACATGCAGACATCAAACCCAGACACTATTGAGGTTGCCAAGAAGTGCTTGCTGAAAGGAGCCTGATACAGCTGTCTCCTGAGATGCTCTGCCAGATCCTGACCAATACAGATGCAGATGCTCCCAGACAACCATTAGATTGAGCACAGGGACCCCAATGGAGGAGTTAGGGGAAGGACTGAAGGAGCTGAAGGGGCCTTATCTGGCATCAATGGGAGGGGAAGCCCTTGGTCCTGTGAAGGCTAGATGCCCCAGTGTAGAGAAATGCTAGGGTGGTGACTCAGGAATGGGTAGGTGGGTGGGGGACCACCCTCATAGAAACAGGGTAAGGGAGATGGGACAGGGGGTTTTCAGAGGGGAAACTGGCAAAGGGGATAACATTTGAAATGTAAATAAATAAAATATCCAATTAAAGAAACAAAAAGACTATGTTGGTGGAAAAAAAATTATACCAGCACTTAACAGTACACCTGAAATCTCTAGGATAAAAAGAAGCAAACACATTTAAGGGGAGTAGATGGGCCTTCTAGTCTGTGCCTGTGCCCAGAGCAATCCTAGGGCATCAGCTCTACACCCAATCCCCCAAAACCCAGAGGAGGCTGGACTCCCAGGAGCTCTAACATGCCCAGGATTGTAGAAAAACAAACAAACAAACAAACAAACAAACAAAGGAATAAACAAACAAACCAGATAATGGAACTGGCTATCTTAGGCGAACATTTGAGACTTTTTGGCAGCAATTTAACATTATCCATATTATTGAGATTCCTTATAATTTTCAAGGACAAGGGACTGAGGAAGGGGCCTATGGAACTTTAAAACAATATCTTCATAAAATAAAAAAAGGGGCATATATATCCCCATACACCACAAATTTATTCAAATCATGTTATTTTTATTTTAAATTTTTTAAAAATTGGGATGCCAATGAACTTTCTGTTGAGTGTCTATGGCACTTTACAACTAGGCATACTTGTGAATAGGTGAAAGAGAAGGATCCACTTACTGGCATATGGCATGACCCCGATCAGGTATTTAATATGGGGAAGAGGGCATGTTTGTGTTTTTTCTGCAGGATGCTGAAGGAGCATGGTGGCTGCCAGAGCGACAGTTGAGACATGCTGATGCTGGGACAAAGAATGATGCTGACCTGTGAGCTTGCTGAGTGCCCTGACAATGGGAACTGGGAAGCTGTATTGGACATATGTTCCCGACATACCATTGCTTACCTATACCCCTGATGGGACAAGCTGCCTTGCCTCAAGTTTTTAGACCTTGTGGAACAGAGAATCAAAAAGAGAAGTTATAATGAGTCTTGTATTTTTCTTAAATATGGCTAGTTATTCAGACTCAATCATGGACTGGTCTAGAAGTCAATCCAATATTGGAAATAACAGTCTTCATTTGGAAGTTTGGTTCCGGACATTTTCAGAGATATATTTGGAAGTTAGCTGCAGTTCTCTACGATGCTATGTTAGCAAGAGATAAAGTTGGGGCAGAATCTTGATTTCAAACAGGTGTTAGCACATGTGTCAAGGCTCTTTCAATTGTCAAGTTAAAATTACTTTTGTTTCTTCTACAGTATTTAATGTAAGTTGCAGTGATTGTACACTTTCTTATTGTGTGGGTGTGTTGAAATCTGGCATGTCAGTGACAGAGGTCTATCAATCAGCTATTGTTTTATTGCCCTGAGTATCATAGAACCTTGGTATTCTGAAAAAAGCTTGCAAGTACTAGAAGAAGTGAGTCAGTCTTTAAGCAGAAGCAAGAGGGTAGTGGGCTTGATTATTGCTGGTATAACAGTTTTAATTACATTAATTTCTAGCACCATTGCTTCTGCAATTGCTTTGACACAAGAAGTTAAGACAGCTACTTTTGTTAATCATTTAGCAAAGAATGTTCCTAATGTGTTGAATATACAATAGAGTTTAGATAGGCATTTGGAACAATGGGTTGATGCTCTTTATCCTATTCATATTATTGGAAGGAGGTTCAGTTTAAGAGTGAGGAGCTATCTTGAGTGTCATGCCAAATACCATTGGATTCATGTTAGTTCTAAAATTTATAGTGATACTCATTAAAATTAGGAAAAAGTTTAAAGATACTTGCAGTATATTTGGCATAATTCTAACAGCTCTCTGGAGGTTTTAACTTTGCATAGTGAGCTTATGAATTTCAAGAATGCTGCTCTGCTGAGCTTTGATACAGTAGATACTGCTGATAAAATTACCCATGGCCTGAGTCAGTATTTCTATTTTGGTCAAGCTTCAAGAATGACATATATAGCTTGATCATGATAGCCCTTTTTGTCCTGGGAATACTTTTATTCCTGCCCATCACATTAAAGCTTGTCTTTAACAACATTAACATGTTGGCAGTCAAAGTACATGGCTTGAACATGAAAATGGACCCCCAGAAAGAGTTATTAAATTAACAGGCTGGCAAGCCAAAGACAGATAAAGTTCTGCACAGAGCCTCACCAAGTTAAGACAGAAGTGCATTGCTTTTGATAATGCATATTCCATGATGGGTAAGGAAGGCATTCTTGTCAGAATGACCTAAGAAAAGCTCAATCTTGTTTATGAAATAAAAAAGGGGGAGAGGTAGAGAGCTTTTGGGGCTGCTTGGGAAGAATCTGACATGGGCCAAGGACAAGGAAATGGGCTTCATCAGGAATCTGACATTAGGCTAGAACAAAAAAGTAATTTCAGGCAGAAATCTAAATCTTAGGCTAGAACAAAGAAGTAATTTCAGACAAGAATCTAAATTTTAGACTAGAACAAGAAAGTAGGCTTCAGACATGAAAATGACTTTGGGCTAGGACAAGCAAGTAGGCTCAGATATTTTGGTCATCCTGATAAGCCCTTAGAAACAGCGATCACAAGAGTGTTCACAGAGTTTTGTTTATTGCTTTGTTTGTTCTTTGACTATTTGTGTTTATTGTCTTGCTTGTTCCTTGACTATTTGCATCTATTATATTGCTAGTTCCTCAAATTAGAACTGACCTTAATACTGGCATGTAATTAAAATGGTATAAAAGCAAAAAAGAGGAGGGGGTATGGGATGGGGGGGTCTTCTTCCCTCCTCTTGTGGTGATTGGTTCTCAGCACCTATGCCAGGCAGCTCACAACCATCTACAGCTCCAACTCAGGAAGATCTGATCCTCGCTCCAGTCTTTTTCTGGAACTTGCACGTTGTATTGTATATATTCACACAGACAGGTACACAAACATTACAAACAATAAATATAGATCTTAAAATTTTTTAAAAGAGGAGTAGATGGTAGGAAATATTCAAACTCAGGGCTGACATCAACCAAATTGAAACAAAGAGTAAGATACAAAGAATCAACAAAACTAAGAGCTGGTTGTTTGAGAAAATAAGATAGATAAACCCTTAGCCAAACTAACTAAAGGGCACAGAGACAGTACCAAAATTAATAAAATCAGAAATTAAAAGGGAGACCTAACAACAGAAACTGAGGAAATTAAAAATTCATTTTGTCTTACTAGAAAAACCAATGTTCAACAAACCTGGAAACTCTAGATGAAATGGATGATTTTATTTTATTATTTTTTAATGTATGAGTGCTCTGCTGCATATACACCCACATGCCAGAAGAGGATATCAGATTCCTGTATAGATGACTGTGAGTCACCATGTGGTTCCTGGGAACTGAACTCAGGACCTCTGGGAGAACAACCAGTGCTCTTAACCACTGAGCCATCTCTCCAGCCCAATACCACATAACAAAGTTAAATGTAGATAAAGTAAACTATCTAAACAGTCCCATAACCCCTATGGAAATAGAAGTAGTCATTAAAAACCTCCCAACTAAAAAAAAATCCCAGCACAAATGAGGGCATTGATTCTCTAATCTGGAATGAATCTGCACAAATCATGTTTGAGACTTTATAGACAGATGATTTTGGCTCCAACCCTAGCACTTCCAGATGCCTACAAACCTATTCATCTACAGGTCCATGAAACAAAAGTTACAGCAAAGGGTGTGGGACTACACATTTTAGGCTCATGGAATCACAGTGTAATACACCTGTCCAAGCTATTGGATCCTGTATCATCAGGCTGGTCCACTAGTCTAAGATCTGTGGTGGCTACCAGTACTCTAGTGAAAGAAGCAGAGACGTTAACTCTGGGTTAGCATCTTAAACTTTTATCACCCCATGCAGTTGAGCCTCTTCTCAAAGGAACACCAGAACTCTGGCTGTTTAATGGATATGTGAAACATTAGCAGGTCCTACTCCTGAACTCTCCTGGAGTCTGGTTTGAAAAACCCATTGCCATCAATCCTGCTACCTGGTGATGACCCACAGATGCACATCAATGTTTGCATGAAGAAACCAACATGGTCTAAGCGGTCTGTCTAGACCCAATAGACACCCCTATATCATATGAAAGGTTCTGATGAAATGCTTTTCAAAGATGGGAACATCTTCATGAAACATTGATCCAGGTACACAGGTGCTTCAGCAGTTATTGCAACTGAAATGTTTTGGACCCAAGACTTACAGCCCAAATATATGGTGAAATGAAGACTTGTCATCCCATACCAGGAACGTCACTATGCCTTTGTTACTGCACATGTGCATGGTATGATCTATAGGGAAAGAGAGCTCCTCATAGCTTTCAGAAAGGTCATTAAAAACAAAGAAGAATTCTTGGCTTTCCTGGTAAATATTTGCCTTCCTCCATTAGTTCTTTGGTTTCAATGCAGAGGACATCAACTTAATGACTCCCTTGAGGCCAGAGGTAACCAGAGTACTGACTTGGCTGTCCAACAAGTGTCCCAAAGAACAGTGGGGTCTACTGACATTCTGGTGACATACTGTGACCCACTACTGCCTGAGACTTCATGGTATAACCAAGGGAATTTTGAGGATGTAAAAAGAACAAAAGGAGAGCTTGAATTCAAAGGTTGATGTGGACACCAGAGGGAAGGATACCTCTGCCAGGAAATAGTGGCAGAGCTGTGGTAATTAAGCTTCAACAAGCTGCCTGTCTGGGGTCCACAATACCTTCTGAGTTGCTCAGACAAAGGTATGTTATAGCTAGACTTGACAGGCTGGTCAATATATCTAAGTAATATGTCAGGTTTATAGTAAAGGAAATCTAAAACAGAGCCCCCAGAAAAGGGCATATATAAGGGGCCAAGACTATGGTCAATTCCGGGAAACTGACTTCACTGATATCTGGCCTGCTAGGGGAGCATAAAAGTACATGCTTGTTTTTAATGATACCTTCTCTGGGTGGGAAGATGCTTTCTCCACCAGACTGAAATTGCTCAAAGAATAGCTAAAAGTCCCTCCAGGTACTGGTCTAACCATTTTACCACTCCCTTGGAATTGTTTCAGATAATAGCTGAGCATTCACAGCAAAAACTTGATAAAAAGAAAGTTAATAGTGATTGATAAATGCATAGATGGGAACCTTCATTGTGCATGCAGACTTCAGAGCTCTGGTCAGGTGCAAATAAAGGACATTAAAGGAAACAGTATAAAACTCTCATTAAAGTCTAAGAAAGGGTGGATAGGCCTCCTATGTACTTTGGGCCTGTTGTACCCCATACGAGGAGGGATTCATCCATATAATATTATGTTTGGAATACCTCCTTCACTGTTTCTCAGGCTCAGAGATAAGAAGTTGGCCAAACTCTCTAACCATTTCTTTTTCATTATCCAGGTTCTCTAGTTCTCCATAAAGGATATTCACTAAACTACCTGAGAAACCCAATGTACTTCAGATTTCCCCAACAATCCCACCTCCCATTTATGATTCTTGTCATAATGATACTGCATGGCTCTCGTGGTAGCCAAAGGCAATGAAATCAATTTGGAAAGGACTTACATGGTTTTCCCATTCTTACACCTGTGTGGTTATGTAGCATTTTACCATGGATTCAGCAGACCCAGGTCTAGAAGGCAGAAGCCATAGATGACAGTGTCTAATGGACTCCCTCAGGAACTTAGCAATCTTTGAAAATTGAGGTTTCACTAGAGCAGAGGCCTTTTCACTCCCTATCCATCCTCTTTATTCTTAGGTATCTTATGAATATAGGATCATGGTCCAACCCCCAACACCCTCATGCATGGAGCTGGGAACTCAGGAAGGTAGATATTGGAGAAGTGATAGCTTATGAGATGACAGAGCATCAGTCTACAGTCCCTGTTAAACTTTGCTCACTAATATCTACTTTGTCTGGTTGTATTGGAGAATGTGACGATGTGGTACTTTATATTTGAAGAAGGGACACAAAGTTTACAATTTGATATTGCCCCTGTATCTGAAGCACGTATGTTGCCAAGAACAAAGGAGTTTTCATTACAAAAATGGGATTGTAAAACAGAGATGTCATGAAAACACATGGATGAATATATCTAAACAATGCCCCCTCTAACGTCATGCACAATAAAAAATACAGTCCAACTTGCATAAAATTAAAGGTGTGGGAGAAAGATATTGACCTCTGGGAAAGAGGGAAAACTGTGTGAATTGGACTGTATGTCACATGAATGGACCCAGGGGGTAGATATTTTAGGGAGTAGAATCTCCCTCATGCACGGTCCTTAGAGCTTTGGGTCCTAACAAAGATCTTCTACTCATATCAGGGCCTTAAAAAACTCTCTAGCCACGTTGACCGAATGAAGGCTGGATGCCCCAGGGGGTGGGAATTTTGAGGGTGGGGAGGTGGGAGTGGGGGGGGTAGATAGAGGTTACATCCACAGAGAAGAAGGAGGAGGGGTGAGGGGATTGGGGGTTCCTGGGTGGGTGGGGGATGGGGTAAGGGGACAACATAGGAAATGTAAATAAAACATCCAATTAAAAAAAAAAGAACCATTTCTAAACAAACAAACAAAAAAAACTCTCTAGCCTAAGCAATTCAATTGTAATGAAGAACATAGAACTCTCTAGCTTTGGAAGGAGACTGTATCAAGGGGTATCCCCTGGGTCAAAAGAGACTCCAGGAAAGGGCAGCTCAGAAACTGGTCAATTTGGGGAGAGGTAGTTAGCAAGTAGCCTATGGCATTTCCCAGTGACATCATCAGTAGTCCCTTCCCTTGACATTCTCTTGTATCCAGGAGAACCCTAGAATCATCTGTGATGTCACCAGTGTTGTGGTGACACCAACTGCCTATGGGATATCCCTTCAGAGCCTATTGGGTTCCCAAGCATGCATGTTGTCCAGGATGCTCCAGCTATTTTGAAGTGAGAATGGAAAAAAAAGGAGAGACCAAATCAAGACAGAAAGAGGTTTTGGGCCTTGCAGAAGCTTTGCAATTTTATGAGGTCCCATTTCTCAATTGTTGATCTTAGAGCATAAGCCATTGGTGTTCTGTTCAGGAACTTTTCCTCTGTTCCCAAGTACACAAGGGCTTCAGCAGTTATTGCAACTGAAATGATTTGGACTTAAGACCTATAGCCCAAATATATGGTAAAAATGAAGACCTGTCATCACATACCAGGAACGTCACTATGCTTTTGTTACTGCATATGTGCATGGTATGATCTTTAGGATAAGAGGGCTCCTCATAGCTTTCAGAAAGGACATTAAAAATAAAAGGAATTCTTGGCTTTCCTGGTAAATATTTACTTTCCTCCATTAGTTCCTTGGTTTCAATGCAGAGGACATCAACTTAATGACTCCCTTGAGGCCAGAGGTAACCAGGGTATGACCTATCTTCTCAACAAGTGTCCCAAAGAACAACGGGGCCTACTGACATTCTGGTGACATATCGTGACCCACTGCTGCCTGAGACTCCATAGTATAACTAAGGGAAAATGGGGGATGTAGAAATATCCAAAGGATAGCTGAAACCAAAGTTTGGTGGTGGACACCAGAGGGAAGGATCCCTCTGCCAGGAAACATTGGCAGGACTGTGGTAACTAACCTTCACCAGACTACCTGACTGGGGTCCACAATACTCTCTGAGTTGCTCAGAAGAAGGTATGTTATAACTAGATTTGATAGCTTGGTCCAATTTATCTGAGCAATGTGTCAGGTTTATAGTAAAAAAAAAAATGTAAGCAGAGATACTTCTCCCAGAAGTGGACACAAATGAGGGGCCAAAATTGTGGTCAATTGTGGGAAACTGACTTCACTGATATTCGGACTGTTAGGGGAGGATAAGAATGCATGCTTGTTTATAATGATACCTTCTCTGGGTGGGTAAAAGTTTTATCCACTAGTCTGAAAATGCTCAAAAAGTAGCCAAAAGCTCTTCCAGGTACTGGACCAACAATTTTACCACTCCCTTGGAGTTGTGTCAGACAATAGCAGAGCATTCATAGCCAAAACTTATCAATTAACAGTGAATGATTTATGCAGAGATGAGAACCTTCATTGTACATACAGACCTCAGAATTCTGGTTACGTGCAAATAAAGTTCATTAATGGAAACATTACAAAACTCTCAGTGGAGGTCAGGGAAGGGTGGATGGGCCTCCTTCTTACTTTGGGCCTATTGTAACCAACACAGGGAGGGATTCATTCCCAGTATTTTTTTGGAATGTCTCCCCCATTGCTTCCCAGTCTGAGAGATCATCAGTTAGTCAAACTCCACTTCTTCTTCATTATCCAGGCCATCCAGTTCTCCATAACGGCTATTCATCCGACTACCTGAGAGACACAGTGGACTTCTGACTTCCCCAACATATCCCCAGCCACCTTTGATCCTTGTTGTAGTGATACTATATGGCTGAAGGGGGTAGCCAAAGGCAACACAATCAATTTGGAAAAGACTTCCATGAGTTGTGCATTCTTCCAGCTGAGAGGTTAGGTGACATTTTGCCATGGATTCAGCACACACAAGTCAAGAAGGCAGAAGCCACAGATGACAATGCCAAATGAAGTCCCTCCTGAACTTATGGACTCATTAAAACTGAGGTTTCACCAGACCTGAGCCTTTCCATCCCCTATCCACCTATTAGGTATCTTATGAATACAGGATCATAGTTCAACCCCCAACATCCTCAGGCCTGGAACTGGGAACTCAGGGAGGTAGATACTGGAGAAGTGATAGCTAATGGGACTTCAAAGCAGCAACCCAATGTCCCTGTTGACCTTTGCTCACAAATGCCTATTTTGTGTGGTTGTATTGGAAAAAGGGATAATGTGAGATTTTATATTTTGAATAAGGGACAGAAACTTTACAATTTGATATTCCCCCTGTACCCCTATATTGCCAAGGACAAGGGAGTTTTCATTGCAAAAAATGGGATTGTAAAACAGAGATTTTGTGAAAATGCGGGTCTGAATATATTGAAACAATGTCTCCTCTCAAGGCATGTGCACAATAAGAAAATATAATCCAACTTTCATAAAATGAAAGGTGCAGCAGAATGATTTTGGCCTCTGGGAAACAGGGCAACATTGGACTGTATGTTACATGAATGGAGCCCAGGGATAGGCTTATCATAGAGAAGGATCTCCCTCATCCAAGGATCCTAGAGCTTTAGGTTCCAACAAAGATGAGCTACCCATGCCCATGCCCTAACCAACTCTCCCCATCCAAAGCGCTTGACTTGTAACGAAGCAGAGAGAAATCAGGGGTATTCCCTGGGTCAAAAGAGAGACTCCAGGAAAGGGCACCTCAGAAACTGGTTAATTTGGGGCAAGCTGGTTAGCAGGTAGGCCATGGTAGCTCCCAGTGACATCATCAGTAGTCACTTTCCTAGAAAATCTCTTGTATCCAGGAGAACCTTAGAATCTTCTGTGATGTCACCAGTGTTGTGGTGACACCAACTGCTTGTGGAGTATTCCTTCAGAGCCTATTGGGTTCACAACAGGCATGATGTCCATGCTGCTCAGGCTATTTTGGAGGGAGAATAGAATACAAGCAGAGTCCAGACATAGGCAGAAGGAGGCTGGCCTCTTGTCAGATTGTAAAAGAGGAAGAAAGAAATGGTCATGAGGAAGGCACAGTGAGTCCTAGGTTGGGAAGCTTTCTGGAGGAGGTGGGCTTCAGCTGGTCCTTCCAGGAGTAGGGCTTATGATTTGGAGCCTTGACATTCCTCAATGGCAGACCCAGAATCAAGAATTTCTGATGATTAGTTTTGCAGAAAGCCAAGAATTTGACAAGCCTGCAAGAAATTGACAAAGTTGCTTTGTTGAGGGATTTTAATTTCCTGCTGAGTGGCAAAGGATGCCAGAAGCAAGCTCTGTGAGAATAAGAAAGTGTTGCTCCCAGGATAGAGTGTTGAAGCACTTCATCCTCAATAGATTCCTGTACGTTTCATGAGTATGTGATGCCAAGAACAGAGAGGGATAGTCCCCTACTCATGTATCAAGGTCTCAGACACTTTTGTCTTGAACACAGGTGATGTGGGCTGAATTACAGTCTCGGGTAAGTGTAGTAGTGTGTGATCTCTCATCATGCATTTAAGAAGCCTGGACAGGTGTTGGCTTGTGGGAGATGTAAGGTGCTGGTGTTTATGGTCAATCTTTTTTCTGCTAAGCAGTACGAACTACACCGTCAGATATAAGCTGACAATGCTCTCCAATTATTCTTGCTTGGGCCAGTTTATGCATTTCAGAGCTAGAGGGATTACAGTAGGGAGTGAGGCATATGTTTAGTGATGGTGGTTGGGAACAGGAACATAGCTGAGGGGCTCAGCTTGAAGATAGCTTTCCTGTTCTTTCAGAGATTCCCTGTCTCTACAATTCCCTCTTCCTCAGACTTCTGTTTGGGACTAAGCATGGTTTCTCCTTTCCCTGTCCTAATATCTCTACAAGTTCACTCGTATTTATCAACCTACAGGGTCTGTTGGGAAGGCATTATCCAAGCCCTCCACCATCAGTGAGCAGGGGCAGAAAATGAAGAGGTTGGAGAAGCTCAAAAGAGATCTCTAGATGATGAACAATGAGAGAGACGAACTCCGGGGAATCCTGGCCCATTACACCAACAAGAATTTGAACAACAGGTTGTCATTATGCCCAGTTCTTTGCTGACTATCTTGGGTCCTCTCTGTTAACCCTAGATTTCCTCATATCACAGGAGGCTATAACTCCAGGGTGTCCTCATGTCCAAATTCGTTTTGCTGATTGGATTTTAGACACAGAAGGTCAGATAGGAGTGAGATGGAGTCATAGGCTGTTTTGATTCCCCCAAAAGTAAATTAAAGCCTGTGTCATGTATTACACTCTGGGGATAAGGGTCATAGTTTGTGAGCTCTGATTATACATTTAAAGAAGTCTGGACAGGGGTTGACTTGTGGGATATTCTAGGTACGGTGTGTTTATGGCCTATCGCTTTTGTAATTGACCTGGAGGTATTTTTGGTCCAATTGGTCTGTTAAAAGCTGGAGTGGCCTGGTCCCATGTGCTGCCTCTCAGTGTGTAACTGGATTGGCTGCAGGTCATCACTGCTTTTCTCAAATTTTGCCCATTATACTCTGAGATAATGCCACATCATTGTACTTATTTGCCATTGGAATTGTGTTTGAGTGTGTGTGTGTGCATGTTCCACTTAAGATGCAGTGAGTCTATGGAGTGAGATGGGGCCTGAGGATTTACCTGACTCAGATTTCAGGTAACGATAGTGATGAGGCCAGGGAACCTCACTTTCAGCAGCACAGCACATGACCTCTGTGCTCACCTTGGCTATGCATTGGAAACTCCTGGTGTATGTTATAAAGCCTTTTCCCTAAAAATACTGATTATGTCCTTTGGGAATTTATATAGCAATAGAAGAGTCATCACAGGTTTAAGTTGGACCCAGGCTTGTGTCACAGACTCCTGGAAAGTTCTTGGAGAGCTAGTCTATTCCTTCAAGCCTCCTCAGAGAGCTAAAGCAGGTCAGCTCTCTTCTTTTAGTTCCCTGGCTCTACTGGCCCCAGGCCAAGAGTGATCAGTCTAATAAACACCAAGAAGACCCGTTACCAAGGAGCAAGGGTGTGACGTATATGGGCTGGGGTTGTCCACGATTCAGCTTGAATTCATATAATCCTTGAATCCTTAGTTCAGGGAATTATTTGTTTCTTGGGCCATGCCCTACCACAGGATCAACTTTGAGACTGAGATGCTCAAGATGCAACACCAGCAGGTGATGACTGATCTGAAGAAAATGCCCCAGTAGGTCAGTGAGGACTTGTACAAGTGCAAGGAGCTGACTAAAGGAAATCAATTCTGGTTCCTTTCAGGCTGTGCCAGGGACCTGAGCAGACCTTGGGTGCCAGCTCTGTACCCAATCCCACAACATCCAACTCAATTCTTCATAGAGTTAGAAAGAGCAATTCTCAAATTCATTTGGAATAACAAAAATCCCAGGATAGCAAAAATTATTCTCAACAATAAAAGAACTTCTGGGGGAATCACCATTCTGGACTTCAAGCTGTACTACAGAGCAATAGTGATAAAAAACTGCATGGTATTGGTACAGAGACAGGCAGGCAGATCAATGGAATAGAATTGAAGATCCAGAAATGAACCCATGTGTCTATGGTCACTTGATCTTTGACAAAGGAGCTAAAACCATCCAGTGGAAAAAAGCCAGATTTTTCAACAAATGGTGCTGGTTCAACTGGAAGTCAGTGTGTAGAAGAAAGCAAATTGATCCATTCTTATTTCATTGTACAAAGCTCAAGTCCAAGTGGAAATAGGACCTTCACATAAAACCAGATACACTGACACTAATAGAAGAGAAAGTGCAGAAGAGCCTTGAATACATGGGCACAGGGGAAAAAAATTTCTGAACAGAACACCAATGGATTATGCTCTAAGATCAAGAATTGGCAAATGGGATCTCATAAAATTGCAAAGCTTCTGTAGGGCAAAGGACACTGTCAATAGCACAAAATGGCAACCAACAGATTGGGAAAATATCTTTACCAATCCCACATCCGACAGAGGGCTAATATCCAATATATACAAAGAACTTAAGAAATTAAACTCTGGACAACCAAATAACCTTATTAAAAATGGAGTACAGAGCTAAACAAATAATTCTCAGCTGAGAAAACTCAAATGGCCGAGAAGCACCTAAAGAAATGTTCAACATCCTTAGTCATCAGGGAAATGCAAATGAAAACAACCCTGAGATTCCACCTCACACCAGTCAGAATGGCTAAGATCAAAAACTCAGGTGACAGCAGATACTGGCAAGGATGTGGAGAAAGAGGAACACTCCTCCATTGTTGGTGGGATTGCAAGCTGGTACAACCACTGTGGAAATCAGTCTGGCGGTTGCTGAGAAAATTGAACATAGTATTACCTGAGGACCCAGCTATACTACTCCTGGGCATATACTCAAAAGATGCTCCAACATGTAATAAGGAGACACCTTCCACTATGTTCATAGCAGCCAGAAACTGGAAACAACTCAAATGTCCCTCAACAGAGGAATGGATACAGAAAATATGGTCCATTTACACAATGGAGTACTACTCAGCTATTAAAAACAATGAATTCATGAAATTCATATCAATGGAATTAGAAAATATCCTGAGTGATGTAACCCAATCACAAAAGAACACAGATGGTATGCACTCACTGATCAGTTGATATTTACTTAAAAACTCTCAATACCCAAGATACAACTCACAGGCCACATGAAGATCAAGAAGGAAGACCAACGTTTGGGTGCTTCGATTCTTCTTAGAAGGAGTAACAAAATACTCATGGGAGCAAATAAAGAGACAAACTGTGTAGCAGAGACTGCCCCACCTGGGGATCCATCCCATGTGCAGTCGTTAAATGCAGACACTGTTGTGGATGCCAGGAAGTGCATGCTGACAGGAGCCTGATATAGCTGTCTCCTGAGAGGCTCTGCCAGAGCCTGACATATACAGAGGCGAATGCCCATAGCTAACCATTGAACTGATCACAGGGTTCCCAGTGGAGGAGTTAGAGAGAGGACTGAAGGAGCTGAAGGGGTTTGCAGCCACATGGGGAAAGCTACAATACCAACCAACCAGAGCTCCCAGGGTCTAAACTTCCAGTCTTGGAACACACATTGAGGGATTCATGTCTCCAGGTGTATATGTAGTGGAGGATGGTCTTGTTGGGCATCACTGGGAAAAGTGGCCCTTGGTCCCATGAAGGCTGGATGCCCCAATGTGAGGTAATGTGAGGGCGGGGAGGTGGGAGTGGGTGGGTGGGGGCCCACCCTCATAGAAGCAGGAGGAGGGTGAATGGGATAGGGGTTTCCTGGAGAGGGATGGAGAAAGGGGATAACATCTGAAATGTAAATAAATAAAATATCCAATAAAGAAAATCAATTCTACTGGTCAGTGACTAACAGTGCTGTGACCCCAGCAGTAGTTCCAGAATGTGTCTGCCCATCCTTGTCTTTGAACCAAAGTGAGGGTTCAGGTTCTATACTGTTTTCCTCTTAACAGGAAGCCTGCTTCCATCAAAGGAAGATTCTAGGATTTTTACCTCTTGAACTCATTTTGACAAAGTGTGAAGAGTCTGTGAGCCCCTCCAATAATTGTCATTGCTAAGTCAGTATCCTGTAGATAGAAAAGGTTTGCACCATGATGGAGATTATCAATCAACCTTGAGTCTCTGCGGTTCTGAAAGTAGACTTATAGATTTGGTTTGCATGAGACACATAGAAAGATTGTGTACCTGTTGGGTCTCCTCTCCTCTCCTAGAGAAAATTTGCTCTCTACCTACAGGTGGTTTTCTAATACCATGGACATATAAACACACATGGGGCCCATGACCTCTTCTGGGAGATACATGAGTCCCTGTTGGTGTCAAGGTTTTAAGAAGTACCTTGAGTCTTCTGGAATGTGGAATGTGCTCTCTGGATTTGACCTTCCTCTATGTGATGCTCCATGGCTACTCTGATCTGTAGTCTGGGGATGTCTGGGGATTAGGACTCATGATGGGGGGATGGTACCTGGAGAAGAGGAAGATGGATGCTGCCTGGGAGCCACCATTTTTTGTTTGTGGTTCTTTTTCAGGAATTGCCACCTCCTGACAGAGTCTATTCAGATGATGACCACAGTAAAGATATTGTGGAATGAGATCAGACAACTGCTAGGGGAACAGATTGCACTGGGAGAGTGCTGTAAGGAAACAACAAGGCTGTGTGTGGAGGCTAGCATGAAGATATATGACCTATGTGCCAAGCAGCAGCATTGGATGAATGGCACATCAGGGCAGGCTGTCTTCATGTGTAACCAGAAGCACAGTCAAGCCCATGTAGCCATCGTCCACCTTATCCAGGCGCTCTCCTATGTCTCATCCAGTTGGTCATTTCTGTGATCACTTACAAGACTTTCTGTGGAGTTCACCTCTTACAAGAACTTGGAGGAGAGGTGTGGGGAAAATTTAGAGGCCGCCACAGCGGTGGGGGCCCAGAGGGGCTTCCACGCTGAGGCGGGTCCCACATTCAGGAGGAATCCTATGGTTCCAGCGGCCTGGAGGCCTTGGTGGGGGCAGGCCCCAATAACACGAGGAAGTCCTTGGTTCCAGAAAGGTTTATTGTCATGGCAGATGGTGGATGGATCTAGGCATACCCCCAGAACTCAGGGCAGTCCCGAGTTATATAGGGAGAGAGAAAGGGGGAGGATTGGGGGAGGATCTGGGGGAGGCATGCTTAATTTGCTCTGTCCTCTGGCCTTCATTAGTATGTAAATCCCTAGGGCCTGAGGCCTATAGTCTGGCCTATGTGACTGAACAATGTAATTCTATGGAGACGTGACTGCTTTTTAGGATCCTGGGTTCTGGAGGGCACCGATCTCCTGCCAGTTCTCACGCAGAATCCCACGCAGAATCCCACGCAGAGTCTCGGGGTTCTAGGCACCTGCTCAACCATGACCCAGGATACCCTCACTCAGTCCCACAGATAGGCAGGTTCTCTCTGTGCGTGTGTGTGTTTGAAGGCATGCACTACGTGTTTCTGTGCATACAAGTATATATTTGTATGTATATATACATATATTCACTTGGTCAGCAAATATCCTAAACGATAATAGAGGCCACCCTAAATGGGAAAAGTACTCTGTCAGTTCACTTTGCATCAAGGAAACATCAAATACAGCAGCCCATCATCATGCCGCTCCACCTAGCTCAATAGAACAAAAGGAGACAAAAAATTGTGTAAAGTCAGATTTTCAACTGTTGGTAGAGGGAAAACTTCTTATCCACATTGAAATCGTTTGAAGGAAAACAAAGGACTATGGTACATGACGGCAAGGAGGAGGCTGCTGTGTCAAATCCATGTGCCTGAGAGCAAAAAAAAAAAGGCTGGCTAAGGGTTTGTGTCCCTTCTCTGCTCTTGGTGGATAGTGACTGGCTGCTGGAAGGTCAGGTGGCTCGTTGCATCTTCTCAGCATCCTGGTTTGTTTTCCTCATTGCCTGCTACCATTTTCTATCCAACTTTACCTAAAGTTGACTCAGTTATCCTTGGCCTTGGAGTTTGACCTGGGTGTTATTATTCGAAAGACTGAGTTGCTTGGTGTTGCATCTGCATCTAGTAGAAGGCCCATAACTATGGTGAGCTGCTAGAACAGGGTTGTCTCAGACAGACCCTTAGGCTCATGGTAGTCTAAAGCACTCACCCTGTGTTCTGTCTGTAGCAAAGTCCTATGCTTGTATTTGTGAATACATGTAATTGTATGTGTTCAGGAGTGTGCATATCTGGGTGTGTGTCTCTCCATCAGTATGTGTGTCTGTAAGCATGCATGCCTCCATTGACAATATCTTCTAATGACCAGGATGAGGATATATTAGAGGAAAGTCTGCAGGACCCATTGAAGCAGAGAGAACTTCTCACTGAGCAGAGATAACTTCTCACTGGACTTGGCTGAAGGGACCCAGCATCATTTCGATGTCTCTGAGATGAGGAAGGAGCCCAGGATGGGAGGAGCCAAGTAGATTTCCTGTACCTGTGTAACTGACTTTTTGGGTGTCTGGCCTTCTACATAATTCTCAGCCTCAGTTAGCAAAGAGTACCTCAGAATATTGTTCTGGTCCAGTTTAAAAGAAGTTCTGTCCATGAAAGACTTGTGATCCATAGAGTTCCTGGCAATTGTGTACTCATTCGTCCCTTCTGAGCTCACCTAGTATTATATGAACCCATTGTCTTTTAAGTCTCCCAACTAATATTCCTACAGTAGCCTTAAGCAAAGCAGGAATATCGCCTCTTTTCTTCATGAGCATCTCCTTTAGAGTTCAGTGCCTACTCTTGGGAAAATTTGCATGCAGCATACTTTTGCTGATTATAGTATCTCTTCAGTGTACATGTATTTCTGGTGAAATGGTTTCTCTGGGTATTTGTAGATATAAGTGTTGACAAGTGGAACCCAGGCAGATTCCAGCGCTGGAGACATAATAATGGCCTACACTTTAGTGGTGGCCAGGCTCCCCAGAAGGCCCTCACATGGTTTTCTAGGTTGTTCGCATCTCTCCTGAAGTGAGATTCAGATAGTGCCTCACTTTTTAAAAAATATAATATATATGGGTGATCAGAGTAATGCGATATTCACAGGTCAGTTTCTAGCAGTTTTTAAAAGCTGAGAAAAAAATGCAAGCTCATGAGATTACCCTTTTCTTACCCTTCTCTCTTGGTGATAAAGGGAATGACCTTAGCTGAAAGGTCATACTGGATTATCCTGCTGAATAGAGCTGCTGGGGCCTGGATAGCTGACAAGATGAGTCCTCACCAGGCCTTTGTCTCTTCCTCTCTTAGGTCTGAAGTACTCCAGCAGAAGTGGGAAGAGTGCACAGACCAGGACAAGAGCTCCCTCAGACAGAACTGTCCATCAGGAACACTGAGTGTGCAAAGAAAGTGAACAACTCCTGCATCTCATTCCTAATAACCATGGCAAACTTGGGCTGCATTTTCTTCCTTTTCTTGGTTTCCTATATGTGACGAGGCCTTGATTTTGTCTAGTTTTTGGTCTAGCAAGAGTGCATGTTTGGAGGGTTTCAGGGAATTGTTGAGGGACATCAAGATCTGCTGAGCATCCAGGAGGAGTCTGAGAGTATAAATTGTTGTGTGTTCTGATGGTTCATCAAGAATAACTTCATGGAAACCAGTCAAGTGAATTTGAAAGGCTTTGAGCTATTACCTGTAACATGCCTCATGGTTACCCTTCAGAGGACTTGTCCATCAAGAATACCCAATGAGGCATGGCTACATTCATCTTGAAGAGATTATTACCATCATTGACTCCATTTCCACTCTGTTTCCAAGGCCAGCAATGGGCTGTAGGTCTGTGCTGCAAAATCTGCAGGAGAGAATACTACTTAGCTTAATTATTGTGTTTGGGTTTTTGTTTGAGCTTTGATTGCTTTATGTGTTTAGTTTTTTGTTTTCATTTGAAGTTTTGTTGTTATCTTTTTTGTTCCTGTAATTAATTTTCTGTTTTCCTAAGGCTTATATACATTTTACTCATTGACTCACCACTTTCAGATGTTTTTTGAATAAAATTAATGTATTCATATGAATAAAAATATAACTTCTAACATTTCACTCATAAGAACCTCCTGTACTTGTGTGTGGTTCTCCATCCTGTATCAGGGAACAATGGCTTTCTGAAAGTCGCATGTGGCTTGGGCTTCAAAATCAGTTCCGAGCTAGTCAGAGCTACACAGAACTGTACTCTTGATGTAGTGCATCAAACTCTGTGGATCCCAACTTCATGATGAAAAAAGTATCCTTGTGCTCATAAATTTAGCTACCACTATAATGTACTTTTCTGTGGACAATGATGTTGGACAAAGAAAGGAGTAATACAGCCGTATTTCTCTAATATGTCCCAGGAAATACAAACATTCAATAATGGAGTATAAAAAACCAGGAAACAAGAGCTGTATGCCTCTGGTTTTCTTGAAATATAACATTATCTATAACTGCAGACCAGAGATAATGAATTCCAAGACCTTTGGGGAGATGGATTTTTTTTATTATTGATGTTGGTTTGTTTGTAGTTCTTGATAATGATGATTTTTGTGCTATTGGCCTTGACAATGTATTTGATACCTTTTTTGGGGGGGTGGGGGGCTGAGATTGTTTTTGTTTTTGAATTATTTGTTTTACCTGCTGTAGATCTGTGCACTATATGCATGCTATTCCACCAGAGGCCAGCAGAGGGCACTGGATTCCACCTGAACTGAAGTGACAGAGGATTGTTTATTGCCCTTTTGATCCTCTGAGATACAAATTCTCAAAATGCTGAGTTATGTCTCCAGGCCCTACCATGGATTTTTGTCCTCCCTTGTGTGGTGTATTAGTTGAACTGGATTGGACTGGATCACACCAACCAAAGAGGGAAGTTTCTTGAGACCTGTAGGGACACATACTGGGGCAGTCATGTGAATGGCCTGTACTGCCAGGCATGTATGTAGGGCATTTGTGGGTTGAGGATCATGGCTCAGCATCTCAGCATTTTCAGGGTTGAAGCAGATCTCTCATATCTCATCCTGGGTGACAATGCAGATGAGGCCCATCAGATGAAATGCAGAATTGAGAAACTCTCCTGGGGTGGAGATGGTAAATAAATCACGATGATGTACCGTCTAAGCAGTGTAAAGGGCAAGCTTCAGACTAGCCTGTGGGGAAGGAGCCTATAGCAGAGACCACAAACTTCTAGTGGAGAACGCTTCCTTCCAAGACTAGGAAGGGAGAGGGGTGGTAGATGCTGCTCTTTTACCACAGTAGATCTCACAGCATATTAGGAAGTGTTTCTCCCAGATGAGTGATTCTTGTGATGCTCCCATGAATCCTATGACTTCTTAGACTGGCTATGTGTCAGAGAGGTAATGTGTGAAGGAAGTAATCTCATGTGTCTCCAGATTGGTGCTGTCAGACCAAGGGCAAAACGAATCTACTCCTTATGAATGACAGAAGCATACACAGAGAACATCAGTATGATACAGAGATTCTTCAGTTCCATGACTGAGGTGATCAGACTGTGAGTTGTCTCAAATAAAGGAACTTGCTGCCAACTCTCCAAACCTGAGCTCCTTCCCTTGGACCCACATGGTTTAGGGAAAGATCAAACCTCCCACAAATTGTTATTTGGTTTTGATGGTGTTGGGGTGTAAGATCTTAGGCCACAGAAACTAAGACATCTAGTTTCCCATTTCTTGCTTATGCTATAATCTCTGCATCTGATCTATTATAGTGTGTTTCTTTTGAGAGATTTCTTTGTCTATTTTAATTTTATTGCCAAGAAGCTATAGAAACTAAGAAGGTCTGCACCAGAGCATCTCACCAAAAAACAGGTTACAGGAATGTGGCCACTGGGGATATAACTGAGCTGAGACTCTTATGAGACACACACTGCTCTAAAGGCTGTCCTCTAGACTCCTGGTATAGTAGTCAGCAATCCCTAACAGAACTTATAGGATGAACCTGTCTGCACTTAGAAAGGGGATTTATTAGAATGATTACAGTCTATGGACCAGATAATTCAACAATGCCTGATTATGAATGGAGAGTCCAAGAATCTAGAGGTTGCTCAGTCCACTAGGCTGGATGTCTCATTGTGTCTTCAGTATGTGGTTAAATCCTCAATGAGCAGGCTCTGATGCCGTTGAAGGAATGGACATGCTAGACAGGTGAGTGCAAGCAGGCTACAAATAAAAGCTTCTTTATTCTAGTCCTCATTTAGACTTCCAGAAGAAGGTATGGTCCAGATTACATCTGGGTTAAATTTCCAGGTTAAAGGTATGATTTCCTACCTCAAAGATCTAGATTTCAAGTTAAGCAGAAATCCTTCACAGATGTGACCTCTATTTTTGGTTTTAATTAATTCCAGATGAAGTCCAAGTTGAAAACCAAGAATAGCAATCACAATCATATTCCCTGCTTCAATAATATTCTTGAGCAAATGTTATACTAAAGATTGAAAGAAAAGAATGAGTATAATGAAATGATACATCTAGTTATCTCTAGATTTCATGCTCGTGATGACGTTTAAGGGGCTCCTTTATGACCATGGATTTCGCAAATAGGACTAAATAACTTGTCTCTCATGTTTTGAGGGACATGGGGGGGGGAGTAAGAAACCAATTTAAAAACAATCTGTTTTTTTCTAAAAGTGGAAATTGAAATTCAAATAAGTATAATATGTCTAGCAGTAATTGTTTCTGAAATTACTATATGAGAGTGTGAATGAGTAGCTTTTAAAAAGAAAGAAAAAAGGCCTAGTACAGCAAACACATTGGACCTGACAGAAAGAGAGAGTTTCCCAGGTCATTTGATTTTGACCTTGAACTTCTCCAGATCACTTCTTGCTCACTCCATGAATCTTGAGATGGAAAAAAAAAACCTTCCTCCCTTAAACAGGAGAAACCAGGGAAGACCACTGTGTGCTTTTTTTTTTATATAAACAACAAGTAGAAGCATCCGATTGCTTTCAAAGCAAAAATACTTTATTTTATGATTTGAAGTTTCTCCTTGTGTTTGAAGAGGCAGGGTTGGAGGCAGCAGCACTAGGAAATGGACAACAAAGCTTCCATTTGTCTAAGCCTCTGAGGTTTTCAGAACATCAGCTTCAATAGTCTGTATTTAGGATCACTCCTGGGTACTTCACAGTAAATATTTTAATCTGCAATATTTTATTATATATTTTCAGACTACTGTGAGGTGAATTTTTCCAAGACTTTCTTCTCAGTATGTTTTTTATTGGTATGAAGGAAGGCTACTGACCTTTGTATGTTCATCTTGTATTCTACTGCTTTTATGAATGTATTTATCAGTCTTAAGAGACTGTGATACATCTTTAGAGTTTTAAAAATAGAATCATATCATCTGCAAATAAGAACATTTTGACTTCTCCTTTTTCCATTTGTACTGCCTTGACCTACCTACTTTAGTTGTCTTATTGTTCTAGCTAAGACTTCAAATATTGTACTGAATAGGTATGAAAACAGTGCATATTCTTGTCTTGTTCCTGAGTGTAGTGGAATTGCTTTGAATATTCTCTCTTTAGCATGATGCTAGCTGTGGGCTTGTTGTACATTGCCTTTATGATGCTGTGATACATCCTCGATAGCCACAGCGTCTCCAGGACTTTTTTCATGAATAGATATTGGATTTTATAAGAAGCCTTTTTGCAACTCATAAGATGATGGTATTTGTACCTTTTAGTCATTTTATATTATAGAATACTTTTGTTGATTCATGTATGTTAAATTAACCTTGCATGTCCGGGTTAGAAGAAACTTATGTGGTTGAAGATTATTTTTTAATGTAATCTTGAATTGGTTCACAAGGATTTTATTGAGAATATGTGTGTATAGGTTCACCATGGAAATTGGTCTGTAGTTCTACCTCCCTCCCTCCCTCCCTCCCCCCCTCCCTCCCTCCCTCCCTCTCTCCCCTCTCTCTCTCTGTCTGCCCACCTTTCTTTTTCTCTATCAATTGTAGGGTAATACTGGATTAAAAAAAGAATTTTGATGTATGTGATCTTTTTTTCTGTTTTCAAAATAGTCTAAGAAATGTTGAATGCTCTTTAAATGTTTAATCAAATTGTAAAACTGAATACATATGGTACTGGGCTTCTCTTAGTTGGGGGATTTTTAATTCATACCTCTATATCATTGGATAGTATGGCACCATTTAAATTATTCACATTATCTTGGTTTAATATTGATCTATCATATACATCTAGGAAACCATCAATACTTTAACAGAATGTTCTAGTTTGGTGGAATATAAATTTAAAAAGACTTGTCTTCTCTCCATGTCTTGTTTTTTTCTCTTTAATTTTATTAATTCCACACTTTTCTTTCTTTTGTTTAACTTGGCCAGAAGGTATGACAATCTTGTTAATATTTTCAAAGAACCAACTCTTTGTTTCATTGATTCTTTATATTTTTGTTCTTGTTTTACTGATTTCATCCATGATGAACTGGATATCGATGTTATATCCTCCCACAGGCTCAATGGCTGTCATGAAAGATGGGACAGAGAGACTGTGGGAGCCTGACATCAGGGAGGATCAGAGGGAAACAGTGTCTTCTGGATATGACATGACAGCTGCCCTCATGACACATAGTAGCTGTGGTCACCTGCACAGCGTCAAGCCAGTCGACAGTCATGCATGGAGTGGGAAGGGTCCATGAGCCCCTACTCCTATCTTATGTACTATTGACAGTTAGTGTCTTCTGGTGGAGAGACGAACAATTTTCTGTAAGGATTTATTATGAGGTTATTAAACAATTATTTAATGTAGAAGAGATATAAACATGGGATACAAAGAAACAGAGAGTGATGTGGGTAGCATAAATGGGAGGAATATCAACAAAATACATTGCTTGAAATTCACAAACAATAAAAAATTAAAGTATATTCATCAATATTATAGACACTAAGAATGTTTCATTATATAGGGATGTTGCATTAAGTGACTTTAATAAATTCTGTTAACTACAACACGTCTGCCAATTCTATGAGTTCAATGATAGAGGATTATCTAATTTGTCATGAATAGTGCTTTTAAGTGGCTATTTGCAAAAGTGTAAACATTATTTCCAAGTACACATCCAATAATAGGCTAATATAAAATACATTTGAAAAAACAAAACACTATGTATCAATAAAACAAATAATTAAAATGGGCTACATATCTAAACAGAGTATTCACAATAGAAGAAACTCAAATAACGGAGAAACACATAAGAAATATTCAACATCCTTGTACATCACAGAAATGCAAATCAAAACTACTCTGAGATCCCTTCTCACACTTATCAGAATGACCAAGGTTAATAAGAGTAGTGACAACTCATGTTGTCTGGGATATGGAGCAAGGGGAACATTCATATACTCCTGGTGGGAATGCAAACTTCTACAGCAACTATGGGAATCAGTGTGATGCTTCTTCAGGAAGGTGGGAATTGGTATGCCTCAACATATAACTCCTGGACATGTATCCAGATGTTGATTCATCTTAGTATAGAGCCACTACTCAACCTTGTTTGCTGATGCTCTATTATAATACTCAGAAATTTGAAATATTCAAGTTGACCCTCAACAGATGAATGCATAAAGAAAATGTGGTGTATTTACATTTAGATTACTGCTTATCAGCTAAAAAAAAGGAGAAAAGAAAGCATGAAATTTGCAGGACAATGAATGGAAATAGAAAATGTCATCCTGGATGAGGTAAGCCAGACTAAGACAGACAAATGGGGCCATGTTCACTCATATGTGGATGTTAGTTGTTAATTCTACAATTTGTGTAACTATACCTTCAATATAGAGCAAAGAATTAGGGAAATTGGACAGAATTCTAAATTTTGGGAAATAGAAATTCACTAATTGATGGCTGAGGGACATTGTCTGGAACAGGAAGGTCAAATGAGAAGGCACAGGGAATAGGGAGACAATGGAAGGAATATAGAGAGTGACAGCTAACACTGAGGGCCATTTAAGGCATTGTATAGAAACCTAATAGAGTAGAAACACTCTATTTTTAAAATTTTTATAAAGGGAACTAATGATTTATTATAGGTACAAGGACAGAAGATAAAATATTTACTGGATTTGTCTATATGTAATTTCAATACTAAGTCACAAAACTTATGGATTTTAACTTTCAATGAACCTATGTGACAGATAATGACTGTCTAGTTTTAATGAAGACATGCAAACATCTCTGCTGTAAACTTCTTTTATTTATTTATTTATTTATTTATTTATTAGCAATTTTATTTGTTTGCATTTCAAATGTTATCCTCCTTCTTGGTCTTCCCTTCACAAACTCCCATGCCATCCCCCTGCCCTTTTCTTCTAAGACTGTGCCCCCCATCTACCTACCTACTTGCACCTCATCCCTCTGGTATCTCCTTTCTCTGAGACATCAAATTTCCACAGGACCAATTGTTTCCCTTCCCAGGGATGCCAGATGGGGCAGTTGTCTGCTACATATGCTACTGGCTCAACTCTTTAGGTGATGGTTTAGTTCCTGGAAGGTCTGAGGGGTCCAGGTAATTGATATTGTTGTTCATATTGGGTTCCAATTGCCTTCAGCTCCTTCAGCCTTTCCCCTAACTCTTCCACTGTGGTCCCCAGGCTCAGTCCAATGGTTGGCTGTGAGTATCTGCATTTGTCCCAGTCATGTGCTGGCAGAGCCTCTCAGAGGATAGGCATATGAGGCTCTTGTATGCAAGCACATCTTGGAATCAGGAATGGTGTCAGGATTTGGTGCCTGTGGATGGAATGGATTGCACAGTGAGGTGGTCATTGAATGGCCTTTCCTTCAGCCTCTTCTCCATCTTTGTCCCCACATTTCCTTTAGACAGGGACAATTCTGGGTTAAAAAATTTGAGATGTGGAGGTAGCCCCATCCCTCCACTGGGGGCCATGTCTATTTACAGGAGGTGGTCTCTTCAGGTTTTATCTCCCTACTGCCAGCTATTTCAGCTAATGTCATACCCATTGGGTTGTGGGAGTGTCTCCCATGCCTGGCATCTGGGATTTTCTAGAAGTTCTCCAAGTTCCCCACTCCCACTGCTACTTATTGCTATTCATTCCCCTGGCTCTCTAGACTTCTCTCCTCTCTCATCCAATATCTGGTACTCCCCCTTTATATTTCTTCTTTCCTTGCTCCCACCCAGGCCCTTCCATCCCACTGCCTCCAATCATTATTTTGTTCCTCCTTCTAAGTGGGTTTGAAGCATGCAAAATTTAGTCCTCCAACCTTCATGTAATCTGTGAGTTGTGTAGTGGATATTCTGAGATTTCGGGATAATATCCACTTCTCAGTGAGTACATACCAGGTAATGTCATTTTGGATCTGTGTTCCTTCACTATTTTCTAGTTCCATCCATTTGCCTACAAAGTTCATGATGTCCTTGTTTTTAATAGCTGAATAATATTCCTTTGTGTAAATGTTCCTCATTTTCTATATCCATTCTTCTGTTGAGCTGTATCTGGGTTGTTTCAAGCATCTGGCTATTGTAAATAAGGCTGCTGTGAACATAGTAGAGCATGTATCATTGTAAAATGTGGACCATCTTTTGGGTATATGTCCAGGAGTGGTATAGCTGGGTCATCAGGTAGAGCTATTTCTAATTTTCTGAGGAACCTCCATATTGATTTCCAAAGTGGTTGTAACAGCCAACAATCCAACAGCAATAGAGGAGTGTTCCACTTTCCCCACATCCTTGCCAGCTCTGCTATTGCCTGAGTTTTTGATCTTAGCCATTCTGATTGGTGTACGGTAGAATATCAGTGTCATTTGAATTTGCATTTCCCTGGTGACTAAAGATGTTGAACCTTTCTTGAGACATTTCTCAGGCATTCAGGATTCCTCAGTTGAGAATTCTTTGTTTAGCTCTGTACCCCATTTTTAAAATTAGGTTACTTGGTTTTGTGGAGCTTAACTTCTTGAGTTCTTCGTATATTTTGGATTTTAGCCCTATATTGGATGTAGGGTTGGTAAAAATCTTTCCCCAATCTATAGGTTGCCATTTTTAATATTGAATAAATAGGAAAATAGTGGACAACCATGTCTTGTCCCTGTGTTTAGTGGGATTGCTGCATACTTCTCTACATTTAATTTGATGTTGACTGTTGGTTGTTGTATATTGCCTCTAATATGTTTATGTGCCTTGGATTCCTGATCATTCCTAGGCTTCTATCATGAAAGGGTATTGTATTTTGATGAAGGATTTATTAGCATCTAATGAGGTAGATGATCATGTAATTTTTTCTTTGAGTTTGTTTATATAGTTTATATAGTTATATGGCTTCTTTTAATTATGGTTTTTAAACACTCTAACATCTATTTTAGCCCATCACCTACCAGATATTGTAAAGAAGAAAAGGTGAGAGGGAAGTGGGTCTGTTTAGAAAGGGTTCTTTAGAGAAAACCCTGTATGCATTGTCAGGAAATCAGCAGTTCAGTTCACAGGGGTCAGCAGTGGCAGCTCGATCCACTGGCATACACTTTATGGATAAGCTAGTAAGCCATTATGGTAGAGTTTGGATAGCAAACACAAAGTTTATTTCTCTCTGCATATAGACTACCTGAGGGTCTCTGTATTGGCTGCCATCGACAGCAGAAGGAACCTTTGCTAATGATAGCTGAGGAAGTCATTGACTTATGGGTATAGCAGAGTTACTGTTAGGACTCATTTATTGCTACTTTCTGAAGTGGAAATGAAGGGTTCTTTGGAATGTCAGTTATTTTGAATGGTGTTTTGCTGAGGCAAACACATGAATGAATGTGAAAGACTAAGGGAGACTCACGAAGGAGTGTTTTCCTGAAGTGAACACAGGTGAAAGAGGAAGACAGACTTGTTAAAAAACATTTCCCGGAAGCAGACACAGGAGAAAGTATGTTCTGCTAAAGCAAGCACCAAGGTGACATATTGAATCCTTTAGAATCTTGAGGGTAATTGATCAAATTCTGCAGTTCAAAAGGCAACAGGAAAACTGCCTTACTACCCCTGGACCACCAAACATTGCACGGACCTTGGGAAGGGGACAATAACCCACATATTTTTTGTCATTTCTAATTGCCCCAGCACAAGACCTTTTGTTTAAACTGAAAGCTACAATCATCTTCTCTATAACGAGGCACAGTTAGACTTTCAGATACCAACAAAAGGTGTTTTGCCATTTGTCTAAAGAGTATCGTCTAGTTGAAAGTTCTGCCAGCAATCAGAAGATATAATTGGACAATTTCTGAGATTTGTAGTAAAGATTCTCCAAGGTATGGATGGAAAATAACACTCCAGCACTGGCCCTAAATCATATTGCTATAATTGTTCAGATACCATTGTCCAGATTAAGAAATACCCAATGATTCTAGAAGCAAAAGAGGGAATTAGAATCCATATTGCCGTGCTCAGTGAGACAGGCATCCTGATGCTCTGTTAGTCTCTCTGGAATGCATCACTCTTACCTGTGAAGAAGCCTAGGACCCCTGTTTATAGAACCTTCCATGATCTGAGCGAAGTGCATAACAAGATTGAGAATATCCACCCCATTGTTCCAAACCCATACATTTTCTTGTCTTTGATTGCTCGAGAGAAATAAGTGTAGAATGTCTTGGACCTGAAACATACAGCCAGTGTAGACTTAGATTTTTCAAAATTTAATTTTATTAAGGGTTCTCAATGGCTTTGAGCCAGCTTCTAGCCCACCATCCAAAGGTAGGAGAGAAAAGATGGTAAACAGGACAAAGGGATGTGGACCTGTTTAGAAGTAGTTCCTTAAGGACATTCCAATCTCCACTATCAGCATACCAGCAATTCAGTTCAGTAGTTGTCAGGAGCCATCATAGGACAAGCTAATAATTAGTAGGTGATCTTGAGATGGTCTACTTTGATTATAAACCGGGACAGATTTGCTCTATAGTCAAGGCACATGCATGAATCTGTATATGAAGTTAAATGAGTTTTCACATATATGCCTATGTAAAAGTTTTACATCCGTGTCTCCTTAAGACAAATTCTTACCCTCCACATATGCTTTCCCCCTCTGCAACCTCAAGAAGAACTGACAAGAAAGAAGACCCCACTGGGGCTGGCCCTCAGCAAGTAGTTTTAGGTACCAAACAGGAATCTGAAGCAGTGGCAAGATCCAGTAGAACCAGCCAGGGTTCGAATCTGCACTAGTCGGTGTGAGCAACTAGAATCAGCTGAGAGACCAGGAGCAGTGCTCTGCCTTGCCTCTCTCAAAAAAGTGAAGAGCAGTGGAGACAAAGAATCAAGACCAAGGAAGTTTTGCAAATCTAGCTATGCAAGCTCCCCATCACTGTCCATGAGTCCTATTTATACTTTCTCCAAACATAATGTGTCCTCCTAAGAGTCTGGCCTCAGCAAAACACTATATGAGTCTGACTAAGCCAAAAACCATGTGCCTCTGCACTACATGACACATCCAGAAAATCAACTTTAAGCTACCCTTAGGCAAAGGCGACTCATTTAAATTTTGAATGACAGATCCAGAAGGAGGTTAAAGTGAGAAAACTACTTAGGTTGGGTGGAGATATTCTGATCAAGGCTCAATGCTTTAATGTCACAGCTGGAGGTATCTCAAGGCAAGCTCATCAGGCAGTCTATTCTTCTCAGCTCCTGTAGCAGACTGTGGGTCGCCAAGGTGGTTAACACCTGAGTCTGGTCTGTTGTGGTAAACAGAGATGTTGTGAGATCCTTCAGGCCTGCTCAAGGCTGGGGGAAGCTACTGGTATTATATCCCTTGTTTAATCCTTATCTTCTATATACTCCTAATATCCTGAATGTATTTCAGATTTTTTCCTGAAATTAATAGTATGAAAAATGTAAGTGGTTTGAGAAATAATCCCAATAAAACTCATTGATTCACTGAAAAAAAAAAAAAGAAAGAAAATTACTTAGACCAGATTTTCCAGAGGATTTAAAATTTCTCCAGCCCTGTTTGTTGAGACACTAAGTGCTGACCTCTTGCCCTCTTGTCAGAAGTTTCACAGGACCCAACACTTACAGTAAATACATGATATCCTTTTAGCTTTGTTCCTGAAGTAGATTGTGAAGGGGTCTGGGAGGAACTGAACTGCTGCAAGAAGAACAGACACAGTACAGAGTGTCAGCTAAGGAAGGCCAACTTTGTTCATAAGAGGATATCAATGTTAGATTTCAACTGAGGGGAAGTAAAGCAAAGGTTTGCTGACTTCCTACAGATCCCAACACCAAGACTAAATGACAGGTTTGAATGATCCACCATGTGGTTGGGTATTGTAGCCCTTGCATACCAGGGTTTTCATAAATAGCAAAGCCTCTATACACAAGCACAAATGAGTGGACTGATCTCCTAATCAGGAATAAATTGAACAAAATTTGCTTGAGACTTTAAAGAGAAATGGTTTTTGGATCCAGTCCCAGCACTTCCAGATGCTTCCAAACTTTTCATCTATTTGTCTATGAAACAAAATGTACAGTAAAAGTGTTTAAACACATTTTAGGGCCATGGAATCACTCTGCGTTATACTTGTCCAAACTACTGGAACCTAAAACCTCATGTTGGCTCACATATCTAAGCCGTGGCAGCAACCACTATTCTAGTGAAAGAAGCAGAGAAGTTAACTCTGGGTCAGGATCTTTTACTCATAAACACCCATGCAGTTGTGGTTCTCCTCAAAGGAACACGAGAACCCTGGCTGTATGACTTGTGACAGAGTAACAGGTCCTACTCCTGAACCATCCTGAAGGCTGGTTTGAAAAAATGCACTGCCGTAAATATTGCTAACCTCTTACCTTATGATGATGCACAGATGCTCATCCATGATTGTATGAGGAAACAACCATGATCCAGGGCATCTGTCTAGACCTAATGGCACCCTCACACCCCATGACTGATTCTGATGCAGTGTTCCTCATGGATGGGGATATCTCCATTAAATATGGAACCAGGTACACAGGGGCTTCAGCAGTTACTGTAAGTGAAATGATTTGGACCCAAGCCTTAGAGCCAGAATAGATAGTGAAAAGGAAGATCTATCATCATATACCAGGAAAGCCACTATACTGCACATGTACATGTTATGATCTTTAGGGAAAGAGGGCTCCTCACTGATGACAGAAAGGATATTAAAAACAAAGAGGAATTCTTGGTTCTCCTCTTTGGAAACTATTTGCTTTCCCCCATGTGTTACTTTGTTTCAATGTTGAGGACATCAACTTAATGTCTTCCTTGAGGCCAGAGATAACCACAACACAGATGTGGCTACCCAACAAGGGGCCCAAAGAATGGTGGAGCCCCATAACATTCTGGACACATAACATGACCCACTGGTGCCTGATAGTATTCCAAGGGGAAATAAAGGATGTAAAAAGAACAAAAGGAGAACTTCAACCAAAAGGTTGGTGGTGGACACCAGAGGGATGGATCACTCTTCCAGTAAATATTAGCCAGGTTATGGTAACTAACCATCACCAAGCTACCTGTCTGGGTGTCACAACACTTTCTGAGTTTCTCAGAACAAGGTATGTTATAATTAGACTTGACAGACTGGCCTAAAATATCTAAGCAACATGTCAGGTCTGTAGTAAAGTAAATCTAAAATACAGATACTTCTCCCTGAATGAAGCACATATAAGGGACCAAAATTCCAGTCAATTGTGGGAAACTAACTTCACTGATATCTAGCCTGCTAGGGGAGGATAAGAGTACATGCTTGTCTTTACTGATACTTTTTCTGGGTGGTAAGACACTTTCCCCACCAGAATGAAAATCTCAAAGAGAGAATAAAAAGCTCCTCCATGTATTCATCCAACAACTTTACCACCCCCTCAGAATTGTGTCACACAATAGCTGAGCATTCATAGCCAAAATTTGTCAGTTTATAGTGAATGATAAATGCCTAGATGGGAACATTCGATGTGCATGCAGACCTCAGAGTTCTGGCAACATGCAAATGAAGAAAAGGACACTAAAGAAAACATTACAAAACTCTCATTAGAGTCCAGGGAAGGGTGGATAGGCCTCTTCCTTACTTTGCACCTACTGTAACCTATACAGGGAAGAATTCAACTGTATAATATTATGCTTGGGATACCTTCCCCATTGCTTCCCAGGCTCAGAAGTTGGCCAAATTGTCTAATCATATCTTTCTCATTACCCAGGCAGTTCCCCATAAAGACTACTTATATTACTTCCTGAAAGACTCAATGGACTTCTGACTTCCCTAACATATCCTCTTTTTGAGCCTTGTAATAGTGATACTGTGTAGCTCAAGGGGGTAGCCAAAGGTAATGAAAACAATTTGTAGAGGACTTACATGATTTTTCTACTCTTATACCTGTGTGGTTAGGTGGCATTTTATCATGGATTCAGCACACCTATGTCAAGAAGGCAAAAGTCACAGATGACAGTGCCAAATGAACTTCCTCCTGAACATACAGACCCATTAAAATTGAGGATTGACCATACCTCAGGCCTTTCCACTCCTTGCCCACCCTCCTGTATCAGTACAGGATCATAGTCCAACCCCAACATGCTAAAGCCTGGACCTGGGAACTCAGGAAGGTAGATATTGGAGAAGTGATAGCTAAGGTGATGACAGACCAGCAACCTACAGTCCACGTTGACCATTACTCACTGATGTCGACTTTGTCTGGTTGTATTGGAGGAAGAGAGGATGTGGGACTTTATCTTTTGAAGGGACACCAAGTTTCCAATTTGATATTCACCCTTAACCTGATCACCTATGTTGCCAAAACAAGGGGGATTTCATTGCAAAAAATGGGAGTGAAAAACAGAGATTTTGAGAAAACACATGAATGAATATATAAAAACAATGCCCACTCTCAAGGTATGCACAGTAAGAAAATATAACACAACTTGCATAAAATTAAATGTGCAGGATAAACAGAAAAAACCTTGGGAAATGTATCTAACATGGACAATGGGGGTAGGTTTATCGTGAAGAAGACTCTCCCTCATCTAAGGTCACCAGAGCTTTGTGTCCAGCAAAAATCTTCTGACTATGCAAATGCCCTAACCAACTCTCTCATTCCAAAGCACTTCCCTTGTAATGAAACAAAGAGAAACCTCTAGTTTTGGAAGTAGAGTGCTAAGGGGTATCCCCTGGGTCATAGGTGATGCTCCAGGAAAGGGCACCTTAGAAACTGGTCAATTTGTGAAGAGCTAGTTAGCAGGTAGGCTATGGCAATTCCCAGTGACATCATCAGTAGTCTCTTCCCTAAACAATCTCTTGTATCCAGGAGAGTCCTAGAATCTTCTGTGATGTCACCAGTGTTGTGGTGACACCAATGGCCTGTGAAGTTTAACTTCAGTGGCTATTGGGTTGGCAAACAAGCAAATTGTCCAGGCTGCTCAGGCTATTTCAGAGGAAAAATGAAGAACAATAAGATACGGATAGAAGCAGAAGGAAGCCAGCTTCCTGTCTTGGTGTAAAAAAGGAAGAAAGAAATTGTCCTGCAGAATACAGAGTGGGTCCTGGGCAGTTTGAGGGAGCTTCCTGGAGCAGGTGGGCTTGAGCCTGGCTGTCCAGGACTAGGGTTTATAATCTGGAGCCTAGGATTTCCTAAATGGTAGACCCAGAGTCAAGAATTTCTGACAGTTTGGGAGAGAGCCAGGAATTGACAAGCCTCCAGTTGCTTTGCTGGGATCTCTTTAATTTCATTCTGAGTGGCAAGGATTGCCTCCAAGAGCTGGGTGAGAACAACAATGTTCCTCTCAGCATAGGGTGTTGAAGCACTTCATCCACAGCAGATTTCTGTAGGATACATGACTACATGGTGTGACCCGCGTGTAATTGTCTCGCCAGCAAGACGCACGTGGACACCAGGATCCTTCCGCAGCAAACGTTTATTCCAATGAAAGGAGGAAGACCCCGGCCCCGAAAAGGCACTGTTTATATACCCTTGGAGCGGCGTGTTCATTTCTGATTGGCTGCTTACTCGTTGCCCGCCAAAACGCCCAGGGATGGGCTGTGACTTGGCACACGCTCACTTCCCGCACATGCGCAACAGCTTGTTTATCGGGATGGGCAGCGGATGTCAGCGCCATCTTGTAATGGTGATTGGTCTCGCCGCCGGTTCTACGGTGGTAGCGGCTTCCTACAACGTGGTACCAGGAACAAGGAGGGATACTCCACTGATCATGTATCAAGGTCTCAGACTCTTTGGCCTTGAACACACATGACTAGGGCTTGGTGGTTCTAAGCAGGATGGACTCCAGGACTTCCCTGCATCACATCAGACATCAGCTGACAGTGTCCTGGAAATCTTGTCTGGACCAGCTTATGCATTTCAGGATGGCAGTAGAGAGTGAGTCATATGTGTAGCTTTGGTAGTTGGGAACAGAGACATAGCTGAAGAGTCCAGCTTGAAGATAGCTTTCCTGCTCTTCCAGGGATTCAGTGTCTCTGGCATTCTCACTTCCTCAGGCTTTGGTTTGGGACTAAGCATTGTCTCTCCTGGCCCTGTCTCATCTAAGCAAGTTTACTTGTGTTTATCTACCTACAGAGTCTTCTGAGAAGGCATCATCCCAACCCTCCACCATCACTGAGCAGGAAGAGAGCATGAAAAGTTTGGAGAACCTGATATTTGGCCTCCAGAAAATGATCTGTGAGAGGGATGAACTTCATGGAATCCCGATCCATTATACCAGTAAGTATTTGAAGCATAGATAGTCATTGTGCCCAGTTCTTTGTAGACTGTCTTGAGCTCTCTCTGTTAACCCCATAATTCCCCTCATCACAGAAGGCTGCAAGTGCAAGCTGTCCTCATGCCTGAACTCACTTTCCTGATTGCATCATAGACACAGAACCTGAAGTTCAGATAGTTGGATGAGTTCACAGGCCATTTTGCTTCCTCCAAATGTAAATCACAGCCTGTGGCCTAATCAATCTGGTGAAAAGAGAGGTAGTTTGTAAGCTCTTATCATCCATTTTAAGAAGCCTTAACAGGTGTTAGCCTGTAGAAAATGCTAGGTATTGTGTGTTTATGGCCAAACATTTTTTGTAATTGACATAGAGGTGCTTTGGGTCCAATTGGTCCTGTCAAGAGCTGGAGGGACCTGGTCCCACATGCTGCCTCTCAGTGTGACTGGATTGGCTGCAGGTCATCACTACTTTTCTCTGATAATGTTCATTGTACTCTGAGACAATGTCACATCATTGTATTTATTTGGCATTCTAATTGTATTTGTGTGTGTGTGTGTGTGTGTGTGTGTGTGTGTGTTTTCCCTAAGATCCAGGGAACCTGTGGCATTAATTAGTCCTGAGGATTTGCCTGACTCAGTTTCCAGTGTATATAGTGATGAGGACAGGGAGCCTCACTCTGAGCAGCAGAGCACATGACCTCTGTGCTCACCTTGGAGACACATTGGAATCTCCTGGGGTTATAAAGCCTTTCCTCTGTAAATACTGATTATGTCCTTTGAGAATTCATGTAGCCATAGATCCCAGGTTTGAGAATCCTTTCTCTAAAAACAGGAGAACAATCATCTCAGGTTTCTGTTAGACCCAGGCCTGTGGCACAGGCTCCTGGAAAGTTCTTGGAGAGCTAGTCTATTTCTTCAAGTTCCCTCAGGGAGCTCAAGCAGGTCCCCTCCCACCTTTTGGTTCCCTAGCTCTGCTGCCCCAGGGCCCAGGACAATAGGCTTAATAAGCACCTTGAGGACCCAGCACCAAGGAGCAAGGATGTGGCATGTCCAGGATTTAATCTGAATTCATATGATTCCTGAATCCTTAGTTCGGAGAGTTATTTGTTCCTTGGGCCATGCTCTACCACAGACTGAACTTTGAATCTGCGATGCTCAAGATGCAGTGGCAGAAGGTGGCGTGGGACCTCAGAAAACACACCAGGAGATAAATGTGACCTTAGATAATTTCAAAAAGCTTATGAAGTAAATCAATCCTACTGGTGAATGACTAACAGGGCCAAGACCCCAGCACTAGGCACTGAATGTATCTGACCATCTTTGTCTTTGAACCAAAGTGAGGGCTCAGGTTCTATACACTGTTGCTTAACAGGAAAATGGCGAGGAAAGGCTCTTGGATTTGTACCTCTTGGGATCAGATGTACTAAGTGTGAAGAGTCTGTGAGCCTTTCTAAAAAATGTCCTTCCCAACTCAGGATAAATAGAAAAAGTTTCCACCATGATGGAGATATCAATCAACCCTGAGCCTCTGGGACTCTGAGTTCCATGACATACATAGAAATTTTGTAACCCTGTTGTATCTTCTCTTCTCTCTCAGAGAGTGTTTGCCCTTTTTGTGCTGATAGTTTTCTAATACCATGGACATATAAGCATATATGGGGATGGTGTCTTCTTCTGGGAGGTGCATGAGGCCCTGTTGGTGTCAGGGTTTTCAGAAGTACTTTGAGTCTTCTAGAATATGTCTGTTCTCTCAATTTGACCATCCTCTAGATGATGCTACATGGCTACTGTGCACTCTAGTCCCAGGCTATCTGGGGATCAGGGCCCTTGAAGGGATGATGGTACTTGGAGGAGTGGGAGGAACATGGATGCTGGCTGGGATTCACCATTTTTTGTTTGTGGTTCAGCATCAGGCAATGCTACCTCCTGAGTGAGTGTACTCAGGTGAAGCACAGTAAATACATTATGTAATGATTTCAGTAAGATGCTTGGGGAGCAGATTGCTCTGGAAGAGTCCTGTGAGGAGACAAAGAGGCTCTGTGAGGAGGCCAGCATGAATATCTATGACCTATGTGACAAGCAGCAGCAGGTAGGATGAGGCATCAGGATCAGGTTGCTCTCATGTCTAACCATATACACAGTCAAACCCAGGTAACCATCCTACACCTCAACTGTCTTCCTTTGGGATTACCAATGTCTTTGTGAAGGAGCCAGGATACCTTTAGTGAGGGGACTATGATGGGTAAACTTGACCATTATGAGAGGCTTTTCTTGATCCCTCTTTCTCTTTTCTGGTCTTCTGAGATCCAAATTAGCTTTGAAGAGCTTCTAACTTACCTGTAGGATCAGTGAATTTCTGGATGGAAAAAAGTTCCTGAAGAGGAAAAAAGAACAAGCCAGGACAGCAGAGCCTGGCTGAGTCAAAGAGCCTTGTAAACAGCATAGGTCCCACTACCTCCTCATGCTACAGGAAATGCGCTGAGATACAGCAACTTTTTATTGGTGTGTGTCATTGTGTGTGTGTGTGTATGTATGTATTCAGGTATGGGTGAGCATATTTGTGACTAGGATGTATGTATGTGTAAAAGTAGACACTTCTGTAGATCTTTTTGGTATGGGTGCTTGTATATTCAAGTGTGTGCGTCTGCGTGTGTGTGTGTGTGTGTGTGTGTTTGTGTATAGGCATTCACTCATTTGTGTTTCTGCATATACACATGTTCACTTGCTCATGGACCATCTTGATGATGTTATGGACCAACTTTAATGAGAAAAGTACTCTTTCAGTTCACATTGCATTCATGAAATGTCAATACAGCATCCCATCATTCTGCATCTGGACCTAGCTCCCTAGAACAAAAGGACACAAAAACTGCTATAAAGTCAGATTTTCAAGTGTTTGTGGATGCAAAAATATTTATCTGCATTGAAATCCGTTGGATAGCACCAAAGTAATATGGTACACAGAAGCTGTGTGGCAAATCAATATGCCTGAGGGTATTGTTTGACTAAGGGTTTATATCTCTCCTCTGCTCTTGGTGAATAGTGACTGCCCACAAGAAGGTCAGGTTACTCATTGTGTCTTCTCAGCATCCTGGTTTGTTTTCCTCTTTGTAGTGAAATAGCTTTGAATTTTTCTGTATTTTGCATGATGTTGGCAATGAGCTTTTTGTACATTGACCTTTTTGTATTGAGATATAAGATCTATATGCCTAGACTCACCAGGATTTTTTGACACAATTGGGTATTGAATTTTGTCAAAGGTCTTTTTTTTTTTCAATCCAATAATATGATCAGATGGTTTCTATCCTTTAGTCATTTTATGTGGTGGAATACATTTGTCGATTATTGTATAAATAATCGTCTCTACATGTCTGGGATTAAGCCAATTTCAGTGTGGTAGATAATTTTTTCATGTAATTTTGAATTTGGTTCACAAGTATTTTATTGATAATTTATATGTATGTGTTCATCAGGAAGGCTGGCATAGAATTCATTCTGTGCCTATTTGTCTCTCTCTGTTGCTCTCTCTCTCTTTGTTGCGCTCTCTCTGTCTCTCTCTCTCTCTCTCTCTCTCTCTCTCTCTCTCTCTCTCTCTCTCAACATTAGGGTAACACTGGCTTCAAAAAAAGAATTTGAATGTGATTCTTTTGTTTCTAGTTTGCAGAATAATCCAAGGAATGTTGTTATTTAAATATCTGGTCAACTTCTACACTGAGTCCATCTGGCACTGGGCTTATTTTAGTTGGGAAAAGTATTGTTTCTGTGTCATTGGTTAGTATGTGGCTCCTCAAATTATTCATGTTATCATTCTAGTAGATCATATACATCTAAAGATTTATCAATTAAAAAAAGGATTTGGGCTGGGCGGTGGTGGCGCACGCCTTTAATCCCAGCACTTGGGAGGCAGAGGCAGGCGGATTTCTGAGTTCGAGGCCAGCCTGGTCTACAGAGTGAGTTCCAGGACAGCCAGGACTACACAGAGAAACCCTGTCTCAAAAAACCAAAAAAAAAAAAACCAAAAAAAAAAAAAAAGGATTTGTCCAGTTGGTAGAATGTAAATTTTAAAAGTATTAGAGTCCTCTATGTCTTTTTCTCTTTAATTTTATTAATTCCACTCTTCTTTTTCTTTTGGTTAACTTGCCTGAAGGTATGCCAATCTTGTTAACGTTTTCAAAGAATCAACTTCTTGTTTCACTGATTCTTTATATTTTTGTTTTTATTTCACTGATTTCACCCATGATTAATGGGATATCTATATCATACCCCTTCCACAAGCCTCAAAGACCATCATGAAAGATGGTACAGAAAGAATTTGGGAGCCTGAGGTCATGGAGAATGAGAGGGAAACAGTGTCTTTTGGACATGACAAGACTGCTACTTTCAAGACACAGCAGCTGTGGTCACCTGTAGAGCATCGAACCAGTCAACAGTTAAACATTGAGTACGAAGTGTCCATGAGCTGCTACTCCTAACTGATGTATTATGGACAGTAGTGACTTCTGGTGGAGTGAGGGACAGATTTCTTTAAGGGTCTACCCCTGGCAATATTAATAATTTATAAAATCAGAGATACACAGTCGGGAGTCACAGAAGTAGGCAGGGGCAAATGTGGGGAGAATATATGGGTGGAATAAGATCAAAACATGTTTTATGACTTTTTCAAAGAATTAATATATTTTAAAAAATATTAATCTAAATTATTGAGGTAAACAGAATATTATACATTAACCTTTTGTTCAGTAACAGTAGTATCTGCAATGTGTCTGCCGGTTTTGTGGGTTCACCCATAGAATATTATCTAATTTCCCATTAATAGTGTTTTTAACTGGCAGTCTACAAGATGGGAAAAAATAGTTTGGTCTACACATCCAATTACAAGATTAATATCAAAATACATTAAAAAACCCTGATGTCAAGGAAACAAGTAATTTTAAATGGGATACATATCTAAATAATGTTCAATAGAGGATACACGAATGGCTTAGAAACACATAAATGTTCAGCGTTTTTTGTTCATCAGGGAAATGCAAATCAGGACTACTCTAAGATTCTATCTCACATCTATCACAATAGTTAAGGTCAATAACACTAATGACAACTCATGGTGGCTAGGATGATGTGGAGCTAGGCGAGCGCTCATTTACTGCTGGTGGAATGCAAACTGAGAGCCACTGTGAAACTATGTAAGCCCTTCTGACCTGGGAGTTCAGTATAATAAGAGGCAGGCAGGCAGAGAGGGACGTTCTGTGTTTGAGCTATCATAACTGTATCTTCAAGGCTAAGGCTTTGTTCATGAAATGTGATGTCTCACAACTGTAAAGGCCAAGCTGTCTGAAATCTCAATGAAAAAGCTGGCTCCAGGACTCCTTAGTAACTGGAATTTACAGGCATTCTTTCATTCACTGCCTTCTAGATCCAAAAATGTGATTTCTCCTAAACAGCAGTGTAGTCTCAACTTGTTCTCTACAGGACCCTATTTACAAATAGGGGTGACATCTACTTTACTGGATTAGGGTATAAACATCTGAAAAGTCAGAGATCACTCAACTGCCCTTATCAAGCCTAGGGTTCAAGGAGCATGCATGTATGGAAGGAAAAGGTTCAGAGATCTGAGAACATGCATCCCAGGCTGACCTTGGGCTGGCTTCTCTTTACAGGGATGGTCAGCATCAGTAGAAAGGTGAAGTGGGGCTTTAATAAAGCTGTATGATGTATGAATCCTAAGTCTATTCACTTTCCCCCTGTCCCTGCCCTTGTGTACTAAAGGATGGTGTACCTAAATCTAGCAGTATCTCTTTTTCAAGAGCATGGACATGGTCACATATGGTTCCCAACAGGCCCATCATATGCTTTCTGTGAGTGTTTGCTTTTGACGTCTCAGGTCCTACCTGTGTTGACCCAGTGATGAGGTGTCTTCAGGCAGAACTGTGAACAGCTGAACACATCACCAACAGCCTCATGGCTGATTGAGGTCTGCTGAGGCTCTGAGGGAAAATTTCATCACTACATATGTGATTTGTTCTTGACTCCTCCACCCAAACTGTAACACTCTGGATCTTTCCCAAGTGCTTGCTCAGTTCAGGGGAATCATGATCCTCCCTCCCCATCATCCTAACTTAAGTCCTCAGCATCCTTTCTTCCCCATCTTATTGGGTATGATTCATAAGGATGGTATGGGCCATTGTCAGCCTTTCTGCTCAGATTGGAAGTTGTTCTGGGACTCGGAAAACCAGGAGCCACACAGTTCCCAGGTGGGACAGTGTCTTGAGAGAAGCCCAAGAATCACACAGCTCTGAGAGGAAGCCTCCTCATCAGAAAGGTTGCTGTTCCCAGTGAAGGGTATCCCCAGTTGAGCTGAGGGGCTCAGGAGCCTCAGCCCTGCTCCTCTTCACTTCTCGTCATTGCTTCTTGTCATCTTCGGATGAGTCACACCAGGCAGCAAATTTCATAAAAGATTTATTGGTGGTTCCAGCGTGTGTGTGGGTGAGTCCAGGAGTGGCTGTCTATGTTCCCAGGAGGGGACAGACAGTGGGTAATTTGACAAGGCACAGTGCTTATATAGGGGTTCTCGGGTATGGAACTTTCTAGGGTGGAGGTTTCCAGGGTAAGAATTGGTAGGATTTGGTGTTCAAGGTTTTCCTGTTCATGGATTGCTTTTTTTGTTTGTTTGGTTTTGGTTTTTGTTGTTTTGTGCTCAGGGGTTGGTGGGTTACTGTGGGAAGTCCAGGGATTGGTAGGTTTTGCTATTCAGGGATTTGTAGCTTTTGATCAGCCTTTTCACCTAAAATTAGTGTAATCTGGGAAAGGTCCTGCTGAATGGCTGAAGAGATGACCTTTGTGACAATTATGACAGACAGGATGAGCCTGGCTGCTGGAGTACCTCAGACAGGAGCCTGGCCACTTTCCTGCCTTGAGGGCTTACAGAGCTTACCAAATATTCAAAGTTTACAAAGAATACACAGTTACAAATGGAATCCATGGTAGGGAAAGCCATTCCTGCCACTTGAGTGGCACAAATATCCAACGTCCTCCCCCAACCCCCTTTTTGTTTAATATTGATGTACAGTCAGGGCTGGTGAAAGGAGCCACATGGCCACATGATTAGACTATTTCTTGCTGACTGTGGGTGTAGAGGTCCCATCCTCGTTGTTCGTCTCTCCTACTGTTCTGTGGGTTTGAAGTCTGTGCAGTGTGTTCAGTCTTCACTTTCGGGGTATAACCACTAGTTGCAGGCTCTGGCTTCAAAGCTAAGGGCCAGTAATCCTGTAATAATAATTGATTAAAAATCTAGTTAGAAATCTTTTGGATATGTCATTGAAGGAATCTAAACAAGAAGTTTATGAGGCAGGCTATGATTAGTAGGATTAAGAAAAGGAGGAGCAGGGGGAACAGGAAGTGTAGTATCCAATTCTATATTGGGTTTATTAATTACGCACTGGCCAGAGGAATCAAACTGTTTTCTATGTTTTCAGAGATCCATCTGGAGTTGTAGGATCTTATCTTTTACTATGCCTGCCTAGTTGATATGAAAGCAACATTCCTCCTGAAGGAAGAAATAAAGACAACATCCTGTGCTCCTCCCCCTTTTTGCTGTTAAAAAAATTAATCCTTGCTGATTTTGTAGCAGTAGAGCTGTCAGTGAGTATATTTGGCCCTGGAGGGTGAGGATGACTTGTTCCACCCATTGGAGATCCTTAATGAAGTAGAGGAAAACCAATGGTAAATAGCTAGAGAAGTAGTCAGTCCTGTCTTCCCAATGGCACATCAGTAGTTATACCCAGGATGACAAGGAAAGGCAGAATCTGAAGTGCTCATTTGTTATGCCTTTCTGCTAGAAAACCTGTGATAGGAACTGGCAAAGGTTCTTCACCAGGTACCATCCCTAGCTTTGAAAAAAGGAACACCAGGGCACATGTCCCAGACCACTCAGTGGGTATGCAGTGGTAGAATTGAGTGCTGCAGAGAATAGAGGCATGGTGAACACTTGGGCATAGTGGCTGGGTGGCGGTGTTGGTGGCAGTGTTAAAGGTTATTGTATTACTGCAGTCTGCAGGATCTAGTGTGCCCCTGAGGAGTTAAAGAAGTCTGCAAAACCAAAGCAAGAGATGTGGAAAAGACATTGGGTGTTATGTTTGAATTGAAGCAATTAATGAGCAGAGAGGTGAAAAAAATCAATAAGCCAACAGACAAGACCACGGATGGTGTATGTGAATTTGGCCCAACATTCTCCAAAGCAGTCAGGCAGAGCAATATTCAATTACTATTCAGTTATTATTCAGGTCTGAAAATATTATTCAGGTCTGAACTAAGAGATGGTATGATAGAGAGGTGGGGTCAGTGTTGTCTAATAAGGTTGATGTTAGGAATGAAAGGACTTTTGAGGAACATTGGACCACTTCCTTGTCTGTGTCTGTACCCAGGGGTTGAGAGAGTTGTATTTTGATAGTGGCTAATTGGTAGCAGTGATGAATGTTATAGTAAAATTTACCAATGACTCCTGCCTCCCACCTGGGGTGCCATTGGTCCTCGATTGGGATATAAAAATTCCCCACTCTGCATAAAATGTAGCATGCCTTCCTGAATACGCACCATGTCTCCTACAGGACCACCACCAACAGCCTCCAAAAGTCTCTGGCCAATGTTACCAGTAATCCCTAGTTTGATCATAGATGAAACAAATATAGGGAATGGGTGTTTTAAAAACCACACACACAGGTGGTGCAAGAATTCATATCTCCTTCCAAAACTCTGCTGGTGAGCAGTCTCCAGACCCTATCATATGGTCTGTTTGAGCTGTTGAATATGGGTTTCCTGAACCTCAAATCTTTATACATACTGCTTGCTACTGATGGGAGAGAGCAACAGAAATTAGAAGCATAGGGTATAACCCAGTAGGTTTGGGCTAAGGTCTCAACACAGAAATGAGGTCGTATTCTACTGAAATCAAAGGCAAGCTACTCAACCTTGATACCTTTTGAAACTTAGAGTGCAAGACCTTGTTGGGTTTGAGATTTAAAAAGGAGGATTACTTTTTCAGACAGCAGATCAGCCAGCACCTTAATTTTGGACTTCTCTGCTTTCAGGAACATGATTAATAAATGTATTTTTAAGATACCCAAACTGACAAATACAGTCTGTGTCTGTTTGATACTTTATAAAAACAAGGTAATACATTGGCTCAATGAGCTCATTTAACTAAGTTACTTGAGCTGTTGATTTGACAATTCTTATAATTTTCACTTAGAAACAGGACATTACTGGGCTTTGTGAGTTGTTTTGTAATTATCTCAAAGTTTATTCTTTTTTTGTCAGCAGAAATTTTCTTATTATTATTGTTATTATTATTATTATTGGATATTTTATTTATTTACTTTTCAGATGTTTCCCCCTTCCCCCATTTCCCCTCCCTAGAACCCCCTATCCCATGCTCTCTCCTTTTTGCTTTTATACCATTTTAATTACATCCATGTATTAAAGTCAGTTCTAGGTTGAGGGTCTACACAATAGATACAAATAGTCAGGAATAAGCAAGACAATAAACACAAATAGTCAAAGAACAAGCAAAGCATTAAACATAATTACATGTACACTCCCATGATCACTGTTTCTAAAGACTTATGAAGATATCCAAATATCTGAGCTGATTTCCCTGTCCTAGCCCAAAGTCATTTTCATGTTTGAAGCCTACTTCCTTGTTCTAGCCTAAAATTTAGATTCCCATCTGAAATTGCTTTGTTCTAGCTTAATATTTAGATTCTCTTGGTGACCTACCCTAGCAGAAACCAGGGAAAGTGGTGGAGCTTTCTAGGCTTTGGAGACCTTAGAGAAAGATGACAGAGAAGGAAGGAGCAAGAATAATGACAATAGAAGCCACTGTCTGAAAGGCTAACATGATGAATATGCTAAGCACTTCAGAGAGCTTCCAGAAGGCTACTAGCATTTTGAAATGGATCTGGGGTCCTGTAAAGGTGGCTGGGTGTTCAGTCAGAGAGCATGATGTGGATCTCTGAAATGGCCTTCACTTTATTGCCACTGTGATGAGGATGCAAAGAGTTATAGAAACAAAAATATTGAGTTCTTAAAAGAATCATGTGTCACGAGGATTAAGACCTTGAAGATTGTTTATACTTAGTACCTTTCTTCATGTTTTGATGTGTGTTTCCTGACAAGCTGGTTTTATTTTTTCTGTTTTCATATGTAAATGTGGTACATGTGTGCATTTGTGAGTATACTTGCGAGCCTGTTTTTTGTGAGTGCATATGGTTGCAAATGTACACACACATGTGTGAGACAGAAGTTAATTGTGGACATCATTCTACCAGAATGTAACTTGTTTTTTGAGACATCTCTTTGTTGCTCAGAAACTCACCAAGTGGCCTAGGCCACCTGGTTAGCAAGCCTCAGGAATCCTGTCTCTGTCTCCATAGTACTGGGATTTCAATAGTACACCACTATGCCTGCCTGCCTTCCTCCTCTTCCTCCTTCTCTACCTTCTTTTGTAATAAAGTTTTATTAGAAGAAAGTAGTTCATTTCAAAAAGAGGATTACTTTCAAGTAATGCCTTAAGATGAGACTCAAGGTAAATCCAGTGAGGGAGGCCATCAAGTTTAGAAGGAATTGGGTAATAAGGATAACCTAGAAGGGGCCTGGAGAAAGAGGAGCGAGGTTGTGACCAGGAGGAGTGAAGAGGACCAAGTCCCAATGTTGATTGGAGAGGAAAGGAGATAAGGATGAGTTTGTTGCAAGTCGGGGTATGTGTGCAAGGGTAGTGCTTGTGAAGATAGTGTAACAAAGGAGTAAGGAGATGATGAGGGAGAGATGATGGTTGAGACATGAGGCTAGGAGGCAGGACTGGACAGCCATAGAATGAAAGGAGGATGGTGTTTGGTTGTAGATAGATTTTGAGTGTCCCATATCTGTGGATCCACCTCAGAAGCTGGTAAGGGAAAAGGTGTATCAGGGGATTTGAAGTTTGGGGGAGGAGAACAACTGGTGTAGCTGGAGTTAAGCAGGTATGGGGATCAAATGAAATTGAGGCTCCTGTTTTGGCCAGGAGGTCCCTTCCCAGGAAGGGCATGGGACAGGTTGGTACCATTAGTATGGAGTGGGTAAGGGGGATAGCGTTTTGGTTTGGTAAGGCTGTCGATAAGGAAATAGGAAGGAAGAGTTGGGTCTGTAGAACTCTGAGGACTGAGCAGATAGCCCCAGCATCCAGAAGAAATGAGATTGAACACTCTGATACCGTGATGACTACCCAAGGCTCCCTGTTGGAGATGGTGGTGGTCAGGTCAAAGGAGCCTGGATCCCCTCAGGTGTCCATGGTGAGACCTAGGAGATTGGCTGGAGGGGCTTCGGGGTCTGATGCCCTTATACCTTGAGGGACATGAGGATAGTCAGTAGTCCAATGTTCCTCTTGATAGCACCTTGGACATAGTTGCAATGGTTTATGAGGTCTTGTACAGGCATAGGCACAGTGTCCTTTGTGACCACATTTAAAACAGGAACCAGTTTTTCAGGGTTTGGGAGACTTGGGAGCATGGGCATTTGCTGAGGCCAGCTGAAAGGCCTTAAATAGAATGAGGCATTTGGGGGCTTTTTAATCTCTCTTATGGTATGCCTTAAAGGACACAGTTAAGATTTCTGTCTGTAGAGTCAGGGATCCTTTCTGTAGATTTTTAAATCTGATCCTAATATCAGAGGAACTCAGAGAAGAAGTATGCCATAAGGAGTTGTCTTCCATCTGGAATCTCACTATCCAGATTGGTATATTGCCAGAAGGTCTTGGTAAGGTGCTCTGGGAATTACGATCAGTTTTTATGGTTGTTATGGATGACCTTTTGTACATTTTCAAAATTTACTACTTTGAGGGAGGCCTTACAAACTCCGGGCCTGTAGAGGAGTCATGAATTGATCTATAGCTTGATTGTCCCCTGGCGTGCTTTAATCCCATTCAGGGTTCTGGCTGGAGACTGCCTTGGTCACAGTAGGGTGGGCAGTGTCAGTTTAGTGGACTTCATCTGCATGGACCCTAGCCCAATCCCCAATTTGCCTATGTTCCTCAGGAAGAAGATTTTATGTAAAGATCACATGGATATCATGGAAAGTGAGATCATAAGATTGGACAATATATGTGAATTGCTTTTAAAAAGGTGAACTACCTAGTATAGGACCCCAATTCCTTCTTTGAGTTTGCTTAATGAGCTCTGCATGTATTCTGACCAAGCCATCCACTCTAGCAAGTTCCTGCAAAAGGAGCGCAATACCTAGTTTAGGGTATGTAAAGGAGGTCCTTTTGCAGAGCAAGAGCTAGTAGCAGGAAGACTAGGGGCTGATGGTGTGCTAAAAGTGGGTCCCAGGGAGAAATGATTTGGGCAACTGTTGCTGAAGAGGGAGAAAGGAAAACTGAAGAAATGGAGAAGGAGAGTGAGCTGTGGGTTTAGGCCAATATTGGGGAGATTTGTTGCAGGATTGAAAATATTGGAAGAATCATCTTGTTCAGACTTTGTAGCTAAAAGGAACTGAGTGGGGATACAGAAAGAACAGAGAAAAGGCCTAGAATCAGGGATAAGAGAATGCTATGATTTAGGGAATCTCTTTCAATTTCCCTGATCACTGACAGTATTTGTAATGGTCCCAAATAATATTGAGATCTAGGGTGGATCTAGGGTGCTGTTTTGAGGCTATTTGGATTGATTCTTTATGGGGTATTAAGGCCAAGTAAATTTGAGTCCCTTCAGGTCAGGTGCCAGGTACAGAGCCTGGAGGTTTTCTCAAAGGCATCCCAAGGGTGAATGAGAGGATATAGAAGACACTATTCCCATGGAAAAGAAAGGGGAAGAAGGAATGGCACAAACCATTCAGTGGGATATCACACACTCAACAAGAGCCAGTTTGGCTTGGCAAAGCCCAGAAAGACTCAATGCCTGGGATCTGGTACCAGAACTTTTGGTGAGGACTCTGAAGGCAGAGAACCAAAAGGCAGAACCCATGAAGACCAGAAGTGAGATAAAATGTTCAAGGGGTCATCACATACTCAGTGGAGTTCAGAGCTTAGCCTAGCTAAGCCTGGAGCAGAAAGCCTGGCTAAACCCAGAATGGCAGATGCCTGAAGGCAAAAGTATGTCTAAGGGTATCTAATCCACAGGAAAGGGTCAGAGAAAGGGGCCTCAAAAGCCAGAAGGGCCTATAGAACCCGTGCAATTATAGGCAGCTCTGAAGTGAAAGTTCAAGAAGGGCAGCTAGGGATATAATGATCTAGTAGAGCCTAAGGAACTGCAAAGTTGCAGCTCCAAGTCTGGTAGGACAAGGTTGGGTCAAAAAGGCCGGAAGGGTTGCAATGACCTAGTAGGAACTTAAGAAACTGCAAGGTTATTGCTCCAAGACTGGTGGGATAACATCACGTGAAGAGGTCAGGTAGAGGTGCAGTGACCCAGTAGGGCCTAAGGAACTTCAAGGTGGTGGTAGCATTAGGGCAAGGGGGAACAGGGGCAATGGAATTAGGTGAAGAGAGCCAGCTATAATCTTAAAGGACTTGGCTGGGGGTACCTCCACCTCTAAGAATACCAGAGACAGACACACAGTAGTCACTTTCTTGGACTCTGGAAAGCATTTATACCAATTAGAAGGAGAAACTTACCTGATTGTTGCTAGTTGCCAGGGTGTTAAACTACAGGTGAGCTGGAAGATGAGTCTGCTGCAGGCCAACTGGAGATGAGAGAAAGAGTCCTAGTGCAGTTCAGTCCCTCCAGAGGTAGAGAAGCACAAGCACCAAAGAGAATCTGTGTGAGGCACTATACCAAAATGTTGGCCTTTCTGCTGGGATGGGAAGGTGTCCTGGGGCTTGAAAGCCTAGGATCCACACAGCTTTGAAGCAGGACAGTGTCCAGTGG